>NC_089200.1:32394543-32750793 GCF_963930695.1 Labrus bergylta | reverse complement strand
AACCTGTCATATCAAATAGATGTGCTCAGTCAACTAAGCAGCCTGGGGCAAAACAGCCAGAACAGCTGATTTGAACTTAAGCCCCTGCCTCTCTGAAGATAAACGCCAATCATGGCTTGGTTTATTGGTGTGGCGCCTCTGGACACGCCCCCTGGTTAAGGTTCAGTTGCAGGAGATGTGTCATGCAGAGAGAGGAAGAAAAACAGGAACAACAGATCCATCCTAATCCACGGAGTGTTAGAGAGATGACGTCAGGAAATCAAGAACATGAGGAGAAAATCAGAAGAGATCGTGCTCAGACCGATCGTCGGACCGTGCCTGAGTCCGCTTTAAGACTTTCAAGAGGCATTTTCACATGAGGCATGATTGCGCCCCCCTCACCCGCTGCTCTGCGTTCACATCGTTCTGTACACTTGCATCTGTTCACAGTCTGATACAGCAGCAGGCAGTATGAACCAAGTGCGTTTGCAAATCTGCCAAAAAGCAGAAGAAGTAACCATGGCAACCAGTCGTGGACCAAGTCCATCCTGCTAACTGTGGATGTTTTTTTTTCATCCTCTGAGCTGCACGGTAGATGTGGATATAGGAAGAGGGTTGTTGTTGACGTCTCAGAAAGAACAAAAACATCCACAGTTAGCAGGATGGACTTTTTTTTGTTGTTGTCATGGTTACTTCTTCTTTCTGCTTTTTGTCAAATTTGCAATCCAATTATGTACATACTGCATGTAGCAGACAGAACGATATGAATGAAGACCGGGGGGGGGGGGACACTGCTGATATCAGTCCTCAGTGTCTGTCAGAGTCCCAGAAAACCAACAACAAGCTTATTACATTCTCACTGCTGAACAGAGATTCTGAACCAGTTTAAGGCCGACGCCCTCTTCCTGCTCTTGAAGAAGTCCGTTCTCGTCGTGATGCAGCTCTGCAGTTAAGCAGCACTTTTTAAAAAGTGGGTTCAAATGGTGTGTGTAGGTGGTGAGTGTGGTTAGTTTACGCCTAGTTTCCCTCTCACATTCAATCACAGTATTTCTCTGTGTGGCAGCAGCAGTGCCCTCGATACACATACTGACAGAGTTCATAAAGTGCATCATGTCACAGATCCTCCAGTGGACCTGATGGGGGAACATCTGCTGTTCACACACTGTTTACAGCTCCAGTTGGAGCAGCTGCTGACTGTCACAGTAAATGTAAAGTCAGGTTTGTTCAGACTGGATGATATCAGAATCAGGACTCAGGAAACATCAGAATAAACTTTCAAAATAAGACTAAATAACTGGAGTCACTTCCTTTCCTCCAGCAGAGTGGCATCATATGGACACATGTTATGACCCATGGTGTGTAGAACATGCAGCTGCACAGTGAACAAAGGAGCAGCTGGTACAGTTATTCAGAGGCCTTACTTGCTGCTGCAGGTGGAGCGAAGGGGTCTTTGCTGCTGAACGGGTCCACGGGGCCCTTTTTACTCTGAAAGGGGTCGACAGGCTCGCCGCTGAAGGGCTGAAAGGGGTCACATGGTTCGGAAGGGTCGGCTGTCATGCTCACTGGAGTACTCTTACCTGGAGACAGAAAACAGATGACCACACTCTTAAAGGGATACTTCACCCATTAGCATTAATCTTTGTATCATCAGAAACCTGGTATTATTTTTGAATGGTCGTGCATCCCGCCCTCATTTTCCCCTGAGATGTGAAATCTTTGTATTTCTGAGTCTGAAAAGGAGCTTCCAGTGACGCAAATATCGTCATATTGAGTCACTGTAAGCTGTTGCGGTTAGCTGGGGTGAAACTACAACGCTAGTTCTTCATATTTTCGATCACTGAAGCTACAGACCAATCACAGATCAGTGGGTGGGAACTAACTCCCAGAAACAAAACTAAACGTCCGCCATATTGCTAGGAAGCAATGCTTACAGGCTCTATGGAGAAAGCTGATAATGGATGAAGGGGGTTTTGAAGGTGCATTCTGGGAGTTGGTGTCTTTCATCCACATAAGTCAAAAAGACACTTTCTGCCTTTTCTCAGTCAAGAAGGCACCAACTTCAAAATGTATTTCACATTGTTTCTACATATATGACCCAATGTCAATACAGATTCATGTTTCAACGGGTGAAGTATCCCTATAATATCATACTCTATATTTCACCACCGGCAGAGTGAATGTTTGCTTACTAAGAACGTGATTACAGCACTGATGTGAGTTTTTCACCACGGGAAAATGTGACTCAAAATGAAAAAGGAAGTCCAACAGGCCGGGGTTTAATGATAAAATATCGTCTATAATATCATTTACAAACAGTCTGTATTTGGCGATCATGTTAGCACGCATACAAAGTGAAAAACAAAAACAAAGAAATAACACCAAAAATCCTCACCATGTGTACAACCTATCCCACCAGTTTTATTTGACATCATTTTGTTACTATACTGCCCCCATGTTTTTCTTTGTCCTGTTTGCTCATTTACTTATTTTGTCCCTCTTTCTGATTCAGTCATTTTATTTACCGACCCTTTTCCTTTTGTTTTGTTTGGTTTTGTCTAAATCTGCTTGAAAAACTATATCGTACCACAGTTCCCCTCTTTGTTTGTATCTCTTTTTTTTTATTGTGTGAGTGTGTATATGCACGTTTTGGTGAATAAAAGTTGAAGTTTTGCAGCATGCTGAGGCAGAAACACTCGATCACAGGCTTCATGTGTCGACAGAGGAGCGTCCACTGAGAGCTGCCATGACTCAGCATCACTGCAGCTTGTCACCTTAATGACCTTTGTTGATAACACACCATGACATGATTGGATCTGTTCTGGAGTTTTAAAAAACAACACAAACACTCGATTCTCTGCTTCCCACAGTTGTGCCTACGCCCTTCCCCTCTGCTGTCACCTCAAACACAGCTACCAGCTTCTGAAAGCCACATAAGTTTCAGCTCCACACACACACACACACACACACACACACACACACACACACACACACACACACACACACACACACACACACACACACACACACACACACACACACACACACACACACACACACACACACACACACACACACACACACACACACACAAGTAGCAAAACACTTCAGAAGAAATCTTAGTGCAAGCTATCACACGCAGAGCATCTTCCTCCAGAGAAAGGAAATATATCAAAACAGCTGTTTAAAAAAAAAAAAAAAACAACAACCTGTAGATAAAGAGAACAGCCGAGGAAGTCAACCAAAAGTGGCGTCCCATAACCGATAAATGGTTTCCATGTTATTCACTTGGTTTGGTTTGTGGCCACATTACCAGACGACGGTTCACCAACGACACAAATAGACCAACCAGGCCGCTCTCTCACATCCATCAGAGTCATATTAATACAGCTCAGTGTTTGTCAGAGTGGGGGTCCTCTAGGGGGGGTCACAGGAACAAAGATAAAAAGAAAAAATATATGTCCACATGTTCTTTTTCTATGACAATCCTTCAAAGTTATAAAATAACAAACAACATGTTGAGTGTGACGATGATCAACGAGGAAAACTGACAATATGTTAATAAGATGATTACTGACGGGACAGAATCCATCAAAGAGGAAAAACAAGATTTAAAATTGTTAATAAAATAAGGAAACAAATTAACAAAGCTGTTTATTTAATTTTTGATGTTTAAGGGGGGTCCCCACCAGAGGCTGATGTGGGGGTCTTTGGCATGACATATCTTAATATATAGATAAATAAATAACATCAAATGGAGACTTTTCATTCACACTGAGGAACTGAGAGGTTCATGTTCGGCCTTCACAATAAAAGCTGGACGACTCAAAGTGCTGAAACAAATTTATTCACAAAGTGTCTCAAGTTTGGGTTCAAGTCCCAGTGCGGACCAAGTCTGGTAGCTGGAGAGGTGCTCCTCATGTTGAACGATTGAGCTGAACAGCCATAGAAATGTGACTTTTTGGTTTTAAGAGTGAGCTGAAGGCGAGCCTGGCAGAGCATCGTGGGAACGTTACCCGTACATCACATCACATCGCAGAGGTGTTAAAACCACACAACGGGTCAAACTGTTGTCATGTAACACAAACATACGAGTCGTATTACCCTGATAACTCCTGGAGACTGGTGTGAGCACTTCACATCACACTCCACGCTAAGAGAAACTGCATGCCTGGCAATCAGTTATTTTCCTCTTTCAGTAAACTCACACTTGAGAAACCACAAACACCAGCCCCACCCTGGTTTAAAATAATCCTCCACAAGAGTGCCATCTACAACTTTCTGTCACAGGACTGAAGATGCACCACGCAGGAGGTTTTCTACTGAGAGCAAGACGCCAGCAATCTGCCCTCTATCTACGCACACTTATTTATGTAAATACTGTAATTGATGTTAATTGACCCATCTGTCACATAACTTCATTTTACTTATCATGTTACTTCAGCATCTTTTGCACTATTCACCACTGCACTGTTTCATATTTAGTCATGTAAATATTAGTCTTTCTTATTATGTTTATTGTTGATATTTAATATTGTACCTGTACATAAGAGAGCACAGTTCACCAAAGTGAAATTCATAGTGTGTGTAAGCATACCTGGACAATAAATCTGATTCTGATTCTATATTAATACCAGTTTATCTGTCTCTGGAGGCACGGCCCTTTCACAACACATTAGATGATGATAGAAGGCAAGTGTGTGTGTGTGTGTGTGTGTGTGTGTGTGTGTGTGTGAGAGGGAGTGCAAGCTACTAAACATAAAGACCCAAATTAGATACATAAGCAGGAAGACATTTATATCATCGGTAACAAAGTTAGCTTTAATACAAGCATGCACAGTCTGCAGCCTGACCACACACACACACACACACACACACACACACACACACACACACACACACACACACACACACACACACACACACACACACACACACACACACACACACACACACACACACACACACACACACACACACACACACACACACACACACACACACACACACACACACACACTAAAGAGGTAGAGGGGAAGCAAGCTTGGGTGTGTCTGCAAACAACAGCCAAGGGAACCACAGCTTACAGCTCTTACAACATCCCCCTCACATGTGCTGACAGTCAAACTTCAGAGCAGCGTGATGTGAACTTTAACTGTATGAAATGTACTGAAACATTCATCTGAAGCAAACTGACAGCTTCTGGATCTGGACTGTTCATGATGAAGAAAGATAAGACGAGTGTCAGAGTGGGAGCAGGCCTCTCTAGTTCCTGTCCTCTTCACTAAATCACATGTGGGGAAAGAGCAGGAACAGTTTAGACTCAAACACAGAAAGGGAACGTTTCATGAAAAGATCAGACTCACAGGGAAAGTGTTGCATGAGGACAGAATCAAGCATGAGCTCCTTTCCTTTCTTCTACCGTCACACTGCTTTGAGCACTACAGTGCTGTAACTGAGCTCAGCCGTCATCACCTCTTTGTACCTTCGTATTGATTCTGCAACGCCCACAATATTAGTGTCTTAATCTGTGATTTCAGAGCACATCGGGAGCTCCACATACACACCCAGTCAGACACACACACACACACACACACAGCGCTGTGCTCCCCCACTTCCTCCCCCCATTACACCTTCACAACATTCAGATTGAAGGAGAAGCATCACAGGTGCACTATTCACCACTGCACTGTTTCATATTTAGTCATTTAATTCCTTGTGTGTAAGCATACCAGGCCAATAAATCTGATTCTGATTCTGATATCTTGAGCTTGAAACGCTCTCTGAAAGTTCTCCTGATTCATTCTTTCTGTGTCATTAATGCGGGCCAGAGGTCAGCCATGACATCACAGTAAAGGTTGTCTAAACAGGCACTCAAATAACAAGAGGTTTCCTCTCGAGCAGAGCAAACATTTTACTCTCCTCAGAAAGCTTCGTCAGTCTGCAGTGTGTAAACAGCTGATTTCCAATAAGCCTGTTCATGTTGCTCAATATGCACTGAGGAAAACAGAGACGATGCTGCACACCGCACGGAGACAAATAATCAGAAAGTGATCATCAAACAAACACCTCAGTGAGATGATGAACACAAGAAAGAAAAAAGTTGTGAGCGTGAAACAACACAAGCACTTTGCACCAGATAAATTCATCTTTCAAGCTTAATGTTCCAACATGATCTTAAAGAAGCTTCTAGTTGTAACTGTGGGTGAGAATAGAAAAACTGACATGAACACAGATTGTGAAAACAGCAGCAACACGGTGAATGTGAGAAAGGTCTTTTATCTTTGTACCCACAGTCACGTCATTTCCTGTTGACAGATGAGACCAGAGTGTAAGACTGATTTCTACAGGGGAGAAAAGAAGTGAGATAACTCAGGACTGTTTACACCTGAGCTCTATCACACAGATCACACAATCTATGCTGCTGCTGTTTGTCTCCTTTATATGGTCGTAAACACATGTATCTATGCACATGTTACAGAATGGATCATCATAGACAGTTTGTAAAGACAGTAGATCTGTGCTGCAGCTCACAGCAACACCTTCAGGGATTCAAATATCTGAATGTATCTCTTTGATCTGTGAGGAGCTGAACTGATACACTCTGCTGTTCTCAACCGTAAAGAACAGCTGTTGTAGGACGTGGTTATTATCCAAAATCAAAGCATGTATCTTATCATGGGATTGTGGGAAATCAGGGGTGCAAACTGATCAGGGATGAAAAAGGTGACATGGATTCAAACATCCAAGGGGGGTCCGGGGGCATGCCCCCCCCCCCAGGAAGATTTAAAACAAAAACAAAAATCAGCTTTAAATTGTGAATTTACAGACGATTTTAGCATTCAGACTAAAGAAGCAGTGCAAACAATAAGAAAAACACAATTGCTTGTCGATATCTATGTTCTGTTATTGTCATGTCCAGCTCAGTGTCTTAGGTTGTTTTTATTTCTACCTTGTATTATTTCCTGTTTTGGGTCACTAACTTCTCCTCTCGTTTCAGATCCTTCACTTCCTGCCCTCATGTGTTTCCCACCTGTGTGATTGTCTGCCCCGCCCTGATTGTTCCCAGCTGCATCTCGTTGTCTTCCCCCTCACCCTACTATTTAGTCTGTAGCTTCCCTTCCTTCTGTGCCAGTTTGTCTTCGACCCCTGTGAGAAGCGTTCAAGCCTTTTGTTTCCCCTTTGATCACTTTTTTGGATTGTATCTTCAAGAGTAAAGACTGTTTTTTTTCCCCCATCTAAGACTGCGTCGTGAGTCGTGCTTTTGGGTTCACTTACCTGTGGTGTTGTTACAGTTATAACTTTTTGATAACGCTTCAGTGAAACATGAAAAACCTGTGCTCCCAACCTTCAGTCCCTTTTTATAAATGGGATGAATTTGCAGAACAGGGCTTACCATGTTCCACTAAGGGGTGATGTGAAGGGCAGTCACTATGCAAGTAGCTCTCAGAGCAGAGTCTGAGAGAGCATCATAATGCAGTCATCAAGTATGACAATATTTTCTCTTCTATAATTAAATATGTAACATTATCAATATATGAACCTGATGTTTTGCTCCTGCTGATTTTCATTAAGTTTATATTCTCTCTCTTATTACATGTGTTGACCAGCTGTCACTTTAATGCTGCCTGAGATAATAATGAACCAGAGAGCTGTATGAAGTTACTTTCAAGCACACATTTCTCTCATCATCTTTACCTATGGCTACCAAATGGTAAATATGATCAGACAGTATGTTTAACAGAAAGGCTGGCTTGCTAGCCAGACTTCGAATCTTCCCACAGTGTTTTCACAGAAAAATAACGTTATGTAAATTAGCCATGTGCTGCACATTGCGACTCATTGAATCAGGTTTCATGCTTCTTGAGGTCGGCGCGGCGATATTGTATAATCACGGTCGGCGCGAGAATGGTCCACGAGGGGTCTGTCGCCCAGCCGCGCACCTCCTTTTGCAACAACGCAGACAAGTTTGTGCCGACCGCATTGCAATGATTGGCTACAGGGCCCGGAAGTACTTTCTTCAGGCCGTGTTGAGCAATCAGATCGCTCTGACCGCAATCAGTATGAAACAACTAGATGTTCGTAGGGACCGTGCTCGCCGGCCGCAAGAAGCATGACAGCTCGCGATTAATAAAGTGGTCTGAATCTGAAGGCTGTTCTTTAGTTTGACCTTCTCCTCTGGTCAGCTACATCGTTTATAATTGAGATTTCTTAATGTGCCTCATTTTAAAAACCTGAATCAGAAACAAAAGAAATCATTTTGTTTCTGATTCAGCCAGCTGAGCTTTCAGTTTGTTTGTAACACCCACAGAAGTGTTGATGTAGAGCATGAGGTTATGTGGTGATGAGAACTAATCACCCTCCTTCTCCAAAGTGCTGCCACACTCACCGCTGGGGGGTTTAGGTCTTGGTGGAACACTTTTCTTTGGGGGAAGAGCTGGTGTGTCATTCTTCCGGCAGAATGGATCGTCCACAAACACAGACTTGAAAGAAAAGAACAAAAAGTCAATATGAGCAGTTTCATCAGGTCATGAATGTTCTGCAAAAATATCAAGCATGAAAAACATAGGATTGGATCAGCAAACGCTCAATTACCGTATTTTCCGCACTATAAGGCGCACCGGATTATAAGGCGCACCTTCAATGAATGGCCTATTTTAGAACTGTTTTCATATATAGGGCGCACCGGATTATAAGGCGCATAGAATAGAAGATACTGCAGTCAAACTGCATTATGCATCCACTCCTCTTCTCCCAAACGTGGAGGGGAACTTTTCCCTGATTCAGTAAACACGTAGTAAAAGAAACAGTCTGATACCACTAAATCAAACGTTAGTGCATTCACAATATAGTAACTCTCGAAATTGTTCATTCATTAGTGCATTCACAATAACTCAACGTTGTTCAAACGTTAATGTGCATATTCACAATATCGCCCAGCCTTGTTCAGTTGTAAACACGTAAAAGAAACACAGTCTGATACCGCTAATTCAAACGTTAGTGCATAACTCAACATTGTTCAGTTACGTGTAACACGTAAAGCTCACTTTTTCAGTTCATTCCCCGTCCACGAATCCCTCGAATTCTTCTTCTTCAGTGTCCGAACTGAACAGTTGGGCGAGTACGGCATCCAACATGCCCGGCTCCCTCTCGTCATTATCCGAGTCAGTGTCGCTGAGCGCCGTGTACAACCAGTATGGATCAACCAATTAACCAATTGATCCATATATAAGGCGCTCCGGATTATAAGGCGCACTGTTGTTTTTTGAGAAAATTAAAGGCTTTTAAGTGTGCCTTATAGTGCGGAAAATATGGTAGTTAAAACTTCCACTGAAGATAAATCCCTGTTGTTTACATAATTATGAATCTCGTAAATCCACAGTGAGAAAGTGCTGCCCACTGGAACAAATCTGACACATCCATCATACCACAGTGTGGATTTTAGTATTTAGTCATTTTTATTCTGAGCATTTTCGCCACAGGTGAACAACAGGAGGCTCTGAATACAGTATGTGTAACTGCACTCAAAACACATTTTGATTTTTGAAGGAGCAGCATGTAACTCTGACCCCTAGTGTTTAAAATGGATACTGCAGTCTAAATTCTAAACATTGTAGAGAGCTGTCATTAAGCACGTTTCTGCTCGTGGAGCTTATTAGAAACATGCAGAGGCTTTTTAGGTTGGGTACAATCACTTCTATCTGAACCACTTCTCTTGCCCGCTTCCATCGCTGCAACACCTGTTGACCTGATAACTGCTCTCATATCTGACAAACAGAGGGGCGTCCAAAACGGCCGTGTGGGGGGTGTCTTAAAAGCGCCTACCTTCTCTGGTCCAAACAAATCCAGAGCATTCAGGAGCAGAATCTAAAGTTAGAAGGAGGACATACTGACTGCTGCATTGTTGTCAGAGAAGCCAGCACTTCAACATAGCATGTTTCCTTAATGTCTGATCATATAGTAAGATACCTTTATCATTTCACTCAATACACATCTCACTGATTTGACCTTAAGATTAATTGAATGAGTTACCTTCTGATAGTCTGGCAGCCAGCTGGCTCTGCCTTCAAAAGGGTCTCTTGGTTTGGACATGTGGCTGAAGTCAGCAAACCCAGCAGAGCTGTTAGTGCTGCTGCTGCTGAACGAACCGCTGCCAAACGGGTCCAACGTGCCGAAAAGGTCTAAACAACAAAAAACAGAAACACAGAAAATAAGCAGGGCATCATTATCTATTAGTACTCTCCTCAAGTGTAAGTGTTCCTGAGCTCACTATACTTCAGCGGGTGTCTGCCTGGATCTTCACTACCTCGCAAGGAGGAGCAAAAATATCACAGTTAAACATTTCTTGTTGCCGCCTTTACCTGGATGAAATCTTTTATCATTTAAACGATTGTCATAGAAAGGAATCGACTTCCCTCACCCATCTTTCTTCTCCTTTGATAACGACCTTCCCCAGAAAGCTGATTGATCTAGTAGAAGAAACGCGTTCATTTGTTACAGTGGTAACAACTAAGCAGCAACAAGGACGCTTTTAAAGTGCACAGAACAGTTTGATATGTTTAAAGACAGAGTCAGTATCCTGTCTCCTTCAAAATAAAAGACAGCAGCTTGTTCCTTCAAAATAAAAGACAGACTTCTCCTAAAGTAAAGACAGTCAGCAGCTTGTTCCTTCAAAATAAAATAGACTTCTCCTAACGTAAAGACAGAGTCAGCAGCTTGTTCCTTCAAAATAAAAGACAGACTTCTCCTAAAGTAAAGACAGAGTCAGCAGCTTGTCCCTTCAAAATAAAAGACAGACTTCTCCTAAAGTAAAGACAGAGTCAGCAGCTTGTTCCTTCAAAATAAAAGACAGACTTCTCCTAAAGTAAAGACAGAGTCAGCAGCTTGTTCCTTCAAAATAAAATACAGACTTCTCCTAAAGTGAAGCTGCTCCATCGTCTCTTCTGGGCCTCCATACATGTGTGGTGGTGACTGTGTCTGCAGAGACTCTGTCCTCTGACTGGATTTTACTGTTCTGCTTTGTTCTGGTTGACTCGGCACGTTTCTGGGCGGAGCTGGTGTGTTTCCTCCAGCCAATGAGAGGGCAGCAGGTGACTTTAGGAGTGGATAAAAAATATAATCAGAGTGAGGAGAAACACCAAGTGGATAAAGCTCGTTCTAAAACGAGGGTGAACCTTGTGTTGTCTTTTAACCGTGGACGTGGAGTTGGTCTACTTCCTGTTGGACAGGAAGGTGACAACACCGGAGGTTAGCTTGTGCTAGCGTGCGTTAGCTTGCAGTGTAGCTACAAGCAGTAAACGTACACACTACATCCTGCAGTGAGCCCAGGAGGAGGAGGAGTCCAGTTTGAATGTTGTGTTTACAAACTGCAACAAGAGCCGGGCTGAACCAGTCAGTGAGAATGTGAAGGCTCTATATCGACACCTTAAAAAGAATCAGTTTGGAATTGAACTTGTAGCACTGAGTAAGCAAATGTGACACCTTTCCTGTCACGCCACGGCTTTAATAGGCAAACCAACATGGTAACCTCAGTCTAAGTAAACAGTGGCCTCGGTGTGGTGACGGGCTTGTGTTCCCTCCATCACTGAGACCCACGCTGACCCAGACCAGGCACGTGTTTGTATTGTCTACATTAATATCCTGGAGGAAATAGAAGAGCTGTTCTTGGTGGCAGAGAACAAACAGCTCATTGAAAGAGGACTGCATGAACACACCACTGAAGAACACTGACCTGACCTAAAGACAAACAGACTCCTCTCTGTGCTTTAGTTTAGATAGAAGTCAACAGTTAAAGTCAGACTTCAGACTGGTGTCACATCAGCTCGGCTGCAGACACTTTGGGAGGAGAGATTCATGCTTTCACTTTGTGGTGTGCAATAAGACGATCTTCGATCTTGAAGGATTAGAACGTGTTGACGATCATCAGAGATCATAGATCCAGTTCTACAGAGGTTTTATTTTATCATGCTGCAGTTTAAGCTCCTTCACAGACGCATCTCCCCGTTTGCTCCGCAGCGGATCCAGCAGATGTCGCCCTTGAGCACCAGCATGAAACCAAAACAACTCGCACTGCATTGTTGTGTTAGCATGCTAATGCTAGCAATCTTTATTCTGCTCGTATCTTCACACTGCATGTAAATTTACCTGAAATGAGCGTGATCTAGAAACACAGTTAAGCAGTGAGTACAGTATGTTATTCTTCTTTTCTCTAGTCCCTCAATTAAACAACTTTTATACACGAGGGGAGGAGTCAGGGCGATGTAAACAAAGTGAAGGTAGGACTCTGAAAACTCTGAAAACATCACAGACAGTGGGACTCGGGTGTTACACCCATTGTAGACAGTCATGACTCACAGAGTTATTTTCAGGGGATATACTTGATTTATATTATGTTTAAGTGTGAAAAATCACATATAAAGACTTTAAGAGTTAGTCCGGGGCAGCAGTAGCTCAGTCTATAGGGACTTAGGTTGGAAACTGGAGGGTCGCTGGTTCGATTCTCAGCACATACCAAGTCCGGAAATTGGTCTGGTAGCCAGAGGGGTGCCAGTCCACTTCCTGAGCACTGCTGAGGTGCCCTTGAGCAAGGCACCTAACCCCAAAAAGCACTCGCTGTTGGCAGCTCACGCACTCTGAGACCTCGCCATTAAAGGATCCTGTTTGTGTGTGTGTAGCATGTTCATTAAACAGAGTGCTAAACCGAATTTCCTTTGGCGGGATTAATAAAGTATAAATGATTATTATTAAAAAAAGGCCTCCATATGGGACTGTTTTGATATTTCCAAACTGACAGGACGTAAGAGACGGTTATTTGGTAAAAAGTGGTTAGGAGGAGGAAACTTGTTGAGCTGAAAATGAATAATGACATCATACCTGACCCTTTTGGTTTGGGGTTGTTTGAAGAGAACGGGTCATTGCTTGAGAAGTGACCGGCTTGCTGCAGGAAACAGGAAACAGGAAACACTCGGTCATCAATACATTCACTCAAATCAAACTCATATTATGATTGCATCTTTATATCTACCATGATTAAAAAACTCTAAATGTGCTGAGTCACTGTATTTAGTCCTGCTTCTCCTCATGCTGTACATTGTACATTAAATAATACGCAGCAACATTTCAATCTCTGCCACTCTGGGTTAATCAAACACACATAGTGTCACACGTACCTTGGAGGGTAACGTGGCACTTTTACTGAAGGGGTCAGGTGTAGAGAAGGGATCCATCTTTGTAGTCTTTTTGAAGAAGTCCTCTGATGATGCCTTGAACGGGTCGGTCTCCTTGAACGGGTCTCCTCCAAAAGGATCTGAAGCAGGAACAAAAGACACTTCAGTGAGTTTTGTTCTCACTACTTTTACTTTTCTTTTACTGGACCAGAAGCAGAAATTCACATTTAATGACACGAGCTCCTCGAGCCTTTACGTGTAATAAGCCGCAGTATCGCTCTGTGATCTGAGAAACAAACTCTGCAGAAGTCTTTTTATTTAGGCAACCTGTGTTATGCAAGAGTAATCCTGTCAGATCAGTGTAATCAAAACAAGTCCACGCTTTGAGTCAGTGCTCTTCTTTGGAACCTAATAGATGGTTATGATACGAGGCATCCTGCAGGTCATGAACTCTGCTAAGAAATCGCGATATCGTCTTCACACCAAACATCAGACTTCAGTAAAGTGTCACAAAAGTGTTCTCCTCGATGCATGTTCTTCAGGATACTTTTCAGAAATCCCTGCACAGTATGGAGAAGCAAGCAGCTGCAGTTTTGAAACAGTGGGGATTCTGCTGTGAGAAAAGGACACCACTGATCTCCATCTACTGAGAACAGAAGAGAAACTGTAATATTGCTGAAGAGGGAAGTGTGCTCTTTCACACATGCACAGGGACTTCAACAAGAGACGAGCTCAATGCTGTGTGACGCCCTTTAGAAGAGTAAGAAGAACACCATTTACCGGGGAATTGTTCACTTCATCAGCAGACCGTAACAGGGTCGTGTTTCAGTGCATGTCGAGAGATTCATCTTATCAAAACACAGGAAGACGTTGAGAACAGGTCATATTCTAAATTCAAACATTTACTCGAATCTGGGGAGAATATTCACATTTGAACTGTAATGAGCCGTTTGAATTCAAAATAAACAGTCTACCTGCACATCAGGCTGTCTGAAGAAGTTATCAGTTAGATCCAGCAGAGGGCGCTCTCAGTGTTACCTGACCATTGCATGCCCTCTTGACCTCAGTAGATAAAAGACAGTACGGGAACGTGATGCAGGAGAATAACATGACAGAGACTGAGCAGCACACTGCTTCAGAGGAGAGACACAGGTTGTCTTCAAACTATCAAAATAAATATGTAGCCTCCAAGTCATTCGTCCAAGTAGCAGATTCATTCCACTCATTCAAAGAGGAAGCGTTTGTGCTCTGAGTCCGTCCTATCTCCATGACAACAGTCTATTGACAACGGCCGCTGTATGACAGACACTGCTCCGTTACTTTTTACTGCATGTTTTATATTTGAGATCGTTTATTTACTGATAAGACACGGAGCAAGGAGGATGTGAGTACAAGACATGATCTGTAGGAGACAAAACTACAGAGGAATGCCGGTGACATCAACAGCGCCTTTCTGAAAAGATGAAAGATTTTCAACTTGAGCGTTCGCAGCAAAAAAGGCGGAGAGCTTTCTGAATACCTGTGGCTGCTGATGGCTGCTTTGCAAAGGGGTCGTTTTGGAAAGGGTCACCTGAGGAGAAAGATAAAGTGGACAGTCAGAGAACAACTCAAGCTTAGACAAAAGTCAGCTCACTGAGACAAAGAAAACAAGATAATCAGAGGAGGAAATACACAGAAAGGAAGGACAGTGCTGAGACAGACTCATCTGATCTGTTTCTTCCTAAGTCAGTGTCTGAGGATGACATGCAGCAAAGGGCCGAGGTCGGATTCAAACCCACGGATTCTGCAACGAATTATTATTATTAATTGCAACCCCAAATTATTCAGGTTCTTTAACCCTCAGGCATCAGTTTAATTTACTACCCTTTTAAGTCACTAAAAATGTCCTTAGGAATTTAACCCTTTAAATGCCAGTTTGATTACATGATTCTGGCATTTAGGGCATTAAGGGTTAAATTCCTAAAAATGATTGAATGTTTGGTAGTTTTGAGCAGGGCTGGAGTTGTTTAAGAGATGTATGCAGAAAAAAGTAGAAAAAAATATCGATCTGTTAGCAGATTTTTGGAAGTGGACATTTTTGTCCTTAGTGACTTAAGAGGGTAGTAAACATGGTTCACAGTGTTCTATTGGTCTATTAAAAAATCAAAAATTTATTAAGAGACTTTCTTACAAAAATGTGTGCCATATGCACTAACACAGACAAAATGATGTCCAGATAAAGAGGAAACTTTTGACCAAATGGACATAAATGTCCATAATGATGCAAGAGGGTTAACAGTTTGACCAGCTGACAGTTTACAATTTCTGCGACATTGCCTGTTTTTTTTTTCACATCAAGGAAACCCCTAAAGGGAAGACAGAGGAGAGTGGAGGAAGAGAAGAAAGGAAAAAGAAAGAGGAGGGCAGTGAGTGTACAAACCTTTGAATGGGTCAGTTTTGAAGGGATCCTCAGAGTGGAAGGGGTCAGTGGGAAGCTCCTGAGGCTGGCTGTTGAACACAGATGGCTTCACTTTGAAGGGATCCTCCTGTGAGTCACACAGACAGAGGAAGAGTTCAGTCAGTGGTTGTTGGCAGAAATTAAGCTCAGGCAAAGGTCACGCAGGAAGACTCTTACATATAGTCTTTATTCATATCGCTCCCTCTCTCTCTACCTCTCACTATCTCTGCTTGCTCCAATGATCAGACCTCTATCCACCCATCATCCTGCTGACTTTAAATCTGCTCCTCTCGCTTTCACTGTCAGTCACCAGCTCCTCAGAAGTCTACTCCCCATCACCACCTGCATCTTTACAGGTCTCATCATTTTCTACTTATTGTGCACACACACCAGCAGAGACGAGTACACTTTGACACTGGAGGATAAATAAATCTCCTCTCCTATGTGCTCTCTTTCTTTCTCTCTCTCTCTGGCTGGGGGAGCACAGAACGTTAACATATGATCTAATTAATATGTTTGTATATTGTGGGACAGTTAAAGGTCCAGTCAGTGAGATGTGTAGAGAGTGAAATGATAAAGGTATCTTACTATATGATCAGACATTAAGGAAACATGCTATGTTGAAGTGCTGGCTTCTCTGACAACAATGCAGCAGTCAGTATGTCCTCCTAACTTTAGATTCTGCTCCTGAATGCTCTGGATTTGTTTGGACCAGAGAAGGTAGGCGCTTTTAAGACACCCCCCCCACACGGCCGTTTTGGACGCCCCTCGGTTTGTCAGATATGAGAGCAGTTATCAGGTCAACAGGTGTTGCAGCGATGGAAGCGGTCAAGAGAAGTGGTTCAGATAGAAGTGATTGTACCCGACCTAAAAAGCCTCTGCATGTTTCTTATAAGCTCCACGAGCAGAAACATGCTCAAACTAGGATCAATATTGGAGATGCTTTTGAAAAATGTAATCCAGTACATCAGTAGGTAAAGGCAGAGGTTCTGTAGACGTCCTGACCTGAACAGCTCTCACCATGGGGGGGGATCCTCCATTCTCTCTGTCACTGAAGCCTTCACTCATGTCCGCCAGGTTAGTCATGCTGCCTCCATGGGTTCCATTCAACGTGCTGTTGTACTGCTCAATGCTTTTAGACACTTCCTGTTGGCTGTCCTGGATCTGGGACAACTTACTTCGAGCCTGCAGAATAAACAGAAACACAAAACGTTCAGGGGAAGCATGACATTGCAGTCTTCTTGATTTAAAGAGGAAATATTGTCCCTCTCCTCCACCTTTTCAAACAGCCCCCTCCTCCACCTTTTCAAACAGTCCCCCTGTGGTCTAAATGAAACATCTGTGCTGTGCTTTGGTCAAAATATAACATGAATCAAGCACCAGAGAAGGTTTGTGACCCTGTATAAACCAGCTCTCTCAGAACGCTCCGTTTTGGTGTGTGTGTCTCTTTAAATGCAATGACCCCCTCCCCTCCCCTCCCCCCTGAGTTTACCCCGTAGACATCACTCCTTTTGTAGTGAGAATAACAATGGAGGACCTGCACAAAAGTTTTGCTCTAGGCTGGGGGTGGAGTCCATGGGTGGAGATGTCAGGGGACGGGAGTTTGTTTTTTTTTACCAGAATCCCACTGTGAGATCACAAGGAGAGCACATTTGAAACAGAGCATTTTTCTCTGTGTTGTAAGACTTATGCAGACCACAAACAAAGGACTGGATGGATTATTATTATTTTTTTTTTTAAGATTTATTTTGGGCTTTTCGTGCCTTTAATGCAGAGAGAGGACAGTGGATAGAGTTGGAAACCAGGGAGAGAGCGCGGGGAATGACATGCGGAAAGGGGCCACGGGTGGAAGCGAACCCGGGCCTACCGCTCGAGACGAGAGTCTCAATATATGGGACGCGCGCCCTAACCATTGCGCCACCAGCGCGCCCCGACTGGATGGATTATTATGTTCAAAAACACTGCAGAAGTGGATTTTTCAGAATATGTCCGCTTTAAAGAGCTCCTTGTGTATCTTGTGTATTGTGTAAAAAAAACAAAAGCAGATTCCTGAACACATGCTACTCAAAACATCCACAACTAGTTCTGACATTTTGTGCGGACACTAAATGCATCTTTTTGTTTAAATATGTCAGTTTAGAAGATACCCAACATGAAGGACGTGTGAGACACACCAGGGGTGTGTTAAATATCTGGGAGTGGATGTAGACAATGCTCTTTCCTGAACGCATGTGGATTAACTAAAGGGCCCAACAGAGGATTCATTTCCTGAGGGGACTCAGATCATTTGGAGCCAGTGAGAAGATTTGACTGTACACCTATTCTTCTGCTCCTACAATACAGAGGCCCAGTCTGGTCCTGCGACCTCTCAATCCAGCTAAAGTCAAGGACACTATAAGACTCCTGGGTATCTGCTCAAAGATAGTGGGTCAGTGTATTGAGCGCTCTTTCCTGGTGAGCTGCACTAAGCACAGCCTCAGACTGGGAGGGAAGATAGCCTCCAACCTTCTCATGTCCTACATGAGGAGTATCAGCTCCTGCCCTCTGGAAGGGCTTTTGGGGTGGCAGACTGTAAAGCCTGGCTCACACTGTACGATTTTCCCCGATTGTATAAAAGTCGGGGTGTCATGTCAGCTCACACTGTACGACTGAATCGTTTACGACGCCCGACCAGACCTTGAGATTGATGTGCTCACACTGTATGACCCGATTGTCGGGCACGGCCGGAAAGCTCACACTGTATGAATGAAATCGGGACGGAGTGTTGACAATTGTTAATAAAGTTTCATTTGAAAAGTCCAAAGGACGACGGTTGGTGAAAGAGAAGGAAGTGGAAGTTGTTGTAGGATAGAGGAAAGTTGTTACAATTGTAGAT
The DNA here is from genome assembly GCF_963930695.1 of Labrus bergylta. Lineage (NCBI taxonomy): Eukaryota > Metazoa > Chordata > Actinopteri > Labriformes > Labridae > Labrus > Labrus bergylta. The sequence goes on along the minus strand of NC_089200.1, from coordinate 32,732,339 downwards.
ATATGGATACGAGTTGCAGAAAAGTGCTGCACTGATGATCTGTACTGAAAAATCAAAAAAAAACAAAAACACGGGCTGCGTCCTGCCGCTGGTCGCCATGACTACAGCGCTCCCTTGTCTCTCGTGATTATATTGTAGTCACACACAACTTCTGCCGGACCATTTCATGATGTAATTGTCAAGACTTTAAATTCTAAATATTAAACATGTTTGAACTAAATCTGGGCGTCCCTGACGATCACCGGGCAGATCGGGGACGTTAAGATTGGATCTTTGTACCACTCACATTACAAGATCATGTGAGCAAATAATCGGGTCCGAGTAGCCTCGAGTCGGGAGCAACCCTGCGATTGTCAGGAAGGAAGAATCAGAGCCCAAATCGGCCCGATTATCCTGCAGTGTGAGCCAGGCTTTACAGGAACAGGTTCAAACACTCTCTCCATACCACTACTGAACAAACAGTAGAGCAGCAGGACAAACTCCACCCTACACATTCCCAATCATTTCCTGACCTGTGAGCACTTTAACATTTTCATAGACAATCTCCTAACATTATTTCATATTATTTATATATTTAAAAAGAGATGTAACCATTCACTCAACTCACAATACCATTCAAGATACTGGGTTCACGATACGATTCTCTCACGATTTATTTTACAAAGTGAGTCTGAAGACAAAAGTATGAGATGACTGAAAAAGATTCCTTTAATGTTTCCATGAAAACACCGATACATCTCGTCATCTCTTTGGCTCTTGCACTTGTTTTGTCAGATGGGTTTGGCCTTTTAATGTTTGTTTTCTCTCATCAAGGGGAGGTGATTGGAGCTTCTCGTTGGTGTTGATTAAATGTCATTTTATAAAAAAACTTTTGTTTGGAAGATTTGACTTTATAAGAACATTCAAACACATAAAACCATCAAAATGAGTCAAATCAGTTTTTAAAACAGACATCAGATTTAAAAATAAATAAATAAAAGATAAATAAAAGATATCTGAGAAATATGATGAACATATCCAGTGTGCAAACAACAAAAAGTCAATCACTTCACATCAGAAATACAACTACACAGAAAAAATGTTATCCAAACTTTTTATTGTAATTATTTCCAAATGGTTTGTGTGGGATGAACCGGAGCACCCGGAGAAAAAAACCCACATAGACACAGTGGGAACATGAAGAGTCCTGACAGACAGGTACCAGTGGATTCCTGTCTGTTAGGACTTGATGTGTTCCCCTGTGCTGCCAGGCCTGTTACAGCCTGTGTGTGTTGGGGGGAGTTTGGAGGTGGAAAGGTGGGGAGGAGGAGGGGCTGGTGCTGTCACTTTGGGTCCAGGTTCTGCCTCCTCTGCCGCTTGTATTGGTGCCGGCGGCTTTCTGAAGCGCAGATCTTCTCAGCCCTCCTCAACATAGTGATGTCCTCTCTGGTAGGACACGGTGGACTGTCTTCCTCCAGCTCTTCCTGAAGGCGGTCAGCCCTCAACTTTTGGTTCTCTTTGTCTTTTTGGAGCTCCTCCACCTTCTTCTTCAGAGAGTAAATCATCTCCTCCTGTCTCTCCAGTTTGGAGACGAGCTGCCTCCTCTGGCGGCTTTCTGAAGTGCAGATCTTCTCAGCCTTCCTCCAGGAAGTGATCTCCTCACTGTTAGTGCACAGTTGACTGACTTCCTCCAGCTCTTTCTGAAGGCAGTCAGCCCTCAATGTGTGGTGCTCTTTGTCTTTTTGGAGCTCCTCCACCTCCTTCTGCAGTGCACAATTGATCTCCTCTACCTCTTCTTTGAAGACCTTCACCTCCTGCTCTAGTGACTCTTTCTCCTCTGTCAGTCTCTCTACCAGCATCAGGTCCTTGTTGGCCCTCTCCAGATGCTGAAGCCTGATTTCCTCCATTTCTCTCCTGAGGTTGTCAGCCATCATTTTATGGTGCTGCCTTTTCTTTTTGGAGTCTCTTAACTCCTTCTGCAGCCCCAGATTGGCCTCCTCCTGTTCTTCCAGTTTGGAGAAGAGGTGTTGCCTGCTTAGTGTTACTTCTTCCAGCTGGTACTTTAAGGCCATGGTCTGCTTGGCGGTCTTGATGTCCTTGCTGAAGGTGTCTTTCTGCATGACCTTAATCTTTTCCAGCAGGGCCTCTTTTTCAGATTGCAGAGTTTCTTGCTGCTTTGGTTCACTACAGGTTGTCTCCCGGAGTTTTTGTTTGAGCATCCTGATCTCCTGGTCACATTGGAGTCTCTCTTCTTGCTCCACCCTCAACCTTTCTTCTACCTCCTGGATCTTTGACTTGCTGATGGTGTATCTCTCCCGCTCTGCCTTGCTCAGATCTTTCTCCTGTTTCAGAAGAGCCTTCACTCCTTCCAGTTCTTTCCTGAGCTCTGCAACCACCTGCCATTGGGGTGGACGTCTCTGAGACAGTGAGCAATCAGGTCCATTCTGGGTCTGCCAGTGGTGCTGCCCGTAGGCCTCCTCCCTCCTTCGGTGGAAAGTCTGACCTTCTGGCTGAGTAGGACGCTGCTTGTTGTTGTTTTGCCGGCGGTTCCAGCGGTTGGCTCCTTGCATGGGGTATTTAAACTCCCCAGCTCCAACCTCCTCATCTCCCATCTCCTTCTCCATGATATCTCCCCAGCTCTGGGATTGTTCCATTGCTGTTCTTAGTTGAATCAGTGTCTTGGATGTTGAGTTGTTTGTTGTCTTTATAAAGACAATGTCTCAGATCAGATCTGTGAACTGTTGTAGTCTCTGAATCAATCCGTGAACTGTTGAGAGTCTGTGCTTTCTTGCCCTTTACTTGAGGTTGGATATGAAGATTCTAACTTCCTTTGAGGATCCAGAGTTCTAGAATTCCTTTGACTGATTTATTTTTTTCCAACATTCGGTTTCCATGACAACACAGCATCATTATAATCTTTGCCTGTTAACTAAAAAGAAACAAAATGGCTGCCCGAGCATTTAACATTCAACACAGGTCTTATGAAGTTTTTAAAGGCACAGTATGCAGATTCCACCACCAGGGGGCTCTCAATCAAAAACAATAACAAAAGATGACGTCGAGGCTAACGGGGAATCAGGGGAGTGATTCTCTCTGCCACCCACCCCGATGAAAACAACCTAGTTGAGCGTAGTCGTGATGACCAATGTATCACAGTATATTTTACATGATGTTTTTATCACAGCAGCACATACAGCAACAGTACAGCAGCTTTCAGTAGCAGCTAGCGCTTCCTTACATCATACAGCAGTCTTTGACGTAACATCCGGTGTTTCCACGTCATAAACATGTCATGTCGCATCAGTCTTTGTTACGGTCATTGCGGCCGCCACAAAGAAAAAGGCCGTTACAACTATGAAATGAAGGATAACTGTTCGCCCAACCTGAGGAAGCTGCAGGCCAAACGCGTTGTTCGCTCACAATTGAATAAAGTTATTTTTAGTGTGCCACAGAGTTTTGATTCATTTTTCATGGTACAGTATGTTCCTGCACCCATGCTCACCTGAGAACGTATAGGCTGTGCACGGGGTACCCTGTTGGCCATCTTCATATTACACCTTTGAGATTTGATTACTGACTTTTGGCAGAAATTTTGATCCCATTGGAGTCCATCAGAATCCAAGCTTACTAAAACAGCTGTTCTTTGTTGACCTGTTGTTTTTTAGCCACCTCTGAAGTTTGACGAGTATTTGATACTCAGTAGATAGATTATGGATATCACATAGGGGGTTTCCTCCCCTAAATGGGGGCATGCTGACATTTAATAGAGCATAGGACAGGATTTAGACCTTTGATAGACCCGGTGGCAGATTTTATGAAAGGTTTTATGATTACTAATTAGGTACATGGGACATTTGTCATGAAGTCAACATGACGATCACTGGAAGCAGCATGACTGGACATTATTACAAAGATCAACTCCTGAGACGCTGACCCTCCATGAGGACTCCTGACTGGAGGGGGGGCCACATGGTTGTCATAGGGGGGTAGTGGTATTGTATAGACTGCAGGTCACCAATGAATGTAAATGTGGTTCATTGAGGAGAATGTAATCCTTACCGAAAGAGTGAACAGACACTCAGACTACATCATGATCTAATCCCAATAAGTCTAATGTGTGGATACAGTATGCTGCTGTGGTGATGGGCAGTAAGAGCAACTGGAAGAAAAAACTAACCACAGCCTGAATGGAATCCACACCCACAAAGAGCTAAAGGTTATGTTGGAGTTCCTCTAGTGTCTCAGGGAAACCAAATCCTGACACTAAATAACGCAGTGCAATGGTGCCCTCTGTTGGCACATTTCAGACAAACACACCCTGTTTCCTACCTGGTTGATCTCATCCTGTGTTGCCTTCAGGGACTTGATGATGGTCTCCAGTTGTATCTTGCCGGCAGCCAGACTCTGCTCCAGCTGGTTTTCCTCCTGCTGCAGCCTGCCAAGGTCCGCCTTAGCCCTGGTCAGCTCTTCCTCCTGGCTCTGCAGGTCCGTCTCCTGGGAGTGAATCTGACTCTGGAGGGACGAGATCTGGAGGCCAAATAAGAGTGAAGAAAAAAGGATTGTAAGGTTAACGGAAGAACCATACTGGTCTGGTAGAAACAATATTTGATACCACAGCAACAAGAAGTCCAGTCTGTGTATCCAAAGTTGTGGAATTGTCTTGTTTTTAATTACCACTGAACACACCGTTAACAGTAATGAGCGACTACATCAGCATGGATTTACTTTAACAAATATTTATAGACCCATTCAAATATTCCCTCCAAGTCATCACATATACATACGCCATCAGTCAGGACCAAAAGAGAACACAGCACCCAGGTGATATCTCTGTGTCTCCTGTCTGAGAGCAGACACACAGTGCATGAAGCACATTCATGCAGAAGTTTGGCCATGTAAGGCCACCGAGCATTTCTTCTGAGCACCAGCGTGCAAATCTTCAAACTTTTCAGAAAGGTGCTGTTGACGGAGCCGCCTTTATCAAAATACGAGATATTCCTAGAATTTTTGCCATCTACTGATCGTGTCTTGTACTCACATCCTCTTCGCGCCGAGTCTGATCAGGAAAAAAACGATCTCAAATATAAAACATGCAGTAAAAAATAACGGAGCCGTGTCGGTCAAATAGCAGCTGTTGGCTTCAGACTGTTGGGAACGTGGGAAGTGCAGCTCTTGTCTTCTCAGCGCACAAACGCTCCATCAAGTGAACAATCAGCGCTTCTGTGTCCAAAAAAAACGCGAGGTGGACACGGGGCCTCAGACTTGTTGCATCAGTATCTAAAATAACACAATCTGTTTAATTCTACATATGTAGTGTTACTGATCTTTATCTGGTCACTTTTCTTTTGTTTCTGAATTTCAGCCGAGCGCGCTCATTTCTCTTTGAATGAGCTGAATAAACGCTTCATCAGGCGTTTCCGAGCGTACACTCAGCACTTTTCTGCCAGGAAAGACGCTGTGAACACGGGGCCTAGGTTTGTAACAGTCATTAAACATATCCAATCATATTCTGTTTCACTGTACTCACTCTCTATTGGCTCTCACATATTGCCGGTCAAAGGTGTGATATTTACGCTCCTGTTACATCTTGTTTGCAATGTGAGGTGGTGAAAGGTCGAGCTGGAACGATGCTGTGTGTGAGTGTGTCCGTGTGTGTTAGTGTGTGTGTATGCGTGTGCATGTATGATTGTTTGTGTATCTAAAGCTCCCGCTGTGTGTTTGCACGCCATGCCTCTCTCTCTTCTGTAACACATTATGAAACCTTCAGGGACATCAATATGATGCTGGTAATATTGCAGAAGGGTAATGTGTGTGATGTTACTCGACGACTACTGCTCTCTCTCTTTGCTTGCAGCAGATCACATGACTGACACTTTACAACATCTCATCTCTTTGTTACATTGTCCTCTGATGTAAGATCATTGTTTAAATTATTTGACAGCTGTAAAAAAAAAAAAAAAAAAACAAGCTGTACATTTCTGCAATTTGTTTCTCATTTCTCACCATCTGCGACTCTTCCTGGCACTTGATCCGCACTTCGTTCAGCATGTCCTCTAATTTATGTTTCTGTTGGTCCATCTCCTCCAGGCGGTCCTGGGCATCTTGTTTCTGAGCCTCCAGTTCCTGCAGACTGACCGTCTCTCTGTCCAGGTCACTCTGCATTTCCTGAGGAAGCGTTAAGGCAAAGAACGGCTTTCAGTTAAGCAAGACGTCCAACAAACAAATAAATGGACCATTGCACCAATTGGCCCTTTTAAAGGAGCAGTATGTAACTCTGACACCTAGTGTTTAAAAAGGGTACTGCAGTCTAAATTCTAAACATTGTAGAGAGCTGTCTCTCCCCCCCCCCGTCCTCTCTAGAGTAGATGCTCACACAGGTCACCATGTGGTGGACTCTGAAGCTTCAGTGTTTATCCAGCTCTGCATGGGTCTGTAAACCTTTCTGTGTTCTAACCTCTCTCCATTTTTCAAAAGCATCTCCAATATTGATCCTAGTTTGAGCACGTTTCTGCTCGTGGAGCTTATTAGAAACATGCAGAGGCTTTTTAGGTCGGGTACAATCACTTCTATCTGAACCACTTCTCTTGACCGCTTCCATCGCTGCAACACCTGTTGACCTGATAACTGCTCTCATATCTGACAAACCGAGGGCCATCCAAAACGGCCGTGTGGGGGGGTGTCTTAAAAGCGCCTACCTTCTCTGGTCCAAACAAATCCAGAGCATTCAGGAGCAGAATCTAAAGTTAGAAGGAGGACATACTGACTGCTGCATTGTTGTCAGAGAAGCCAGCACTTCAACATAGCATGTTTCCTTAATGTCTGATCATATAGTAAGATACCTTTATCATTTCACTCTCTACACATCTCACTGATTGGACCTTTAAGTAGAACAAGGTAATCCAAAGCATGATCTTCTACCCCTCAGAGGTTTGTCCTCACCTGCACCTCAGCACTCTTGTGTCTGATGGCCTCCTCTGTCTCCCTGATGTCTTGTTCCAGTGTGTACTTCTCCCTGATGTAAAAAAAAGACAAAATGTATGCAAACAATGCTGGACAGAAACACAGTCAGTAAAAAAATACTAAACCACTGGCCCCCTGCTGTATACACACAAAATTATGTAACATGACACTGAACAGGGATTCAAATCCATAATGTCAAAATATCATTAAACACAGGTCCATGGATGCTTTTTGCTTCTGATTGTCATTTGCACACAACTTCATGCACACAGACACACACAGGGGCCGGCCTGACCACTGGAAGCAGTTTTGGGCTCAATGTTTTGCACAAGGAAGCTCTTCCATCAGGCTCTGTTATGCCTGGCTGTCAATGTAAGGCCCCGTGTGCACCAGGCGTTTTTTCATCAGGCTGAAAAGCTCTTGGATGAAACGCTTGTGCACTGAGAATTTAAACAGGTGCTATAGACCAACACTGCTCTGTTTCTTTTAATTTTATGAGCATCAAACGGAGGATGTTTGTCCTCCTACTTTGTCTGGACACGAAGCGGGGAGGGATGTGGGCACAGAACACGATCTGTAGGAGATTAAATATGAGGAATATCGTACATTTTCAAAAAGAGCGCTGATGACTTCAACTGCACCCTTCTGAGAAGCACTCGGAGCGGATGCTCAAAAGAAAAAAGGCAGAGCTCTCAGAATCTAAGAATCTCTAAGAATAGAATCTCTAAAGAAAGAGACTGGCGCTCAGAAAACACCCCAGGTGGACACAGGGCCGTGATGTCACAGAGCAGTAAAGGCTGGGTGAAGTCTGAGTTACTAACAGAGGTGAAACAGCGTCACTGTAAAGGGCGGAGCCAGGAAGACAAAACAGTGATGTGTGTGTGTGTGTGTGTGTGTGTGTGTGTGTGTGTGTGTGTGTGTGTGTGTGTGTGTGTGTGTGTGTGTGTGTGAGGCTGAGGCTATCATTTAATGCTTCTGTAATGCTGTCATGCAGTGAGAATCATTCACTGGGAAACCCGTCTCATGCCTCTGTGGGGTTCAATGTCAAAGTAAGAAGACAGACCATCAACAATGATAGAATCCTTTGTTGGGGATTTCATGCCAACCCTGTGATCAGTGGACAACACACTCTTTCTCCTGACCCTCACAGCTTATATTGTGCACTGTGGTCTGATGTTGAAATGCATTTTAAATCTATTATTCAAAGAACTGATGAATAACTTGTTTGTGTGAATGATTCCAAAGAGCTGATAAATACAGGAGCAGTGTTTCATCTCCACAGAAATGTATTCTATGGGAACAAAATACAAAGTTGATCATGTGACTAAAGCAACACATTTGTTTTTTCAGCTGAGTTCAGTTTTTAAAACACAACTCAATGGAAGGGTCGTCATTTTTCCAGTCTGGTGTTTAAATATAGAAAACAATCAGCGTTAAAGGTGACATATCCTCCTCCTCTTCTTCAGTTTAAATAAGTCTCAGAGCTCCTCAAAACATGTGTGTGAAGTTTCTTGTTCTAAATCCACTCTGATCCTGTATTTGATCATGTCTATAAACCCCTCTATTTCAGCCCTGCTCAGAACAGGCTGTTTCTGTGTCTGTACCTTTAAATATGTAAATGAGCTGTGTCTGACCACGCCCCCTTCTCTGGAAGGGCTTGGGTGTCTCACTCGTTCTCGCTCCATCTCCTATGGTTTACGGTGAGAAGGCAGACTCAGAGGGCAGAACAAACACCTAGCTGTGGGAGTGTCACCCACCTGGGGGAGGGGCTACTGCCCTTTGTGATGTCATGAAGGGAAAATCTCCAAACAGCCTGTTTGAGCACACATTTTCTGAAAAGTGGAGCAGGCAGGAGACGGAGAGGATGGACTTTTCTCATCATTGGGGGCTTTGTAGACAGACTAGAGACACATGTTAGAGTTAGAGAAACATGGTGAAGAGGATTTTAGAGAATATGTGACCTTTAAAGATTCTCTTCCTTTTCGTTTGTTCTGTTCTTGATAAGAGGAATATCATAATTGAGAGTCTTTACTTGCAGAACAGTGGATGAAATAGTGACAAAAAGTACAACATTGGCCCTTAAAGACATATCTATGGGGATAGATTTGTCAAACAAAGACAGCTGAAGCCTCAAATCTGCTTCAGACGGATGTATTTATTTTTTCAAAAATCATTTCTCCCTCGTCAGTTGGAGTGAATTTTCTTTTGGGAACTAATTTCTTCAAAGGAGGAATGTCTGAGCAGAATCTGCTTCATTGTTAAAATGAGCACATTAATCTTTGTTCAATAAAAACCTGATCAATTGATAACAGAGCCACTACTCCTCTGAGTGTGTCACAGAGGATTTGACAACATAACAGTCCAAAGGTATTTGGTAGCTGGTGTGTTTACCTGAGAATATTCCACTGGGTAAAGGCAAGAGTGCTGACGCAGCATGAAGAATAAGTGGTGAACAAACAAAAATTTGATAAAATACACACATCAAAGGAAGAGTGGACAGTTGGCTGGGCTGGTGAATGAGTGCGTTAATGGATAGAAACAGAAAGAAAGTAGGAGGATGAGAGAGATGAATGGTAAAGCTTGTCCACGTCTGGCTCATGTTTCCTTTGTGTGCATTTTATCACAAAGAAACGACCGACTACGGCTGTTTGAAGGTTAGCCGTGAGCTGCTGTTCTTTTTGAATCTGTGAGAGGTGTAGCCTTTCATGTCTTTAATGTATCTTCAATTCTTTGAGCTCACATCACTGCTTTGTTTTGTGCACATTAACACATTGTGCCCATCAAAAACGCGTACCATGGGGCAACAAATAAAAACGTGTGATGTCGAGGACTTTCAACAGACATAACAACAACAAAACGCTGGACTTCAAATTAAAACTCTCCTGAAAATATCTCGGCTCTCCTTTCCTATTTTGGAGAACTTGATGTAAATAACTGAGATGCTGTAGAGTTAAATTAAATCTGTCTTTTCTTTTTACTGCGTGAGTGTGACTGATGAATCAAAGGGAGGCAGAGAATCAGTGTCAGCTTTCAACATTAAGCTAGGTCGGTTTGAGTGGAGGTGGTCGCTAAACACTAAACATAAATTTAAAAAAATCTATTTCCCAAAACAAAAGAGTTCTCTCAGCTGCAGGTAACAACCTGTTCACTTTGAGAATGTGATCTCTCTAAAGACGTTTTCACATCTTCACTCCTGATAATATCTAGATCCTATCAGAAGGACTGCTCCGGATATTCTCCTGATCTGGTTGTTCACATGGTATGAATTCTCCTGATTATATCCTGCTGCGTTCTCACATCAGATCACTCTGACTTTCTGCAGAAGAAATACGAGGAGGCTGGAGGAGAAACTCCAGGTGAAGAGAGAAACATTCAGCTGGTTGTGTTCACATATGACGCTCCTCCTGCAGATATCTGCAGTTTTTCAGGAGTTCTCTGTGAGTGTGAAAGCACGATGTTGGTGCTGGAGACGAACCAGACGTTTTACAGTATGTGAGCAAAAGATCTGTTTTAGCGTTTCTCTCCCTGAATGATCCCGCTATCCTATTGGTCCACAGAGGCTCCGCCTAACCACCATTTTTATGGTGACATTCTGAGCAGGAAACTTAAATTTCAGAGAAAGCAGAGCACAAAGAGGGTCACACAGGTCAGGACATGAGGTGGTCTGTGTTATGAATACAGAACACTATGAGATGATGTAATGAATCAGAGAGGGAGCTGATGTTAGAGGATAACTGGCTGTTGTGGAGTGACTGAAAGGGCTTTGACACATCGTCGAGAACATTCATCATAGAGACAACAGTCACTTACAGAGAAATAAAAAATAAGACTTCAGACTACAACCTGTCATTGTGAAGTAATAATGAAAACTAAAACATTTGCAAAAGGCAACAAATGGCCACCGCTGCTGCTCTAAATGTAGAATTAAGAAGATGAATTTGAACTAAAGCAAATATATCACTATCAGCTGTTTACACTGTCAGTTCTCTGTAGTTATTCAGGAGCTGTGGGTGTCATCGATTGTTACCTCTGCAACTGAGCAATCTCCTGACTGATGTCATCCAACTCCTTGATGCCAGTGAACTCCCCGGAGCCGACCGAACTGGAGCTGTCCTGTAGAGTGAGGACAGGTGGACAGAGAGAGGAGGAGGGGACAAAGACAAAACAAAGACAACAGGTTGACAAAGTAAACTTTATTTAAACAACGATGTGGGATGATGAAATGATTCCAACTGAGCCATGGTAGAGCAGGCTGAAGGAAGGAGAAGAGAGGAGAGGAGAGGAGAGGAGAGGAGAGGAGAGGAGAGGAGAGGAGAGGAGAGGAGAGGAGAGGAGAGGAGCCAGCACTCAATAAGAGGAGCAGCACAGAGGTGGAATCAGTAGGTGGGGGTCTGGGTCAATCACCAACATGTGGGGGGAGTTTCACCACCACTGACAAACTGCCAAAGAGTGGGAAGATTCAGGACTGTTAGAAGTTAATTTGATCACTTCAACTCAGGTAGCTCCCTCGGAGAATACAAAAAGTGTCTACCAGCGTTTACAGGCTACTCCAAGAGAGTGTCCACTAGGGGGGCTGTCGTCTTTTCAACAAAACCCCACTTCAACCGAATCTAAAAAATGGCACTGTAATGTCGTCTCCCCCCCCTACACGCGTGCACATGATCACAGCACAGACCAAAACTGGATGGAGTGCAGCTCTCTTGATTGAACATGACCTGCAGACAACAACACCCGTTTAGAGCGCACGTTCCTGCTACACAAATATTTGTGGGTTTGTAGCAACCTGTGTCTCTCCTCTGAAGCAGTGTGCTGCTCAGTCTCCGTCTTGTTATTCTCCTGCATCACGTTCCCGTACTGTCTTTATCTACTGAGGTCAAGAGGGCATGCAATGGTCAGGTAACACTGAGAGCGCCCTCTGCTGGATCTAACTGATAACTTCTTCAGACGGCCTGATGTGCAGGTAGACTGTTTATTTTGAATTCAAACGGCTCATTACAGTTCAAATGTGAACTTTCTCCCCAGATTCAAATAAAAGTTAGAGATCTAGAATATGAACTGACAGCTCGAGTGTCCACCTGGCATTTCTGAAGCGCCTGGATGAAGCATTTGTGCGCTGAGAATAAAAGTGCTGCACGTGCGTCTTGTCTCTATGACAACAGCCTTTCAAAAACGGCCGCTGCATGACCAGCACTGATCGGTTGCTTTTACTGTATGTTTTCAATGTGTGACTCGTTTCTCTCCTTCACTATGAGCATCAAACGGAGGACACTGGACACGGAGCGAGGAGGATGTGGGTACAGCGCAAGATCAGTAGGAGACAAAAATATGGGGAATATCGTTTATTTTGAAAAAGAGTGCAGTTGACGACAACAGCGCCCTTCTGAGAAGTTAAAAGATTTTCGACTCAAAGTGCTCGAAGCGGCCGCACAAAAAAGGCGAAGCAACCGGAAAAAAAATATGCTAGGTGCTGCAAGCCTGCTGCACGGTTTCTCCTGACAGTCGCCTGCTGCTGCAAACGCTCTCTACTCATTGAAGAAAAAAACCCTAAGTAGACCTAACATGCTCATCCTGTATTAAACTGTAATAGAAGTCACATGCATTGGAAGAAGAAAGCCTGCTTTAAGTCTGATTGATTGATTTATATCTGGGCCTAATACACCTTCTACCTTTAGATACCTAAATAAATAAATATATAAAACATAAAACCAGTCTCCAGTCTCCCCCTAAGATCAATCTTGAATCTCCCCTTGGATCAGTTGTCAGGGTGAGGTGATGTCACTGCATTGTATTGGTATGAAACGTCTTGTAAATGCTTTCCAGTAATCGGCCCAACAGCCAGCCACTGAAAGCATTTTGAGGTTCTGTAGGTCCATGTTACCTACCCACAGCTTGAACATTATAGCCTGAGAGAAGAGGGAGAGGGGAGAGGTAGAACATCAGCAGTAAAGAGAGAACAGCGGGTCGTAAATGTCTTTCACATAGCCGTGTTACCTCTCCTCCAATTCCCCTTTTCCATCTCTATGTGTGCAACATTTTCAAGTTATCAACCAACAAAACAAGCAGACTGGAGAAGTGCTAAAGAAAGGTAGCAGAAAGCAGAAGAAGAGACGGAGAATTATAGACTCACCCGTCTCATCTCAGACAGAGCAGCCATCTCTGATCCTACAGGGGTCATGTATCCTGACATGCTCTGTAGCCACACAGAGAAGCAGGAAGTTAACAGCAGTCATGATGAAATACAGCCATCACATGACAAACATTGTTTACAAACATTTCTATTGACTCCTCCTTTAAGGTGTGATGTCTGAACAGGCAGCTGAAGTTTAACTCCACATATGTACACTTCACTTTAAACCTAGTACTTCCTATTGCATTGATATAATTCTTGATCAGTGTCTCCACATGCTGTGAATGATGCAATCCACAGAGTTAACCTGCAAGAATTCATCATCCTGGAGAAAGTGGTAGCTAATCAGCTGTGTGACTTTCTCCATGACAACAGTTTATTTGAGGAGTTTCAAAGGTCAGGATTTAGAGTCCACCATAGCACTAACACTGCACTAGTTAGAGTTACAAACGATCTACTTCTAGCCTCAGACAGGGGACTTCTGTCTGTGCTCATCTTGTTAGATCTTAGTGCTGCTTTTGACACCATTGACCATCAGATCCGACTATACAGACTAGAACATTTGCTTCGAATTACAGGGACTGCTTTAAGTTGGTTTGAATCCTACTCAGACCGATCTCAATTTGTACATGTTAATGATGAGTCCTCTATGCACACCAAAGTTTGCCATGGAGTCCCACAAGGTTCAGTGCTTGGACCAATTCTCTTTACATTATATATGCTTCCTCTGGGAAATATTATGAGGAAACACTCCATACAGTTTCATTGTTATGCAGATGATACTCAGCTTTATGCATCAATGAAGCCCGATGGCACCAGTCAGTTATGTAAGCTAGAAACGTGCCTTAAGGACGTTAGGACCTGGATGACCAGAAACATATGACATCATATTACTGCATGTATCTATCTGTAAATCTCAGTCACTAACCAGGTGTGAACAGCTAAATGTTACGAGCTTTACAGTTACGATCAGACACACACCCCCCCCTTCTCTTTCTCTCGTTAGTTTATGAAGAAGTGGTGGCATCGTATGCTTGATTTCACACATATCGCAATGTGACTATTGTACATGTGCACATTGCAATTACGATGGCAAAACAACAAGGTCCTTTAAGTTTATGGTCAAGTGTCCACCAGAGGATTAATGGACCACCCTCAGCACCCCCTGAGACCCAGATTTAATGAGATCACTCTGTTATAGTAAACATCTGCTGTGTGTGTGTGTGTGTGTGTGTCTGTGTCTGAGTGGAACCTACTGGTACAGGTGTGCCTCTCTCTGAGGGGGGCATCATGTCAGCAGAAAGGGCCTGAGGAGGGTCGATGCCCTTGCTAACTTTCTGCTGGATGAGATACATGGCGAGGGCAAACTGCTCTCTGGTCAGCTTGCCTATCTGCCTCGTGTCTGACAGCGCCCTGCAGAGAAACATTCAGTTAATCACATCGAACCAAAGGACAAAGACAACATACTATTCTGTGTTTCCCACAGTGCTGTACCTGGGGTGGTGGGGGTTGATTGAAAGTATTGCAAGAAATACATTACCCTATTTATGTTGTGTTTGGTTATACATTAAAGGTCACATATTAAACAGAATCGACTTCCCCATGTTTCTCTAACACTAACATGTGTCTCTACTCTGTCTACAAACCCCCCAATGATGAGAAAAGTCCATCCTCTCCACCTTCTGCCTGCTCCACTTTTCAGAAAATGTGTGCTCAAACAGGCCGTTTGGAGATTTTCCCATCATGACATCACAAAGGGCAGTAACCCCTCCCCCAGATGGGTGACACTCCCACAGCTAGGTGTTTGTTCTGAACCTCTGAGTCTGCCTTCTCACCGTAAACAATAGGACATGGAGCGAGAAAGCCCGAGTACACCCAAGCTCTTCCAGAGAGGGGGCGTGGTCAGACACAGCTCATTCACATATTTAAAGGTAGAGACACAGAAACAGCCTGTTCTGAGCAGGGCTGAAATAGAGGGGTTTATAGACATGATCAAATACAGGATCAGAGTGGATTTAGAACAAGAAACTTCACACACATGTTTTGAGGAGCTCTGAGACTTATTTAAACTGAAGAAGAGGAGGAGGATATGTGACCTTTAACTTCATTGTTAATCTTTAACCTATATCAGTGTTTGTTCACAAATGGCTTTAATTTACTCATATTTACCCAAGGCTTAAAGCAAGAGCAGAGTACACCTGTTAAACCTGCCCAGGTGACGTCTATGTGTGCGAAACACTGCATACATCTAAACTGTCATGATATCACTGAGAGCGCAGCTGATGCCTTACCATATATGGGCGAGCATATTCTGGGAAAGTCCAGACTGCATAAAGATGTCCTTTACTTCATGTCCGCTCACAAAACCATCCAGATCAGCGTCGGTCTTCAGGAATATGTCATCATAGCGACCTCTGTCCGACACTGGGACCACCCAGGACAGTGAATGCTGAAACGGAGAGAAGTAGTTGTAGTTTCTTACTTCATCAAATAAAATAAATATAAAGAAATGAATAAACAGAAGTCAATGAACTTGGTGTGCAACATGTCATGTGGTCATTATTTCATCATTCATCAGCACTGGTGTATTACCTGTCCAGACTTGAGGGTGTGTTTGGGTGACAGGCTGCCGGTGCTGTTGAGGGAGTTCATGCTGCCGTGTGATGGCGTGGAGCGCAGCGAGTCTTTTGGAGGAGGAGGGCTGGCGGGAAGGCCCGGCACGGAGCTGGCCACAGAGCCCAGACTCTTCTTCCTCTTAGATGGAGGAACGAGGGAGGAGGGTAGGAGGGTAGGAACCGGCTCCTTCTCCAACGCCCGATACACGAGGTGCATGGCCTGCAGACAGACATCCTGCTTTCAGAACACACTCACTGTCTATATGTACAGCTTATAATACACTAAAGGGAGTAAAGGGCGCTACAGGAAGGAGTTCTTAAACCAGGAAGGCAGTTAGCATTTTAGCGCCATGGGGTAATTTTTTTTTTTAATGGGTTGGTGGTTAGACGACTGAAATAAGGTGGTTAAAACGAGCATAGGAGATGTAAGCATTTTGTTGTGAATAACCACCTTTCTTTTTTTTCAGCTTTAAATATTTATATTTTATTATTTAGTTCAAGGATAAATTAACTGAATAAAAAATACTAAAAAAAATGAAAAACATATGTCCTGTCTCATCTGAATACGTGGGGATATTGTCTGTTGTTTTCTTTTTTCTTTTTTTTTATCAATTTTTTAAAAGAAATGTACAAAGAAATTTCATCAAAAATTACAACTGTTTTCCTCTTTACCTCCCCCCACCCCCTAGAGCACATACATGTATAAAAGTGCATATGTGAAAACATCAGGATGAATAACCCCCCACTTCACGTGATAAAGGCAGTTGCTAACGAGTGGCTAAATGAAACTACAGTACGCTTGTCTGGGACATTTGACGCCATTGTCACGAGGTCTCCTGTAGGTTAAGGTGTAGATCAGGTTAACAAACAACTTATTAGGCTACGGTTTGGCTAGCTGGTTCAAACTGATAGTTAGCTTGTGGGAGACGTCCTGAGGCACAGTGGTGGTGACGTTGAAGCCGTGCAACCACAGTGTAGTTCGCTTGTAGCATAACGTTAGCTTTATACTTCTGGAGAACGCTTCAAACATCATAAAATAGTTTTTCTAAATCCTGAGCTCCGGTGGTGCGTCGTGAACGTTTCAGTCGTACATTGTGAGCTGACACTCCACCATCGCTTTTCTACAATAGTACAGTGAATGCCGACCTTAACGCATCATAAGAATGAAGATAACACTCACCACAGCAAACTCATCTCTGTCCAGGTGGCCATCTTTATCTATGTCACTCAGATCCCACACCTGGCAGCATGAAGACAAACATGATGAGGCCATTCAGCATTATTTAAGGAGACACAGTCACAGAGCCATTTTTCTTTCCATGAATCAAATTAGTAAAAACATTTTACATGAACAACAGTTCTACCAGCCTCTGTGGCATTCACACTACTTCATATGTAGAAGTTTAACCTTCTGTTATGTAACCAGCTCGCCTTGTTTAGGTAGACTTTAGGAAAAGCCAAACGTACCTTCCCTAGGACGTCCAGAGGTAGCTTGGAGTTGATGAGTACTGGTTTGACCTTCTCTCCTGACAGCAGGCCGTTCACCGGAGCCAAACTTTCAAAAATCCCATCAAACTTTCCCTTCTCCTCCGGCTGCAACGGAAAACACACACCAGTTATTATGTGAAGATAGACTGGCGGAGCCGTACTCCGGCTTCTAACCTCAGAGAAGAACAAAAGATTCAAAATAAACGCTTTTAAAGTAATACACATTATCTTTGAAAAACTCTACTCAAAAACTCAAAGCTCTACTCATACACATTCATACTCCACATGGGGTTAAGTGTCTTTCCCAAGGACAAATCGGGTGGTTGCAGGAGCTGGGGATCAAACCCTGACTATCCAGTTGAGATAAGACCGACTCCACCACTAAGCCACAGCCGTCTTTACAAAATGTTTTTGACAAGAACTTTAAGAATGATTTCAAAGGTCAACATGAAAAGCTTCTGTATCGCAATCTTTAATCCACTGTGTGTGTGTGTGTGTGTGTGTGTGTGTGTGTGTGTGTGTGTGTGTGTGTGTGTGTGTGTGTGTTTTGTTCAAACACACCCTGACAGCCCAGTGTAGCTCGCTGGGGACTGAGGCTGTGCTGCTGCTTATAGACGGACTGCTGGTGTCCTTCTGAAATCAGACAGAGATAGCTGTTAGAGTCAAGTCGACATGGTGACATCATCATGCGTTCACTGGATTGAACTCATTCAGAGCTTCTGATACAAAACATGAACATGCTTTATTTACAAAATGATAAACTGTAAGTTTTATGGATATGATGCACTGATTTAAGTGTACGGATGATGTCATACTCACAAACTTGGGGGGAGGGACAGGGAGGTGAAGGCTGGATAGACTGACTTCCTGACCACTCTGAGCGCATGCTACCAGCCGCAGAGCTACGTAAAACCCCTGAGAGAGAGGGAGAGGGAGAGAGAGGGAGAGAGGGGGAGAGAGAGAGAGAGGGAGAGAGGGGGAGAGAGAGAGGGAAAAAGAGAGAGAGGGAGAGAGGGGGAGAGAGAGAGAGAGAGAGAGAGAGAGAGGGAGAGAGGGGGAGAGAGAGGGAAAAAGAGAGAGAGGGAGAGAGAGAGAGAGAGGGAGGGGGGGACAGAGGGAGAGGGAGAGAGAGAGAGAGAGAGAGAGGGAGGGACAGAGGGAGAGGGAGAGAGAGAGAGAGAGGGGAGAGAGAGAGAGAGAGGGAGAGAGGGAGAGAGGGGGAGAGAGAGAGAGACAGAGGGGGAGAGAGGGGAGAGAGAGAGAGAGAGAGGGAAAAGAGAGAGAGGGAGAGAGAGAGAGGGGGGAGAGAGAGAGGGGGGAGAGAGGGGAGAGAGAGAGAGAGAGGGAAAAGAGAGAGAGGGAGAGAGAGAGAGGGGGAGAGAGAGAGAGGGGGGGGAGAGAGAGAGAGGGGGGAGAGAGAGAGAGGGAGAGAGAGAGGGGGGGAGAGAGAGAGAGGGAGAGAGAGAGGGAGAGAGAGGGAGACAGAGAGAGAGAGGGAGAGAGGGAGAGAGAGAGAGAGAGAGGGAGAGAGAGGGAGACACAGAGACAGGGAGAGAGGGGGAGAGGGGAGAGAGGGAGAGACACAGAGAGAGGGAGAGAGGGAGAGAGAGAGACAGAGAGAGAGAGGGAGAGAGAGAGAGAGACAGAGAGAGACAGAGAGAGAGAGGGAGAGAGGGAGAGAGAGGGAGAGAGAGAGACAGAGAGAGAGAGAGGGAGAGAGAGAAAGAGAGAGGGGAGAGAGCGAAAGAGAGAGAGAGGGAGAGAGAGAGGGGGAGAGAGAGGGAGAGAGAGAAAGAGAGAGAGGGAGAGAGAGAAAGAGAGAGAGGGGGAGACAGAGAGAGAGGGGGAGAGAGAGAGAGAGGGAGAGAGAGAGGGGGGAGAGAGAGAAAGAGAGAGAGGGAGAGAGGGAGAGAGAGAGACAGAGAGAGAAAGAGAGAGGGGGAGAGAGAGAGAGGGAGAGAGAGAGGGAGGGGTAGAGAGAGAGGGAAAAAAGATAGAGAGAGAGAGAGGGAGGGAGAGAGAGGAGAGAGGGGGAGAGATAGAGAGAGAGACAGAGAGAGAGAGGGAGGGAGCGAGCGAAAGAGAGAGAGAGGAGAGAGGGGGGAGAGAGAGAGAGGGAGAGAGAGAAAGAGAGAGAGAGGGAGACAGAGAGAGAGAGGGGAGAGAGAGAGAGGGGAGAGAGAGAGAGAGAGGGGGAGAGAGAGAGAGAGGGAGAGAGAGAGAGAGAGAGGAGAGAGAGAAAGAGAGAGGGGGAGAGAGAGATAGAGGGAGAGAGAGAGAGGGGGGAGAGAAAGAGAGAGAGACAGAGACAGAGAGAGAGAGAGAGAGCTCATCACATGTTACCCATCAAGGCGTCCTCGTTCTCAACCTCATAACAACAAGAATTATCTTTATCATCAGAGAAGAGAGAATGAAACATTTGCCTGTTATGTTGGCATTTATTTTGTGTTTAGTTGAGCTACGTGTGCTAATGTTTGATCATTCTGAGGTATGTATTTTGGTTCTTGCTGCACGGTTGTTCCTGGTTTGAGTCCCCGTCTGCCGGGAGTCTCTCTGTGAGGAGGTTCCTGGTTTGAATCCCCGTCCGTCAGGAGTCTCTCTGTGTGGAGTCTACATGTTCTCCATGTGTGGGTTCTCTCCTGGTACTCCGTCTTCCTCCCACAGTCCAAAGACATGCTCGTTAGGTTAACTGCTGACTCTAAATTGTCTGTAGGTGTGAATGTGAGTGTGGCTGGTTGTCTGTGTAACATATTAACCTGAAATCAACCCAAAACTCACAGGACATGAATGAAAACCCCCACTCTTCCTGTTTACTGATAACAAAAGCCATTCATGTGATTAACTGTGAAAGACACTTTACATCAGAATGTGAAGAACAGGACGTCATAAAAAACAATAAGCCTTTAATCCAAGTTGGCGAACCAGACCACTTGGGTACGTGCGAACGAATCTCTGAACAAACAATCCCAGGAAGACAGCCGTCTGCCGAGTTAATCAACACGGCAGGGGAGGCCTTTGATGTGATCTGGACTATCTCAAACAGATTTAATAGCTTTTAGACCCATTAAACAAAGTGCCTTAACCAACATAATCCATTTCTGTTATAAAAGAATTTTGGTTCAATCCCTGAATCGGATATAGGTATCCATGACATCGAGACTAACACTTTCATGCAAGTTAGATTCCGCTACGACCATTTATGACGAACTTAGATATTGGAAAACTAAATCACATTACCTGATGAACTCTACGTGAATCTTACGTGGAGCACTACTGCCCCCTAGTGGCAGGAGCGCTGTACCGACCTGAGTTTCAGGACGGAGGAAGTACGATAGTTACTATGTGATTTTGTCCTAGTTATAAATTCAGTATTGTAAGATATGATTCTATACCCTTCATATTATATTAATGTGTTTTGTTTTGAATGTTGAATGGTATAATGCTGATTTCATTTCCATACAGGCGGAAATCGTCTAACTGTCTTCAGGTTAATAATCAGGAAATAATCCTACATACGAATATTGACATGGTGATGTTCATATGATCAAAGTTCTTATTTATGCTCTTAATAAGTAAAGAACTCGGAGTGGATTAAATTAAAAGTTAAACATCAGAGGCGGGTTAGATATTAGGCCCCGCCCCCTCATAAAGTCATCCCCAGGGATAAAGTAGCTTGTCTCTCAGGAGCTTGCGCTTTTTTCTCTCTTGTCATTTTTTTTTCTTCTTGTAAATTTCTCTTGAAAACTCTTTCTTCACCCTCTTAGACGTCTCTTGTTAATTCTTTTCTCGAACCACCTTGTTTCTTCAAGATTTGCCGACGCGAAACTCTTTGAATTTAAGTCCGGATTCGCAGGACCTGCAGAACTCGAATCCAACTTAAACCAACCCTGATTCTTCACACACGCATTCTAAGGCTTTTTCCTACAGCCTAAGATTGAGCGCTGCTTTCTTTTCTTTTTTAAGTATTGAGCGCTGCTTTCTTTTCTTTTTTAAGTATTGCTCATTCATCTCCCAGAACATTATTTTCTCTGTCCTCACCCTTGACTACAAGTGACCATTCAAGTCAAGTGAGAACCAACGAGCGTCAATCCTGGCGAACGTTAATTAAGACTCTTTGAGCCGCTGAGAGAAGGACCCCCGGACAACCGCTTGGACCGCTGTGTTTTTCTTCAAACCCATCTCATTGTCAACTCCAACCAGACCTGCTACGGCGGTTATCGTGGGCCACCGGCATTCCTGATCCGAAAGAACTCAACGGGAAGTCTTGGTACCACTCGGCAGAGTTCAATTGAACACTACGCATAAGTAAGGAAGTGTTCTGATTATGAGATTGGGGTGTTGAGTCAAGCTTGTGGTGTCCGAATCAAAGCCTCAGAGTCAACTTCATCAAATTTATTAAGTTCCCTTTTTATTTTTATTTCTCAAAATCCCACTTCGTTAAATCCCTCAAACAATATAGTTAAACTCCAAACTTGATATAAGGATCTTACCATGACAATCTAAACCATTCAATTTTATTGTTTTTCAAGTTATATCACTGTCGTAATTATACTGATATCACCTTTGCATTTCCTTTAAATTCTTCTGTTCATCATTTTTCTTTATTAAACTTTCATATAAACTTTCAGTACTTTGTCTGTGTAATTTTATGGTTTTCACTGCTTGAGAATTCATCCCAATGATAGGAGACAGATTTATAGATTCATTAATTACTACAAGTAATATTAGTAATATTGTTAAGAAAGTAATCCTTTCTTAACAAGGATGGTGCCCCGAGTTATATTAAATATTAAAAGTAGATACGCTACATCTGTTTCTATATGTCAGCCCTGTGATTGGCTGGTGAACAGTCCAAGGTGTAACCCCGCCTCCAGCCTCCCATGATGGTATTTTGTTTGCACTTTGACACTAATGAAACTTTACTTATGTTTGATATTATTCATGCCACATTATTACTCTGGGTTTCAGGTTTCTCATTTCTCTCTCTTTGGGGAAAAGAACCGCCTCCATAAATATCCATCACTGCCTCTGCAGTCTTCAGAAGCCTGTGTCACATGACTGTTTCCCATTGGTGGATGGAGATACACACATCGCTGTTCATCATCATCAGGAGAATTAAAGACCTTAAAATAGTTACAGTTACCTTCTAGAGCGAGAGCTGCAGCTGACACTAAAGCACATCACATACCCTGCTGAGCATCGCTCTAACATTGTGATTGGATTCATTGAATGATTAAAACATTAACAAAGACATTAAGAGGTCATGTGACTGCTCCTTACTTGTTTGTCCAGGAAGCCTTTGCCATCAGGATCTGCCAAATCCCAGATCTGAAACACAGGACAAAAAAGAAATACCCAGTTAAAGACTTCACTTTCTGATCCGGTGTGTTTTTATCGGCTGTATAAAATGTTGTCCGAGTGACCACATGAAAATCCTGCTGACAAAGACGGAGGCGGGACTTGGTCTTGCTCTTCATGTCTTCTCAGACAAAAAGGAGTAAATGTGGTATTTCCCCACTCCCTCAAGCTATAACCTCAAAGCTTTCAGTCTCATAGATGTCATAACGTCTTCAGCTAGCTGAATGACACAGTAGTGAACAGGTTAATGGGAAACTGAAGAAAGTCCTGGCAGTATGCGGGTCAAGT
Organism: Labrus bergylta; assembly: GCF_963930695.1. Classification (NCBI taxonomy): domain Eukaryota; kingdom Metazoa; phylum Chordata; class Actinopteri; order Labriformes; family Labridae; genus Labrus; species Labrus bergylta. The sequence continues at coordinate 32,709,524 of NC_089200.1, read as the reverse complement.
TGTCATTCCCAGAAAATAAGACTTAAGTGATATCGATCAGCCAGCAGTGTTTGTCAGCAGAGAGAGGACACAGAGGATAAAAACCTCAATCTGACTTTATATATTTTTAGATTCTTTACTTTTTAACTGAGCAATACACTTTATCTGCTGTAAATATTTTCTACATATACATTGTACCTCTTAGTTGAATGTTGTTTGTAGCTGTGGATGCCTTTAACAGGGCGTACCCACTAGCCATATTCTCCTGAAAAACTGGACATTTCTAGGAAGAGGGTCATGTGTGAACACAAACAGCTGAATGTTTCTCTCTGACTTTAACCCGGAGTTTCTCCTGCCAGACTTCTAGCATTTTTTCTGCCGCAAGTCAGAGTGAGCTGATGTGAGAACGCAGCAGGATATAATCAGGAGAATTCACCTCGAGCCAATAGGAGGTGGGAGTGACGTTTATTCCCTGAGATTATTGCATCATATAGAGGATTCCGTTGCTTCGTCTGCTACTTCCGCATTTTTTTTCCTGTCTTATCTCAGGAGCCTGTCCCACTGAGACCATGGCAACATAGTCACCACAGAAAGTCCAACATTAGCGCTTTTTACATGCTAGTTACAAGCCGCCATATTTACACTACTGTGACGTTTGGACTTCAATTCCACTGTGGCAGAGGCGTAATGGGGGGGCGAAGTAACCCCCCTCTGTACCGTCTTCAGAGGTAGTAATAGAGGTGTTACAGAGGAGAGACGGGATCAGCAGAGCCAGCGGGGGAGCACAGCGCTGTGTGTGTGTGTGTGTGTGTGTGTGTGTGTGTGTGTGTGTGTGTGTGTGTGTGTGTGTGTGTGTGTGTGTGTGTGTGTGTGTGTGTGTGTGTGTGTGTGTGTGTGTGTGTGTGTGTGTGTGTGTGTGTGTGTGTGGAGCTCCCGCTGTGCCTTCTGCAACGCCAAAACGCAACATGACCTCACGGACTGGGACACCAAATTAACGCAATCAGGAAATATACAAAGACGTGATGACGTAGTTAGCGTCACTAGAAGAAGGTCAGAGGTGAGCTAACACTCCTACCTGCAGACACACACTTGAGAGGTCACGTCTGATTAAATCATGAAACCCACGACACATCTGAGAATATCGCTCAACCAAAGAGGTCAAAGAAAGCAGAAGTGATGGATGAATGCTTCAAACAGAGGTTTCATAACAAAAGCCCTAAAGCTGACAGTAGGGGTGGACACACCTCTGACGATTAGAGAACAATGAACCCTTTACATAATAACTGTCCAGGTGTAAGGAGAAGTGAGAGAGGGGGACTGGCACTGGACAAACAGGAAAATCAAAGATACATTCACGTAGATGAAACATGACATGAATCTGCTGTTTACTTCATGACTGTGTCAACTAAAACCTTTAACACAACACACTGATAGACATTAGGGCAAAAGGTTTCTTTAGGGGGCACTCACACTCGGCCAAGTTGTCCTGTACTGCCCCCCCGCCCTCCTCTCCATTCCCCCTCTGGCCTGCGCTCACACTGCTCCAGGACTAACCAGGCCTGAGCCTTGTTATGTACAAGAGGGTTACCTCTTGTACATAACGTCATTATACAACATATGCATGGCTTTACAAGATCATGAAGCTACTTAGTTTAGAAGACAGGTGGACTCAAAAATAAATAAATAAAAATAAAAGGGACGCGCTGTAGAGTCAGCGTCCGTAACAGCACAGAGAACATGAGAGCTACTTTACTGACTTTGTGTCTTATTCTGAGTCATGTTAGTCACATACAGACAGAACACTCTGAGATCCATAATGAAGGCTGTCCACGCTGTGTACCCGTGCATGAACTGTACCGTGCTGAAGCACACTTCTTCAAAGCATGCCAGGACCGAGGAAGCACTCACACAAATCAAACAAACTGGACTTTGAGGGTGTCGTTTTCATTTCAGTTTAAAATATTCAATAAATAACCTCAAAATAGTTCATCAGATATGAACTCTTTCATTAGAAAACATATCTCAGCTTTACTAGTTGATCATATTTACAGTAGAAACATTGTCAGTGAACTATGAGGGCAAAAAACAAAAAAACTAATAATCGTTCATGAATCTTAATCGAGGTCAAATGTTCAATTAATGGTGATATTGATTTGAGGTCGTATCACCCAGCCCTACAATGAGGTTTCTTTGCTATATTTATGCAAGAACAGCAGTTTCTGTTCATGCATTTACACTCAGCATGCAAATTGCATGCAGATTGTCATCAGCGCCTCACCACTGATCCCTCCAAAATGTTAACGCAAACACAGCGTTCCAACTGTGAAAACACACTACAGCAGACTGACTACACGAGGAGCAAACACTGAAGCTTCAGTACCTACCTTTCCCAGTGTGATATCAGGCAGTCCAGACTTTTTTAAGAACAAGGCAGCTTCTGTTGGTCCCACTCTCCCCGTGTTCCCAGGATCCACCTTGGAGCAAAACACATCAGCTATTTTAGAGGTCTGAGAGCTGTCAGTCAAATTAAAAACACATAATGGACCCCTCTGAAGATATCTGACAACATCTCACAGGAGATTTAAATAAACTGGGGTAACAGTTAGCCCGTCACCTTACCTGTCTGTAAAAGCTCTCATAAACAGGGTTCCCGCTTGACAGCTGTGACAGAGAGAAAATGTTATTACACCAAAACAACTCCATGTTATCTGAAACAGTGAGGATCCTATGGAGCCCCTAAAGAATAGGAAATAACTTTGTCCACGATTCACAAGAAAAGAGACATGACGGCAAACAGGACGACATTCAAGTTAGGGCTCAAAAAGTCAATACGACAATATATCGTCTTGTGCTCCTTGCAAACACACATATGGATCCAGATGTTACAGAATGGATGCGGCTGCAGAGCTGTGATGACAGTTCTGAAAGACAATTGTCTGATGATGCAGTTCACAGCAACGCCATATATCTTGGATTAAAATATTTAAATGTGTTAGGATCTCTGAGGAGCTGAATTGAAGAGTTTCAAGTTGTAGGATCGTCAATACGCCTCTGCTGTTATTCTCAACATTAAAAAACAGCTGTTGTAGTGAGTCTGTGTAGGACATGGTCATTATCCCAAATCAATGTGTATCAGGATATGTATGGTGGGGTTGTGGGAGATTCCCAGCACTAATTCAAGCACAGAGAGAGACCAGAAGAGCGCTTGGAGACCTTGACAACATCACAGTCCACTTGCTTTGTAAAAACAGTATTTAATTAAAGGTGCACTATGTAGACATTAGAAAGTTGGAGAAGTTAAACATGCTATGCTATATTTTCTGAACTGAATACACAAACTTTATTTAAAGAATAAAACGGGTCCCTTGACTCTGTTTGGAGCTAAAAAGTGACCAGGAGAGTTACAGTTTCAGTGGTCCGGCCCCCCACCACAACTTCTCATGTCAGTTTATCTTCAAACAGTTACAGGGACCACATGTTCCTCTGAGGACAGTTTGTGTATAGAGTTATGAACATTTACCAACACTACATAGTGCACCTTCAAATATTACATTTTAAAACAGTCACGTCATAAAAAAACATTGTGCACCTCGCAGATGCTGGGCACTAATATTCAGGGGGAGGATCGAATGGTATGTTTTTTTTTGTTTGTTTTTTTTTACTTTATGAATATAATAATTTGATTGCATTTGTTACAAATATTTTTTTTTGTTTGACTCGTGGCAGACTGAAGCGCCGGCCCGATGGAAGCACTTCATATTGGGAGTTCAATGGACGAGAGGGCTTTCTTCCCAATGTCCCAAAAAGTGAGAATAAATATCTTGTGTTATTATCTTGTGTGCACAATATATGTTACCAGTGCTGCAAAGAAATATATGATATGATTTCATTTCTTTAGACCTCCATGGTAAATTGTAAGTTGTACAATTTTTTTCTAGTCTTCTGACGACTCAAAGCTCTTTTACACCAGTGTTACACCTACATATTCACACGCTGATGGTAGAGGCTGCTGCATTCATACACATTCACACACTGATGGTAGAGGCTGCTGCATTCATACACATTCACACACTGATGGTAGAGGCTGCTGAGTAAAGAGTCCGTCAATATTAACTCATCCATTCATACACATTCACACACTGATGGTAGAGGCTGCTGTGTAAATAGTCCATCAGTATTAACTCATCCATTCATACACATTCACACACTGATGGTAGAGGCTGCTGTGTAAAGAGACCATCAGTATTAACTCATCCATTCATACACATTCACACAATGATGGTAGAGGCTGCTGAGTAAAGAGTCCGTCAGTATTAACTCATCCATTCATACACATTCACACACTGATGGTAGAGGCCGCTGTGTAAAGAGTCCATCAGTATTAACTCATCCATTCACACAATGATGGTAGAGGCTGCTGAGTAATGAGTCCGTCAGTATTAACTCATCCATTCATACACATTCACACACTGATGGTAGAGGCTGCTGAGTAAAGAGTCCATCAGTATTAAGTCATCCAGTCATACACATTCACACACTGATGGTAGAGGCTGCTGAGTAAAGAGTCCATCAGTATTAACTCATCCATTCACACACTGATGGTAGAGGCTGCTGAGTAAAGAGTCCATCAATATTAACTCATCCATTCATACACTGGTGGTAGAGGCTGCTGAGTAAAGAGTCTATCAGTATTAACTCATCCATTCATACACATTCACACACTGATGGTAGAGGCTGCTGAGTAAAGAGTCCATCAGTATTAACTCATCCATTCACACACTGATGGTAGAGGCTGCTGAGTAAAGAGTCCATCAGTATTAACTCACCCATTCACACACTGATGGTAGAGGCTGCTGAGTAAAGAGTCCATCAGTATTAACTCATCCATTCATACACATTCACACACTGATGGTAGAGGCTGCTGAGTAAAGAGTCCATCAGTATTAACTCATCCATTCATACACATTCACACACTGATGGTAGAGGCTGCTGAGTAAAGAGTCCATCAGTATTAACTCATCCATTCATACACATTCACACACTGATGGTAGAGGCTGCTGTGTAAAGAGTCCGTCAGTATTAACTCATCCATTCATACACATTCACACACTGATGGCAGAGGCTGCAACGATTAGTCAACATAATCGATTACGTCGACTATATAAATTTGAGCGTTGACGCATTGTATTATTGTTTTAGTTATTGGTAATATCAAATACCGGCCGGTAAAAACTCATCTGTACTTGCAGTTCACTACAGGAAGTGGTGGGGGCAGTATCGCTCCCAATTTTAACATTATTTACAGAAACGGAGAAAAAGTTCACATAAATAATGGCGGAAAGCACGGAGGATGCCTGAAAAAGATGACCCAGGGCTTCCAAAGTTTGGGAACATTTTATCGAAAACAAATAGGCGAAAGACGTTAAGTTCAAACTGTGTGAAGTCACACTCTCCTTCCATGGCAGCACTACGGCAATGCACGAACACCTGAAACGCAGACACCCTGTAGCTGCAGTGTCTTCAAATACCGCGAGTGGGTGAGTTTGCAAGTTACATGAATATCTTTTAGATCTTTTGCATTACTGAGCCCTTTGTGCTTCATGCACAAGGATTAATTCAAGTATCCTACTTATAACATTGGTGCCGTATGTTAGTAAGTCGCAAAACCATCTGTTAGGGGGGGGTTATTTCTGTAGTAGATGGACAATTATAAAATGGTGAAACAGACTGTGGATCATCTTAGATTTATTCAGCCATGGTCAGACAACACAGAATCACAACACACATGGCTGACAAAGTGTAGACCATCGCTGACCCATGCTGACCAAGATCTCACAATCATTGATGATCATTGGCAAAGTGGCCATCATGGGCAAAATGGCAAAGTCTTCATCACACAGTGTGGCTTATATTCTGCTAAAAGGTACAGCCCACAAATTCCTTTCCATTTGGGTACATCACTATAAAACAATAAAGATGACATGACACTGATTTGTATACGTAACAGATGTAGACTCTCTGTCTAGCAAACAGTTGCTGACAACATATAGTTGGCTCCTATCCAAACATAGATCTGCTACTACTTAGGTGCTTCACCCATATAAGGTTACAGCTTCACAGACCCAAAGAAGAATTACTGTGAGATGGTTGACACAATTTAAAGATATGTCCACAAAATTATCAAGATGAATGAATCCATGAAAATACGTACTAACACCATCTTTGATACTTGCCTGGATAACGTTTTGTTCAGTAACGCTATTCAGTGTGCAATTTGCTTTAGTTATCAGTACGATACGTTTATATTAGAGGAAAAACAAACCTTGATGATGTAGAAACTTGACATGTCATGTCAATTTGCTAAACCATTAAGTTTTCTTTTTCCTGTTAATATTTGCGTTCAATCTGAATTGTAAACCTCCACTTAATGTCAACCAATTAAACAGATTTGGAGCACATTCATAATACTTTGTAAGAGATTAAATTTTGGAGAAATCAGTGATATTTGTTTAAGGTATTATTGATAAGTGTTAAACATAACATATTTCTTTCACATTGTTACATTTTTGCTATTTCTTCTCTCATTTTTTTAAGTGCCAAGCAAAGGTGTGTGGATGAGTATGTCATGAGGAAAGGCTCATGCACCCCAAAAATGGCTGAGGTCTTCACAGAAAGTGTCCTCAACATGATCGTCACGGACATGAGACCATTATCTATGGTTGAGGATGAAGGCTTCAAGCAGATGTCATTCCTGTGCATTCCAGCTACTTCTACGCCCTCTGAGCATCTCTTCTCAGCAGCTGGAAACATGGCCAAAAAGAAGAGAGCCAGCCTCACACCTGAACATGTTGACATGCTCACGTTCCTGCACTGCAATTTAAAGAAATTATAATCTATTGTTCAGTCACTTGGGCTGGAAGGTTGATTTGTTTACATTAAGTTTATTTGGACTTTTGGACTTTGGATGGGCTATTAACAGTCACTTTAAAGAAAGCCATCCTTTAGTTATTTATAATCTGCAAGGCAGGTGAACTGATACTATTTTGAGTTATTTATTTATACATCAAAGACTACTTGCACTTTTGTTTGCACACAAGTTTGGATTATTTAGTTTATTTCCTTTTCATTGTGATCCAAAAAATATACTTACTAAAAAATATACTTACTATGTGCCAAACTCATGTTTCATGTGACATTATTCTAATTTGCTTTTGCTGGTTGAAATTCACATGTGTGCATGCTTAAGCAGGTGAGGTAAAACGGGGATCAAAAATAGTATGCAAAATAATAGTGATTAATCGACTAATCGAAAAAATAATCAATAGATTAGTCGACATAAAAAATAATCGTTAGTTGCAGCACTAACTGACGGTAGAGGCCGCTGTGTAAAGAGACCATCAGTATTAACTCATCCATTCATACGCATTCACACACTGATGGTAGAGGCCGCTGTGTAAAGAGACCATCAGTATTAACTCATCCATTCATACGCATTCACACACTGATGGTAGAGGCCGCTGAGTAAAGAGTCCATCAGTATTAACTCATCCATTCATACGCATTCACACACTGATGGTAGAGGCCGCTGAGTAAAGAGTCCATCAGTATTAACTCATCCATTCATACGCATTCACACACTGATGGTAGAGGCCGCTGTGTAAAGAGACCATCAGTATTAACTCATCCATTCATACGCATTCACACACTGATGGTAGAGGCCGCTGTGTAAAGAGACCATCAGTATTAACTCAGCCATTCATACGCATTCACACACTGATGGTAGAGGCCGCTGTGTAAAGAGACCATCAGTATTAACTCATCCATTCATACACATTCACACACTGATGGTAGAGGCTGCTGAGTAAAGAGTCCATCAGTATTAACTCATCCATTCATACACATTCACACACTGATGGTAGAGGCTGCTGTGTAAAGAGTCCATCAGTATTAACTCATCCATTCATACACATTCACACGCCGCTGATGAAGCAGTGGGAGTAACTTGTGGTTAAGTGTCTTGCTTGAATTCAGGGCGCAGGTACAGAATGCCCAGGATGAGGACTAAAAGAGGCATTACATCCTTTGTACTGTGCAGTATTCAGCTGCTTAATAAGAACTGATTATACAGGACGAACTTGGAACTCTGCACTTTATTTAACTTGCTGAAATCCCTCATTGAATCATGTGACGCTTTAGTGTGTTTTTATGTGTTCTTATGTGCTGTCCTGTAAATTTGTTTGTATTGTGTTTTGTAGCTCTCTGTGCAAGGCAAATTCCCCTAGGGGCAATAAAGGTTTCATTCATTCATTCAAGGACACATCGGACATGTAGCTGCAGGAGCTGGGGATCGAACCCTGACCATCAGGTTAGAAGACTACCGACTCCACCACTGAGTCACAGCCTCATACATATCTTCAGCGCACAACATTCAGCGCACAACTTTCCAGCATGTTTAAAACAGGTATAACCAAAAAAAACCTTAATTCAAACACTCGTTAAGTCTAATTTAATTTGTGTTGATGCCTTGCTGCTCACAATCAATAACAAAGATATCACAAACCCTCTGCATTGCTTTATTATGTGACTGTTGCGCAACCGCTGCAGGGAGGAGAATATGCTCACCATCCTGAACGGAAACTATCCAACACTAAACATTAAGATCAGTGTGTCGACTCAACACAGCATCCTTAATCCAAACACAGCCCAGGTCGGCTTGGGGTTAGCCTAGCATGCCCTCTGGTTTATCGCCATCCTTAACACTACAGGGCATCAAGGCTAGGCTAGCCAAGACGTGCTATCTTAAGGACTAAACGTTATCGTAATATTTAAATGGTGAGGCGTACACTCAGCTTGTCTCCACTCTGTATACATAGCTCATGATACATGTTAACTGTATTAATGAGATAGGTAACGGGTTATTAAATCGTGGGGTTAACACGGCTAGGTTAGCTAGTACCAGCTGTAGCTAACAAGCCCGCTATCTAACGGTACTGAAACAGGCCCCTCTGAGGCTGCCATGACTCTGCCTTCATTTTAGGGCGAGCTCAAGTTCTGCTCAAGAAAAAAATCTCATTCACAGTCATGAATGTGACATGCTGTGTCATGTGAGTAGATATGTTGGCGTTAAGCAGAAGTGTCGAGGCGTAAAAAGCTGCATCTTTACCTGGGTGAGAGATGTGAGAGCTGCCATCTTCCCTGTTGCTGAGGGAACGCACCCACCCTCCCTCTCCAAGGCAACACTCCCCCACCCTCCCTCTCCAAGGCAACACTCCCCTTAGCGGACAAACCCAGCCATGCCTCCTCATCCCAGGTGCTGCTCGCAACTCCATTCAACATTAAAGAGGCACTGATCCACTTTTTATTTTCACTTCTGATCCGATACATATGTACCGACACCGATATTTTGAAAATAATAATTGTGTTAATGTTTTTGTTGGTATTATGCAGAACCCACTTGGTGTCCCAGGCAAGATTTTTAGCTGGTAGCCTACATATTTTGAAAATCCACTTCTTCAGTGTTGTTGAACATATATTTGGGTAACCTGAGTGTCTACTGACCCACATCATGTGAAATAAATCCATCCAGTCCTTTGTTTGTGGTCTGCAGAAGTCTTACAACACAGAGAAAAATGCTCTGTTTCAAATGTGCTCTCCTTGTGATGTCACAGTGGGATTCTGGTTAAAAAAAATCCCCTCCCCTCCCCTGGTATCTCCACCCATAGACTCCACCCCCAGCCTAGAACAAAACTTTAACGCAGGTCGGCCATTTTTATTCTCTCTACAGAGGAGTGATGTCTACTGGGAAAACTCAGGGGGGGGGGGGTCATTGCATTTAAAGAGACACACACACCAAAACGGATCGTTCTCAGAGAGCTGGTTTATACAGGGTCACAGACCTTCTCTGGTGCTTGATTCATGTTATATTTTGACCACAGCACATACAGGAAGGAGCAACAACAGTGAGGTTTTCAAATTAAATTCTTTAATCAGAAGTGTAAAAATTGTACTTTTGATCATATAGAAGGAGCTGCTCCATCTCAGCTGATCATCTTGATGTAGGACCGCAGTGGCTCAGTCGTCTCTCAACCAAAGGGCCAGGGGTTCGATCCCCAGCTCCTGAAGCAACATGTCCGATGTGTCCTTTGGCAAGACACTTCTGCTTTGGTGGCGGCGTATGAATGTTTATTAATGGATGAGTTAATACTGATGGACTCTTTACACAGCAGCCTCTACCATCAGTGTATGAATGGATGAGTTAATACTGATGGACTCTTTACTCAGCAGCCTCTACCATCAGTGTGTGAATGTGCATGAATGGATGAGTTAATACTGATGGACTCTTTACTCAGCAGCCTCTACCATCAGTGTGTGAATGGATGAGTTAATACTGATGGACTCTTTACTCAGCAGCCTCTACCATCAGTGTGTGAATGTGTATGAATGAATGAGTTAATACTGATGGACTCTTTACACAGCAGCCTCTACCATCAGTGTGTGAATGTGTAGGTGTGACCTGTGGTGTAAAAGTCAGAAGACTAGAAAAGTGTCATAAAAGCTCAAATCCATTTAACATTTCCTTTCCATTTTGATCATATAGAAGGAACTGTTAATGCCACATAATATTCCGACCTGGCGATGTCCGAAGTTAAACAGATGCATCCCTAAAATATACCTATAAGATAAAAATGTCGAGGCTAGTTTGCAAAGAAATGTGACTCTCATGATGCGAGTTTAGAGTGATGTTTGGAGGCGTGAGACTTATCATCAGTTAAGACTAATCCAGTCAGAGTTCAAGTGAAGTTATCTGAGGTGTTTTTATTTTACATATTATTAATCCTGAGGGGAAATATTATGGTTTCACACCCTGTTATTTAGAGACATGCTTCTCACACATATGACCCAAATGACACCAGATTTCCCAACCTTGAGGTCCAGACCCCATATGGGGTTGCATGGAATTCAAATTATGGATTAAAAAAAAATTATATTGTAGCATTCTGCCTGAATTAAGCTACAAGACCTTATCAAGTTTAGTCTTCCATGCTAAAGAGAAACAAACCTGTGGCGTCTAAAATCTCATCTCAGTCTGTCAGTCCATCAATCAATCATTATTTGTATATCTCCAATTCATAACAAGTGTTATCTGGAGACGCTTTATAAAAGAGCATATGGGATAATATGCAGGAAGGATTTCTCCTTTGTATTCCTCTCATTCCTGTTGTCCACTCTTCCTCCCCGCTGAGGTGGAGGTCAAAGCAGGCTGTGCATGAAGAAGGACGGTGGTGGTTGTTGGGACAACACAGTCTGATAGAGGAGGCTGGGCTTCAGGGACGTCAGGTGGTAGTAGTAACAGATCACCTCGCTGAAGGTCAGGGGAGCCCCGTTTACTCAAGAGCCCAGCTTCTGCTGCAGGGACAAAGACCTCCGGTCCACAATAATATAATAGCCTAAATGCCTAAACATGAACGTTAACTTGCAACAGAGTAGAACAAAATGATGAAGTAAAAATTTAAACAAAAATCTGTGTTGTGGATGGTGTGCAGGGTTTAGAGAAGAATTGAAATACACACATCTACAGATAGGACTTATGGACATGCATTAACAGGTGCACACCAGAGCTGTTGGGGGTTCTTCGCCTTGCTCAAGTGAACACCTGCGTACCTCTCTAGAAACCAGACCAGTCTCCACCGGGACCTAAACAACCCGCGTCCCTCCAGACTGAGCCGGCCCAACACTTGATGATAAATAACAGACACGTCTCACCCGCTTTGTAAAAGCCGTTTATTTTACACGATGATGAAACCAAAGTTTTCACAACTAGTCAGCAAAACCTCAACAGGTGTTCATCAGATTGTTCATATTCTACATAACCCCCCCCCCCCCCCCCCAAGAGAAAAGAAAACATTGACAGAGATGGTCAAACAGATGAACTGAGATCAGAGCATCACCACACTGTTGGTTTCATCATTCCTTACCCCCCACTGCCATGCAGCTACAAATAACTCTGTAACAATCCCATGCAACCGGCGACCCCCCCTCACAGCTGAGGAGACGCCTTCATCACCGTAAAGTGCCTTTTGTCCCAAAGTATGTATATCCCATTTACAATATGATACAAAACGTCCAGTCACTTCCAGTTCAAACACAATCAAGAGAACTCAAAGGAGAAACAGCAAAGCACATGCTGAGAGATGAAAATGGTTCTGTTTTGTTTGGCTTCCTACAGAGGCCCAGAAGTCTCAAAAAGTCAAAAATATAATAAATATCTCGAGCTCACAAGATGATTACTTTGTATTTTTGGGACTTCAGGGGCTCCGTAGTTCAGGTGCAAATTCAAATTCCCTTTAGTCCATTTTGAAACAATAACTAATGAATTGTTCATTGTTCAACCCTAAAGATGAAACACTCTACATGATGTACAACGTCGTGTGTGACATTAAAATGCGTTCAAGTCTTTAACAACTCATAAGGCATGAGGGAGCGAGTGCTCAGTCTCGTCCAGCTTTAAGATGCATAGAGGATGTGAGGTGAACGTGTGACAGTAGACGAGTCGTGCTGCGTGTCGTCTTCCAGCAAAGGAAATATCAAAGCATGCATTTGTGGCACTTCAAAAACAAAGAGACGCTCCACAGGTGAAGTGGTGTCTCCGAGTGTCCCCTCGTCCTCTACAAAACACAACAACTGCACCAACTATTTTAGTAACAAGTCAATCATTAATGAGAACGCAGAGTGGACACGCTTCATTAGAAACTTCAAATATAATTTTTGGAACTCTTAAAAGAAAAAACAACAAAAAAAAATTAATCAAAACAACAATTAATCCTGAATACAATTTCATGCAGGGGCGTGACTAGAAATCTGATTGGCCACCCCAAAAAATCTATGATTTGCTATTTGCCTAATAAGAGACTTAAGTCAAAATCAACTATTCTGGCTGTGTTCAACAGGCTGCTGGTAATTTGAATGCTTTCAGTTGTAAATTAATACTTTTCCTTCTTTGCCTTTACCAAAAACATTTCTGAATAAACACTTTCAAATGGCCAATAAACGTATTCTTGAAAGTTAGGTGATACAGATCATTAGTGGGTACAGACACGGTAAGAGAAGAAATTAATTTGCATGTGTGTGTCCTTAAACATCAGGCCACGCCCAGTCAGAGCCCCAAGTGCCCCCCCCCCCCCCCCCAGTCAAACAGTCTGGACACGCCCCTGATTTCATGAACTACAAAGGGGTGAAATCAAAATTATGATTCAGAGAATAAAAACGATGAGTTAAAATTTTGACCCAAATAGTGTAAACTTATTTTCAAACACTTTTGAGTATTTCATCATTTCATCAACAAAAGCACAGCCATGTGTGCGTGGTTAATGAAAGGCCTACACCTGAACAAGAAAAGTGTTCTTTGAACGCGTTTGGTTTTAAGTTCTTTGAGTGTTTGGGGCTTTTTATCAAGAGAAGAAGCAGACGGAAAGAAAAGATCAGACGAGAGCTTTAAAAGAGAAAGAGGTCAACAGTTTGCATCACACATGAAGGGCGACAGGTTTCTGTAACGTGTGTGAGATGTGGTGTTTGTATTGTATTTTTCCAGTATGACTGCAGGAGAAACTTTCAAAATAAAAGCCTGTTGGTGTGTGAAGGTGATGCAGACTGTTGTTAAAATGTTCAGACTGGAGAGGCAGCTGTCGTGATGTAGCAGCAGTGAGGCGCCGCTCAGAGGGAGCTCATGTGACAATGGTAATAATGTGTCTTCACCATCATCATCACAACCATCGCGCCAAAAAAAATAAAAAAAAATAAAAATAAAAGGATCTGGCTCTCCTCATTTCCTCCCTCGTTGACAGCGCAGTCTTCTCCTCTGCGGCGCCACGTGGTTACTCGTCGTCCCAGGATTGTTGTAGCAGGAAGTTAGCTGCCAGGTTCTCGTTCTTCTCACAGGCGAAGTACGCCTGGATGACTAATCCTTCAGGGAAGCCAAGTGCTTTTAACTGGAAGCAAACACACATGGTGAGTATACTGGCACACACAACAACAGATTGATTCAGCTGTCATTAAAGTTAAACTTTGATCTGTGCTGAAAGACAGAGGTAAACAAATATGAACCCATTCATCAAAACTACACAAACAGGCATCCAAAGAGTTCACTCACAGATTTGTGGTTTTCATATTTTTGGTTTTGCATGATAGTAAGATAATTTTATATAACGGATAAATGAGAAAACTTTTTTGTATTTAATGCATCTGTAACATTTTCTTTCATTATGAGACGTCCCTCTCCCCAGCAACACCTTCCAGCTCCTACTGGGGGTTCCTGAGGGGTTCAAAGGGATATATAATCCCTCCAGATAACTCTGGGTCTTCCCTGGGGTCTCCTCCCAGTAGGGCGTGCCTGGGAAACCTCTTAAGAGAGGCGTTCATGAGGATCCTGATCAGACGCCCGAACCACCTCAACTGACTCCTTTCGATGCAAAGGAGCAGCGGCTCTACTCCGAGCTCCTCCCCCCCTCTCTCTGAGGCTGAGTCCAGACCCCCTCCAGAGGAAACTAATTTCAATTGATCTTATTCTTTTGTCACTACCCAAAGCTCCCGACCACAGGTGAGGGTGGGAACGAAGATGGACCGGTGAGTGGAGAGCTTGTTCAACGCCTGCATTACTGCTGACGCCGAGCCAAACCACTGTAACTCCTCGACTTGGGACGGGGACTCACTCCCCACCTGAAGGGATCAATCCACTGTTTCCCTCAAAGAACCATGAGCTCAGACTGGGAGGTGCTGACCCTCTAGTTTAATACTTTCTTAGAGTCATTCATATGAATAACTGTTTGATGATTCAAACACTAAAGTTAGCTGTCTATGTATTTTACACTAATATGATGGTATGATATGTTGACAGGCGTTTGTCACTGACCCTCTCAATAGCCTCCTTCTCCTGGGGGGTCACCTGGATGTAGTTGGTCTGCGGTGACTCTGGGGCCTCGGCCCCCTCCCCACCCGTGTTTCGACCTCGTGGCTCGTTCAGCATCTGGACAAAACGCTCCTGGTGCTGTGTGATTTGCTGAAAGTCATAAAAATCAATGATTTAATTGGACAAACGGACGCACGCAAATTCTTTGTACTGTAAAAATGAAGCTGCATTTTAATGACATCACACTGTGATAAAGTGTGATTATATTTCTGTTGGTATGTGACTTATTTTTTAAAATCAGAGCAGCAGGACAATACTGCCGGTTTAGCTTCATGACACAGACTTCTTGAGACCAGATCAGAACCCCCCACTGGGCATATTGGTGCAGGTACCTGCAGCAGCTGTGGGTTGTCTCTTCCCAGCTGCTGCAGCAGAGCCGGGAGGAGGGCCGGGTTCTGCTGGATGATCTGTCTCATCTGCTGGAACTGTGGCTGGTTCCTCAGGAACTCCAGAGGGTTCCCCGTGGACACAGAGTCCCCCCCAGCAGTGAGACTCTGACTGCCAGACACTAGACCTGCTGGGAGAGGAAGGACTGTTTACTGTGATGATGTCATAACTGTCAACGTTTAACACTCATTTCAGTGATTCATATCGAATAAAGTTTCTAATCAAGATGTTTTTTCTTGACGATGTCCCGGTAGATATTTTAGAGCTCAGGAAAGTGGGACATCTTCCCTCCTACACAGCGAGGTGTCGCCACAGAGCGCGGTGCCTACATTTTTACTTCTGCACAGACAGCAGAGCGCGACCTTGCGCTCAGCTCGGAGCAACACATAGACAACGACTGTGTTTGAGAGCACCGCAGCACCCACCACTCCGTGTCTGAAAGGCCCTTAATAATCCTGTCTGTTATTTTTCTAACCTAAGCAACAGCACACGTCCCTTTAAAGGTCCCATATTATGTTTTTTCTGGTTTTATATGCTCTTTAGTGTGTTTTCCAAGTGTCCTGTGCATGTGCACATCTATGTGCAAAAATTCAAAGTCCACGGAAACGCGGCTTCTCCTACATCCTCCTGTTAGCTGTAGCATTAGCTACATGTAACGCTTGGTTCTAGCCCCCCTCGATAAAAATTTGTCAGTCTGACGTCATTGTCAGTGTGAGATCACTGATCTAAGCCCATTGGCTCGTTGTGGCAAGCCCAGCAGCTCATGTAGCAATTTCTGAGACGCGTGCTGAGCAACTGACCAATAACGACAGAGCGGATCGGCAGGCCAATCAGAGTCGACTTGTCCCACGTGGGGTCTAACAGTGGGGGCTCAGCAGAGTGTAGCTGACAGACTCAGAGTGTAGAGGGAGCAAGGAGGAGCAGTACATGAAAACAGACACTTTTTTAGAACTTTATCTATTGTGAACATACAAAAGTAGGTACATAGATTAAATATATGAATCCCAAAAAGGGCAGAATATGGGCTCTTTAAGGTTTATTTCTACAGGAGGAATTCAAAACTTAGTGTGGCTCCATGACCTCTAGGTTATTATTTATTAAAGGCAGGGTTGGTCATTTTCTAGAACTAGCATGATTTTGAGAGTAGCATTCCCTCAGTGCTCTGTCTACAATAAACTCCGTCATTGGTGACGCTCTTTGAGTGTGGGCTAGAGCACGCAAGAGGTAGAGAGTGAGCAGGGAGACAGGGAGGCGTCTGATTGGTTCATCAGATTGGTACCTCGTGGCAGACATTGGTTGAAGTTTTTACAGACTTGCTATAGATGACGGATTCTCTTTGTTCCTTTTCAGAGAACATGAGTTATCAATTTCTGTCAAGACCTAAAGACAATTTCAACCAAAATCTGAAAAAGTGCCTTTAAATACTGCCTTTAAAGTGTAGATATATTCAAACAACATTTATAATCCACTTTGGAATGAAACCTTGGCCAAAGGTCTCCAGGTAAAACCACAATAAAACAAGCCTTACCTGAGCCTGAGTAGACAGATATCAAACAGTGAGAAGTTACTAGTGTTTTCTTACTGGGTGGAGTAGCTGGAGGCTGCTGAGGTTGTTGTTGTGTAGTAGGAGTAGGAGTAGGAGTAGCAGCAGGAGCAGCAGGAGCAGCAGGAGCAGCAGCAGGAGCGGCAGCAGGAGCGGGGGGGTTGGATGGCACACTTTGTCTAATTGGCTCCTGAGGTGGGAGGTCACTGGCCTCTGCTGGAATACCCTGCAGTACAAAACATTAACCACACTCTTTAGGATAAGGTGGGGGGGGGGGGGGGTAATACTGCACACTGGCTGGTTCCATCCTCACCATGAGGAGGTACTCCACCGCTCGGTCTGGGTTGTTGTAACTTGCTCGAAGGGCGTTGACCACCTGCTCTCGCTCATAACCCATGGACATAATCTCTGACACCAGGTTCTCATAGGCTGGACCGGTCACTGCAGGACCAGCAGGAGAGACAGGACACAGACAGGAGGTCAATGAAGATCCACTGAGCAAGAAGTTTGCATCCCTATGGTTCATGCCCCGATGTCTGTCAACAGGGCTGATTTATCGGTCGATACCGATGTTAAGCTGATGTATCAGTGAGTCCCACGTCCCCGTCCCCCCCCCCGACACTTGCTACTTAAGTTGTATTATATATAGACAATTTCAGTGGGACTGCTCGGTCTGTGTCTTCCAGAAAGACTCTTTGAACTGTGAGAAGATGTGATGTCACTTTTGTTGTTTGATCACATGTGACAGACGACAGAAATCACAGATGTCTTACCCAGTATTGATGCTGCTTCTTCAAGGAGGCCGAGCTCATCGACAAGGCTGAGAAGAGATATATTATTGAGTTAGTCTTCATCCAATAGAATCAGAGTGAGCGAGAAACCAGACAGAAGAAGTCTATGAAGCTGGGTGAGGATGGACTTGAAATTAATGCTAATGTGGCTATGCTAACATGATGCCAGTGACATCATCAGCTTGTACACTGATGTTAAGCGTGTCTACATTAGAACTAGATCAGGTGCTCATCAGGGTGACGGTGTACTAAAAGATAGTACACATTATCCCCCACCCCCAGCCCCCCCCCCCCCCCTCGTAGGAGGACAAATGTTTCACGTCCAGCACCTGAGTAAAATAGTTACAAAACGGGCCAAGTTAAAAATTTAAAAATGTAAATACCACCAAGATTGTCAACATTACTTTCCCCATGGAGTTTGCATGCACAAACTCAGGAATCAACAGCAACCAAAGTATCTCAAAGATTTGTAGGTATTCTTTTTGTACTTTAAAAAGTGGTAAGTGTGCGCACCCCGTGAATGAAGACTGTAGACTGTAGACTGTAGTGTACAAACCTGAGCTAGCTACATCACATTTTGACAAACAGGTCATGAATTTAAATCTGTGTACACTGAGGTGTCCTTTCACCTGGAGGCAGAGGAGAGGACTGGAGGAGTGGTGGGGGGTTGATTCTCAGGGTCTTCCCTTGGCTTCTCTTCAGGTTGAGCAGCTGAGGTGGGGCAGTCTGCAGGGGCAGCGGTCTGGTCTGCTTGAACAGGTTCTGGAGCAGGACCGGCCGAGGCTGCTGATGAGTCTGCGGCTGTGTTTGAGTCTGCTGTCTCTTTCTCAGGGGCCTTCGGGGTGTTTCCTGGGACTGTGGAGGGGCTCTCAGAGGGGGGCCCTGACTTGGGGGCGGGTGTGGGTGCAGACACTGCATGTGTCGGTGTGGAGGGCATTTGTGATGGACCAGAGGAGAGTGCTTGGGCTGAGACTGACGGGGGTGTTGGAGCTGCAGCAGGCTGGGGAGTTGCTTTTGGAGGAGGGTCTTGTTTAGGCTAAATGAAATGAAGAGCATCAGTAGTGTTGATATGATGAAGGCATGCCGCACTAGATCACTCGTTACACTCAACAGGACGAGGCTTCTACTTCTGTATCAACATCTCAAACGTCTTTCAAAGTAAAAGCCCTGACACACCAAGCAGACAGCAGAGAACAAGTGGCCTCACATCGACTCACCTCTTGGCCAAAAAGTAGCACTTGAACGCACCGCAAAGACTACAGCCGACGGCCAACCACCAAGCATGCACATGCACATGCGTGAGAGGCAATAACTCTCCATGCCAGCAGGCGGCGGTAGTCAGCCAAAAAAAGGCCAACTGGGGCTGACTGGTATCAAACGGAGCTGGACACACTACAAAAACTCACCGACGGCCTCCTTGTTGTGTCAGGGTGTTTAATACCTCTCATTAAAGCTTGACCCAAACCCCGACAATCTGAAGAATCACTGACCTTGGTTACCATGACGACCACAAAGTTTTTTTCATCAATTTTGTACTCCTTCAGCTGGGTGTCATCGTTTAATATTTTGCCTGTGACATTCAAGGAGAGATGGGACATCAGAGGAGATTCATGCTGAACTTTTCAACAATAGAAGAAGTTTAACAATGTAAGAGAAGATGAGCAGATTAAAATAATGAAATATCAGGGGTTAGTAGGATGTTACCAAAATGAGCACTGTGACTCTTTTTTAAGGGAAACTATCATTAGTATTTACTGTAATCTACAGTCAGAAGTTTAGGTAAAGGAGGACATGTCACATATTGCTACTTCAGGGGGCACTCTCTTAATGTTTTCACACCTGCAGAAAACTCCTGAAAAAATCTGGATATTTCCAGGAGGAGCTGTATGGACGCCCCTCGGTTTGTCAGATATGAGAGCAGTTATCAGGTCAACAGGTGTTGCAGCGATGGAAGCGGTCAAGAGAAGTGGTTCAGATAGAAGTGATTGTACCCGACCTAAAAAGCCTCTGCATGTTTCTAATAAGCTCCACGAGCAGAAACGTGCTCAAACTAGGATCAATATTGGAGATGCTTTTGAAAAATGGAGAGAGGTTAGAACACAGAAAGGTTTACAGACCCATGCAGAGCTGGCTAAACACTGAAGCTTCAGAGTCCACCACATGGTGACCTGTGTGAGCATTGAATACAGAGAGGAGAGGGGAGAGACAGCTCTCTACAATGTTTAGAATTTAGACTGCAGTACCCTTTTTAAACACTAGGGGTAAGAGTTACATACTGCTCCTGAGTTTTTACTGGTCTGGTTTTGTCACTCTGATAAAGTCGTGCACTCACCTGCATAGATGAGTTTTTGCCCTGAAGCAGGAAATCCTTCTTTTCCTCTGTCCTCCTCTATTTTTTTCTTCAGGGCTTCAACCTGACAACAACCGACAGATGGATCATTGACACTTTGCCTGACTGTTCAACAACTCAGACTTTTACCACACGTCCCTGATCATGACCGGGTGGAAGCTTGAGGACTGAATGTTTGTCTAGGATTTTGTCATAACTTTAGATTTTAGGTTAATGAGCTGCTTTTCATAAGTTGATGTCCTTCAAATGGTGTTGTGATTAAATGTCTGTATTATGCAGTTTATGCATCAAGCTTCCTGTCTAGACAGTTACATTTATAATATATTAGGTTGGTAAAAATCTAATATTCTGAGAACAAAGACACACTGTCCCTCCCTGACTGGTTAATCACATTGCGCTACATGCTGACCTTGAGGTGCTTTAAGCCTCTTTATTGTCTTTTTTGTGAAGAAAGTCAAAATGTTTGCTACTTGCTCTTTGAACATGAAATGTTTCCAACCCCTCTAGACTCACTTTCTAACCCTTAGTTTATACTTTTCTCTGCTTTCAGGTAGAGACTGGACAGATCCAGTCTTATATCTCTATCAGGTCCGATCTTGACGTAATTACCGTATCGGATATCGGACTGACCGTGCCGATCCACACAAATCAAGAAAGAGGGTCGGTCACTTTTAACATCCTCAGCTCGCTCAGTCTCACTCTGATGACGTTCACACTGAACTGTCTGAAGAGTCCAAAAATCGTCTCCATGACGACGCTCAGACGAGATATAGCAGCTCCTTCTCTATGATACTCTTCAGTTTAAAAGATTCATTTTGAAAAACCTGATGCTGCTTCCTGTTTGTATGTGAAGACAGAAACAATTACTTTCAAATCACTTTAGTTGTTATTATTTTTTATTATTACATTTTGTATTATTTCAATAACAAATGTAATGCTGGGTTTACTCAGGAATGAACAATCATAAATAAAAAAACATTTCAAATAGAATTCATTTGTTTAAAGTTTTATCAGCACACATCAGAGATCAAATTAGCCGACACGTCACATGATGTGTTAATATCGGCCGATGTTGTCGTCCAGCTGATCAGTGGCGATCTTAGAGTCCCTTGGGGCCCTAGGCAAATGTTAATTTGTGGGGCCCTCTCACCAGCGTTTAGCAGGGCAATCAGAGTGAACACTTTCAGATGGGGCCCCTATAAGGAGGTTTCCTACCGTCATGGTCTGGGGCCCCAAATTTGCCTGCTGACAAGCAGCGCCCCTGCAGCCGATTAATCAGTCGGCTCTTTTAAGTAGGATAAAAAGAAGTATTGGAATCAGTATCGGTACATAAAAAAATAATAATAGCGGATCGATGCATGTCTCCTTTTCTGAATTTGTTTTAATATTTTTTAATTAGTTTTAATCAGTATTCTGATGGGTTTTCAGTAAATCAGTATTTAAACATATGGTAAACCTGATTGGGTGATCTAGGAGAGTTCATCTCTGATAAAGGATTATGAAAACTGACAGGTATCTACCAGATTGTACCAGAAAGATTAACTGACAAACAAAATAAAGGCCACTGTGTTTAAACAGATATTCTCTTTTATCAATTGATGTTTATAATTTATTAGTAACTTCTTCATGTTTTACATTTATTCTTTTCATTTATGTAAAAACAGAAGGCAGGTTTAAAATATTGCATCGTCATTCGTGGTTACAAACTGAAACAAGTCAAACTTAATCAAGCTCAACGGAAGAATACACAATCTTCCTGTGTTGGTTTTTCAAAATAAGATGGCCAAGCCTTCGATATAGTTTTGAGGCCCAGAGAATTGGCAAGAACCGAAGTCAAACATTGCCACACGTACTTTTAAATTTCCCTGTTTCCATAAACGAATTAGCAGAATTTAAACTGCTACCTTATTAACAGTGTTATGCGCTTTTGTAATAAATATAAAGGTTTTGTGATTTTACCCTGAAGAGACAAATGCGTATTTCCGGTCGAATACGAGCTAACTCCGGCTACATTACCTTACGTGAACTCTGTTAATTACAATAAGATTACTCGGAATTGCTAACTTGTCTGACAACATTTTTGTCACATTGAATCAGGATAAAATGTCCAATGACGAAGTATCCGAGCGACCTCTTTTTCTGGCGTTAAACAGTGTTAACCGCGACCCTGTCTCCACATTAGCTAAGATTATGCTACGGTCTATACGGCAGCCCTCCCGGCCTGACCGTGTTTACTTCAGCCCCGTTAACTTCTACTCACCGTCAATTCGGGGTCTATTTCCATTTTGAACGTCTGCTGCTGGAGGGTCTTCAGTGTTATCGTCAGCATCTTTCCACGCAGTTTCAGTGGCCGCTGGTGGGGGGTCAAAAATGAGGAGTAAACACAGCAGTGTCTTGATTGTAGCCCCTCTTCACAGTATCTATTTATCTGGGTCTAAATGTATCTGTGACTCAGCTGTCTCAGTGCCGCGGAGCACGCTGGGCAGCGACGCCATCTAGGGCTGAAGGATGGGCACAACATGGTGCTGCCTTCATGGGCTGTAGGAAATATCACAACTTATTTCATTGGATTTGACATACTTAGTTTTTTACACTGAGAGACATGCTTCTCACACTCCTGAGTGTGAAATACACGAATACACAAACAGGATTCTATGACCAGAGCTGCTGGGTAAGGGTGCCTTGCTCAAGGGCATCCCAGCTTTAATCTTCAGCTGCCAGACCAACTTCCATACTGTGGACTCCGGTTCTTTGGTTCCTAACCCAAGTCCTTACACACTGACTTGAAAGTCAGACACAAGACTCAAAGCTCTTTTACACCGCAGGTCACACCTACACATTCACACCTACACATTCACACACTGATGGACAGATGTCAGAGTGAGGGGCAAGCGCTAGTGGGGGTTCGGAACCTTGATCAAGGGCAACCCGGCAGTACTCGGGAAGTGACAGGGAGGGTGTGATTGGTTCATCAGATTGGTACCTTGTAGCAGACATTGGTTAAAGTTTTTACAGTCTTACAGCTGATACACATGATGGATTTTCTTTTTTCCTTTTTCAGAGAACATGAGTTATTAATTTCAAAATAAATTACCAACTCTGCCTTTTAGAAAAGTTTCACATCCCAAGTGCAAGAGTTCCCTAACTATAGTTTTATTATTTCTAGCATCATCAAATTCTGTTCATATCAAATGTGTGTCTGCAGGGATGGCATGACGTCACACAAATGAATTTTCACCTTTCTATTCCCAATAATAATATATACTTTTGACTTTTTAAAACACTATTTGGTAACACGTTCATTTTCTGAGCTCGATTCTTTGGGACTCACAAATTTAAGTTCTTAGAAAATTGCATACAAACCATTGTACGCTGTCGGTGCCCGACTTGACGTCAGAATCGTCATCACATGGGGGGCTCAATATGTTTTGTTAATATTAAGATACTTTTTATTACACGAGCTTTTAGCTGAAATATCACTTTTAACAGAAACAGTCACACATCCTCTTCGCAGCATCCACAATGTTTGTTGTTACAATATTCCGACTTTCCAAACTCTGAGACTTGGACCAGCCGAGGAGCACATGAATGCATCTGATTGGATAAATAGCCAGTCATAGATTCAGATTTTGGGGTGGCCAATCAGATTACAGAGGGCCAAAGCCTCCCCTCTGAACACGGCCCCCCTGATGCATGTGTGTGTTTATCATGGCGTTTCTGAAGAGATTGAGAAGATTCAATCTAAATGTTATAATGATGATCACATGCTGCCCCTAGTGGTGAAATAAGAGTCTGCAGACAGTAAAGCTGTGAAAAAGGAGCAGTCATTTAAAAAAAAAAAAAAAAAACACACAATGAAGCACATGATGTCGTCCCGGGCTCTGCCTTGTGCAGATTAGATTTTTATTTTTTGACAAACTGAAACAAACATTCACACGTCCACAGCGACTGTGAAAAACAAGTTTCCTCGTGGTGAGAAGCTTCACTGCACCCACAGGACCGTCGATCATTCACAAGATCAATGAGAAACTCTAAATCACAGTTTGTCTGAAGCAGTCTCATTGCGTACACTCACCACTCGCTTGGCTGCAGGAAGGACACATCCAGAGTGTGAGCTGATTTAAGGGAACCAAAGATTGAATAAATTATGAGGGGCTCAAAACAAAAAGCAGTTCTGCATCACACGGGAGAAATAAAAGTGCAAGAACCAGACGACACAGAACCCTTAATTTACTGGTCATCCCAACAAAAGGCAGTAATAAAAGTAAAGGGCTCCCTGTAACTGCACATACACACAGCGTCCAACTGACCACGCTCAGTAAATCACATTCAATTATAAAACTCTGAACCCAAGAAGACACAAACATGTAAACCCCTTTGTCCCTTTTCGAATTTGGAGGCTGGGGGGAAAAAAGCAACAAGGGAATCAATGAAAAAAAAAATTAAAAAAAGATCTGACCTGACCCCCGCGTTCAACGCCTCCCTCCCACCCACACCTGAATAAAAGGCTGCTGTATGAAAGGCCAGTGTCATTAGGGCTGTCGCTGATTTTCTCTTCTTAATCTGCAAAGAACAAGCTGCAGTCCACCAGTCATCTCCTCTACAGCTCATCTTTGATCTCCTTGTCTTCCTCCTCCGTCTCCTCGTCCTGTTCCCCTTCTTCTTCTTCGTCTGCCTCCTCCTCTTCCTCCTCTCCTCCTTCCTCGTCCTCCTCAGCGTCTTCAGTGTCCTGTTTCTTGCTCTTCTCCTCCTCCTCTCTCACTTTCCTCTCCAAGTCCTCCTGCTCCTCCTTCATCTTCTTCTCTGGTCCCTGTTGGAAGATAACAAGCCGTTTAAACTTTGGTGTTCAGGTCATTCTGAAACCATCAGACCGCTACTCATCACATTTAATTCAAATGTGCTTCAATGTAATCAATCAATTCTATAGATCATGACTCTGCTCATAAACAACATGTTGTGTGTCTGCTATAAAAAAAAATAAAAGATCTCCCACTGCAGGTAAAGTAGTTCATAGATCAATATTTCTCTTTTTAAAAAGGTATTTTTTGGTCATTTTTGCCTGACAGCTGCAGAGAGACAGGAAGTGTTTGGAGGACAGGCAGCAAAGGGCCAAGGTCAGATTCAAACCTACGGCCACTGCAACGAGGACTACAGCCTCTGTACATGGGGCACGCTTTATAACCGCTAAGCCATCCCGCGCCCTGATAAATACATTACTGTGTGATGACAGTCAGGGTTCATTTGAACGATAACTCTTGTGTGATTGAGCTTCATGGCCCTGAGGTAAAAAACGCTTTTCTTTAAACCTAGCTTAGCATGCTAGCAGGAAATCCTACAAAGAGAGCCTTGTTTAGGTATTAGAAGCAGGCAGTGTAATCACAAATCACTTAATCCGTTTTAGGATGAAGAATATGGATCACTGCAACGAGCTGGAGGTCTGAAATGTGTGCATTTAGACGAGCAGACTGGAACATGATACAACACTAAAGAATGAAACTTCCCCTCTCGTTCATCCTGCTACTGACTGCTATCTGAAAGAATTGAGATGCTTCAAAGAGCCCGTGGAGGAGATCATTGGATAAGTTGGGAGTAGACGGTGTAGTGTACAGTTAGCTCTACTTTCAGTATTTGGGTCCCCTCTCACCTTAGTCACTCCCCAGGTTCTCTCCCCAAACTCCTCGGCTTCCTGGACGTCATCGGCGATCAGGAAGTTGTCGAAGATGGTTCCAGATTTGACCTGAACAGAGAAAACAAATCTGTTTACATCTTCTACTCCATAAGACAAAAACACTTTTTCTTTTAGGATCTATCATTTAATCCTGACAGAGCCGGTCGAGTCGTTACCTGCCACAGATCCAGGCCGAGCACTCCGATGTTATCAAACTTATAAATGGCAGCGTCAGCGCTGTACTCTGGGTTGTCGATCTCGGGGTGGACCCAGGCGCCCTTGTAGTCCGGGTTGTCCATCTGCTTGGGTTTCCACTCGCCCTGCAAAGACAGTAACCCTTTATCTCACCCGTCTCAGAAACACTTTATTTATGTGATGAATCAGACTCAGCACGTCCTCCTCTTCAGAAGACCTACCTTATACTCTGGGTTGGAGATCATAGGAGGTTCCCACTCTCCATCCATGTCCTCGTCCCAGTCCTCAGGTTTCTTGGCATCGGGGTCAGTGATGGTCTCTGGCTGTTCCCAGTCCTGGAAGACAGAGGGGGTTTGTGTTTCCACTCAGTGATTCATGATAAAAACTCAAAGTTTAAACGTTTTTAAACCTTTTCAGACTGACGTCACAAGACAGGATATGAACCTGTGACCTTTCACCTTTAAACTGAATGTTCAGGAGGTGTAATGGGGGAACAAAGTGCTATATAAATCTAATTTATTATTATTCTCTTTTTTTTTTAATAAAAAAAATGAATACATCATGTGATGTCATGATGCCCACTCTCCACGTCAGGAACAATGGAGTCCTAAATGTAAGCCTTTCATTGCAGAGTGGATGCACAGATGAGCTCGATGTTTGAGGCTCTGCTCAGAGGATGCTCCCTGGGTCAGCTGAGAGTGCAGTGCTAAACCCCACCACAAGGGGGACCCAAAGGCTGGAGGCAGAAAGGCTATGATTGGATCAGCTGGCTGTCAGCTGACCACAGCTGGGGACTTGAACTCACACAGAGCTGTCCATGTTAACCAATTTAAATAACACTCGATAAGATCCTGTGAGCCCTGATAATGAAGAAGAGAATATTCTGAAATGTTTGTGGATGAACCCAGCAATCCCAAACAGTGCTGCCACTTCCTGCGCGGCGCTAGCTGGGTGTGTAATGAAGCATCTTGTCACTCAGTTTGTGTCAGCAGAGACTTGACAGAGATCTGTGACACCAGCAGATACTTTCAGGATGTAACGTTGACACTCAGTTAAATAGTTTAAAAAAAAAGAATCAATGATCTTAAAGAGTCTCATGTCTGATTTTCTGCACGTCGTATCAATCAGCTGTTCCTACCTCGGGCTTGGTGTCGCTGGGGTCGTCGATCGTGGCCCTGTCGTCCCAGTCGCTGGGTTTCTTGGCCTCTGGGTCCTGGATCTTCTTGGGGGGCAGCATGTCCCAGTCTTCCTCCAGGGAGCCGGACTCCACCTTCTCGTTGTTGATCCTCACCTCGTACGTCTGGTCTGGATTCAGGATCAGGGTGTACATGTGGGTCAGCTCGTCGTCCTGGGGGAAAGGGGGACACAGAAGGACATTTAAAAAAAAAAAAAAAAAAAAAAAAAAAAAGTGTGAAAAAGTGTGAATGATTAAAGCAGACTTCATGAGACCGGCTTCATGAGACCCCTACCTTGCACTTGATGTCTTTCTTTATGAGGTGGTTCTGACCCTTGTAGTTGAAGATGACGTGGACCTTCTTGGTGCTGTACCCACAGATGTCAGGACCTGCACACACGATCACTTATTAACATTATTCAAATCCTTCATAGGGCTCTCTCCTTGATCGGACCCTCAGCGCCTCTGAAAAACAAACAGGACTCACCAAACATGATGTAGTACTGCGAGTCTCCGTGCATGTCGCTCTGGTCGAGGTCAGCGGGGAAGATCTTCACGTACCCGCCTCCACAGTCGATCTTCTGCTCGTGCTTGATGGTGAACTGGACCACTAGAGGCTTCCCCTCGTTGCTGAAGGCCTCAAACTTAGTGGACAGGGCGTAGAAGCGGGCGTCCTGGCTGGTCTGGAGACCTGTGGAGGGGACAGGGGTCACACGAGGGCTAAGTCAGCATGCATCAGGTTCCTCCTGGGTGTCACCATGTAGTCCCCCCCCCCACATGTGGTGACATCAGAATTACACCACAGATATGTGTTCACTCGGGGGGGGGGGGGTGAATGCAACCACATTGTTGCCCCAGACAGGTTTTGTTCAAGTCTCAAACCCGGATCACTTCCTCCTCACAGCGCCTCTGGAGGATCCTGTCCTACACATGGACCTGGTTTACCTACATTTACATAATGAACCCTCCTGAAGAGTGTTCCAGCTAAGACACGCTCACCTTTTTATTGTGCACTTGATATCAAAGAAATGATAAATCCTATCTCTGTCAGAACATAAAAAAGGAGTTACCTTTATCCGCCTCGGCATCCCCGTAGAACTTTCCGGCGCTCAGTTTCCACTGACCATAGTCAGACTTGTGCTTCGACTCGACCCACCGGCTTTGCCATCCGTCTGAAAAAAAAAAAACAAGAGATCAAACTGGACCGCTTACCAACCGACCAGCTTTTCCTGTATGTGAAGTGAAGGAGTCATTTATTACTTAAGACACGTTGAAAGAGGCCGCGCTGCATTCGGGGGATAAAACTGCATAAAGGCAACTCACTCATAAAAATGTCAAAGGTCAGAGAAACATGACTGACTGCCTCTCGGAGAGCATCAGGGTTGTATGTATTAACATCTGTATCAGATCCACATCTGTGCTTTTTAGTTCCAGTTTTTAAAGGTTGATACAGATTAATAGTTCAGATTTTTAACATTTTATTTTAAACAAACGGAGTCAAAGTCAAACATCTGCAGAAACACTTCATGTCGACTGAAAGCTTTGATGAGGGTTCAAATCAAAAGTGAAAGAGTCAGAGGAGAGACATTCAGAGATAACAACTCCTCTTTTTCTTCTTCTCAGTTTACCTGCTGTTTGTTTTTATTCATCCTCTGTTTTAACATAGAACAGGAACATTATTATTGAGCTGCTGTTTTACTCATTTAGACAGTTTTAGCTCACATCATGTCAGGGTACCTACGTGAGGGTCTCTGGCATTATTCACGAACACACATGAATCAAAACATTTTACAGAGAGTGACCCTGAGGAGGATCACCTGAAGGATGGACTCACTACACTCTGACACCACAATCCTTCCTAACCAGGACTACAGGAGACATGACACAGGTTAGAATACTGCACCTCCATCCAGGAACTGCTCCTTCAGGTACACCGTGGCGTCGAGGGAGACCAGTATCGATGCAAAGAGTGCGAGGGTCACCAAAGGGAGCTTCATGTCGGCTGCTTCGGGTCCGGGGTCGGGGAGCTTCAGAGAGGAGAACCGAGGAGGATTCAGCTTGATAAAGAGCGACGAGGAAATGTAACCTGAGAATTTCAACAGCTACTCAGCGAGCCCTGCACAGATGGCCGCGTCTCATTGGACCAGCGGCCGGCCAATGGAAGGAGACCACGAGTTACGTTTCGGCAAAGCTCGGGTCCCATCGGCCGGAGATCGGAGAGAGAGGGCCGCACGTGATGTGTTCAGGGAACTGCAGGCTAAGTACTGTGCAGACACACAGCCCCCACCACGCATGCGCCCAAATGGATGAGATTGTAAGGAGTGACGTGAACGATGACAGGTGATACAGACCTGTTGGTTCTTTTGCTTTAGATACGGGGGTTCTGCTCAGTGTCTATGTGTACCATGTGTATGGTTGATTACTGAACCAGCCTACCATGTATCTGTGAGGTCCATCAGGCTACTGTAGCTCTGACTCATTGTGAGGTGTACTCTCGGGTGGGATGGCTCTGGTACACCTTTAATCTTTGCTCTGCTCCTGACCCTACCTCTGTGTTTTTATCACGCAGAAAAGTAGGCTACCGGTCAGGTCTCATTGCATCCTCAGAACCTCTTCAAGCTTCTGTCCCAAACTTAGATTGTATAAAGACTTTATTGAGTCTAAAGTCCCAAACGCTCAGACAGAGAAGCAGGGTGTTCTGGGTGTTCTGCACCCTCTGCCTGGAATCTGTTGCAGAAGGACTTGAAGTAAGAGCTGGATTCCTTAAAGGTTTTTAAATGTAAAATGAAAGACCTCTAGAGGATGTGATGTTTTTTTTAGCTCGACTGATTAAACTACTGACTCCAGCTGGTTCTCTCTTAAGGCAGAGTTTAGTGTTGTTGTCTCTCTGTGACTTTGTTTTTGTGCTGCTGACGGCCTCAGCCAGGTCTCCTTTGAAAAGAAGTTCTTAATCTCAATGGGAGCCACCATGGTTAAATAAAGGGACAATAAATGTCAATACAAATATTATCTTTGTATAAGAGTTGATCATTTGAAAGCCCCCCTCCTCACTTTACACATTAACACATACTGTTAGCCTCAACCTATTCTCCCATTGATGAACACTGATCACACTGTCAGTCTCGCCCTTTGCTAACAAATACCTAAAGTTCAGCCTCTCTAAATTCAGCCCCTCTCAAACACAGTCCCCAAACACAAACAGGAAAAACAACCAGCGTGTCTTTATCTGTTTGTTTTTTTTTACAGATGAAGTAATTAAAAGCCGTCCCATGTGAGGCCGCCAGAAAAACTAACGTTTCATCTGATGTGGAGCTGTAAGTAAACCTCAGTGTTTACTCAGCTTCTACCTTAGCTTCTACTTTGTCTTTGTAAAGTTTCCCATTAATTCAACGTTTTATCTTATAATTAAGACTAAACATGGGCACGTGTTTACTGGTGAATGGACTTCATATAAAAGTGATTCTGAAACATGACACTTTCACAACAGTGTGACAACAGTTAAAGCTTTAAACAAACCTAACTCTCTGGATTTGAACAATTCCCGAAAATGTAGGATCTATAAAAAAAAAGCTGTTCCTCGTGAGGAGGCTGAAAAGACAGGATACTCAAACGATCACTCATGAATCAGTCCTCACATTTAACACCCTGGTACGACTTTCTCACCGAAGACTGCAAGAAAAAAACTCCTTAGAATCATCAAACAGATAAAATCACCGTCACCAATAAAATCCAAGTGCAGAACTTTACATGTGAGCGGCTGGAAGGAGAACGGCCTGCATTAAACGGTAAATAGACTGGAGCTTGTATATTTCTTTTCTAGTCTTCTGACTTCTCAAAGCGCTTTAACACCACAGGTCACACCTACACATTCACACACTGATGGTAGAGGCTGCTGAGTAAGAGTCCATCAGTATTAACTCATCCATTCATACACATTCACACACTGATGGTAGAGGCTGCTAAGTAAAGAGTCCATCAGTATTAACTCATCCATTCATACACATTCATTCTCCTATAGGCAAACACAGAGAGATTTAGAAAGAAGGTGGTCAGAAGTGTTAACTCCGCCCTCCTCAGGTCAAAACATTTCACCTCATCAACATAACACACGATGGGACTGTGACTACATGATGCACACACACTCTGCACATGGCACTTTGACACCTTGTACACATAGGCTTGTACAGTATGAGCATGTGACAATTTGGGGCGGGATCAATCCGAGGGTCTCACCCAGTGACACATTTCTGCAGGAACTGGGGATCAAACCCCTGACCTTCGCTTCAGAGACGATCGACTCTACCACTGAGCCGCAGTTGCACTCAACATTTAGCATTAGCTAAAAATAAAACTTACAGAGACTCTTTTATTCCCACCGCAGTGCCAGATAAACAATGCGTTTGAACACGCTGTGCACATCTGCTTTGACCTCTTTATGGAACTTAATGTGAGTCTTCAGGTGTGAATGTTTGTTACTGAGCCACTCCCCAAAGCTAATTTTCTGTCAATTTGACATAGACAATAAAGTGTTTTGAATCTTGAATGTAAATAAATTGGTGAAAATCTTCTTTTAATATGAACACTTCCTGTGCTGTAATCATTTCAGTGTTTGCTGGTGTTGTGCTGCAGATGTTCTCAGACTGGATCCAGCTGTGAGACACTCTTTCTTTATTTTTAACGTCCAGCTTTGATCTGTACTTTGTGTTGTTTGAGGAAACAGCAGAACAATGGAACTGATACCTCACACAGGTAGGAGTGGTCTCTCTTCATCCCAGCGGTGTAGAGGTGAAGCCCAGCAGACTTTTCATTCATATTAGGAATATATTACAGATTATTATTATCAATGTTTGCCCAGAAGCCCTCTCACAAAATGTTCCATGCTTTGCTGGCGGTGCAAAACCATGTACATATTTTAATTTAGTCATGCCATGCCCACCTCCTGCAGAGTC
The DNA here is from genome assembly GCF_963930695.1 of Labrus bergylta. Lineage (NCBI taxonomy): Eukaryota > Metazoa > Chordata > Actinopteri > Labriformes > Labridae > Labrus > Labrus bergylta. The sequence goes on along the minus strand of NC_089200.1, from coordinate 32,677,526 downwards.
CTGCAGAGTGCAGAGTCCTGCAGAGGGTGCTGAAGTCAGCAGGGCGTACCCACCCTCCAGGACGTCTCCACAGGGAGGAGCACAGCTGAGGCAGACCGGATCATAAGTCACCCCCACCACCCAGGTAACATACTGTTTATGTGGCTACTATCTGGAAGAAGCCTTCATCACAACAAGGTGAACACAGAGAGAAACAGGAAGCGCGCCTTCCCTCAGGCGGTTAGGACTGTTAACTCCGCCCCCCTCAGGTCAAAACATTTCACCTCATCAACATAATGGAGCTGTGACTGTAACACACATGATGCACACACCTCAGACACTTTACTCTGCACATTTTGATATCCTTTACATCCTCTACATTTTTCTCTTTTTCTCTTATATTTCTAGTAGTAATGTTTGAGTGTTTATTGCATGGCCTTGACAAATACAAATCTTGAATCTTGAACATGACAGCCTTAAAATTCAGGAACCAAAGAAAGAGAAGTTGAGATGAAGCCTGGTTGACATTATGAATTATGAATTATCTTCATCATTCAGTAAACGTTACAGAGTATTTACTCTCAGCCAAACAGGCCTTTCTTCATATATCAAGTCAATAATCATGCATAAAATCAAAACTCATGACGTTACTGAGCAGAATGAATCCCCTCAGTAACAGCCGCACTTACATTTCTGTCCATTAAGTTCAGCCGAGGTGCTGAGGCATGTTGTTCGACAGGTTGCACAGCAGGTTTATCTTGTCCCTGTTTCTCTTGTTATTCTATAGAAGAGAGTTTGAGAGTAAAGGAGAAAGGAATGTTTACTGATGTGGGTGAAAGCAGTTCTAATGTTGTTTCAAAGTCTGTTGAATGTGGGAGAGAGAAGATTGTTTGTATTTTGTATGAAGCAAATATATTTGATTATATTCACAGATATATTCATTAAAGTATTCTTAAGGTTTAACTGAAATAAACATGAGAAAATAATCACCTATTTATGAGGTAAAAATAACCCAACATTCCTCTTAAAATGAACCAACATGTGGGTCGAATATTCTCTCATTTATGTGGTAGAAATAACCCAGGAATAAAGTGAAATGAACCATGGTTTGGGTTGAATGTTTGACCTGTTCGGCCGGTTACACAGGAGACACATCGTGCTGGGATAAATTCACCCAGAGTTCAGTTGGTTTGACCAACAGCATGTTTTATTGTTTATTAGTCATCAAATCCCTCTTTGAGTTTGAGCTGACTGTGGTCCAAATATCAAACTTCTGTCTATAAATACAGCTGGTTGGTTTATGTTTAAAAGGCATATAGAGGGTATAAACTCGGGGTCTCTGAAACCCTTTCATATTAAACAGTGAATGTGGTTTGAAGCTCTGAGATTTCTGTAAAGACAGTGGTGTACCGACCAAGGCCACATGGAGGCGCCAGAGTCTGTGCCATGTCTGAGTGACTCCCTGATGATGGATCACATCAATGATCTCTGCGTTAACGCCCCACAAATAACTCAAAGGTCAACCACAATCCTATCAACATGACAAACATAAGCTTGTATTCAGACATGCTTCAGCTGCAGACCTGGGGTGGCCCACCTGGAACTCTGACTCATGCAGAGACCTTTATTCCCTGTGATCGCTGCACGACCATAGACTGTCTGCACGCCACCTCTACCATCTCTGTGCTCTAATGAACCTGCTGCTGCATGTTTCCTGTTCTCCAGTATGTTCTTCTCCACTCTTTAGTTTACATTGAGATTCTCTTCAACTACACATAGCATTGATACAAACACACATATTCTCATTATAGCGTCGTCTCTGTTGCTTTGTCCAGTACTTCTGCATCGTTTTTTTTATGTCACATCTTACCTAAGGTGACCCCCCCCCCCCCCCCGCGTCTGACAGGGATAGTCTGTGAGGAGCATATGTGAAGAACCAGGTCAGGAGAAACCTGGAGCAGTCCTCCTGATATTATAAAGATATTTTTCAGGAGTGCAGATGTGAAAACAGCTTTAAATTTTTTGTGGGGGCACCCCTCTGGATACGCCTCTGGACAGCTGCCCCTCTTACTTGTCACATTCACCTGTAGACTTATTGACTTCACTGTCCTTCTGGATATTGGTTCTGTACATTGATCAGCTGTTTATTTGTTTAGGCTCATATGTTATTGATCCATTTATAATATGAGGATCATGTATTTTAATTGAATTGATAAGCATGAGCATCAATGGCTGCCCTTGATTTCTGCACTTTTATAAATCAGGGTTAATATTCAGTCTGTGCAAAGATCAACCAACAACCCTCAGCCTCAAAGCTCAGTGAATCATGTTGGATCAGACAGGTGCAAACAGGGTCAAAGTTCGATGAAAACATTAAGAGCAGAAAGCACAGCTGTGTGAACCTGAAGCCAAATGTTGACTCTGACTCAGAGTGTTGTCGCAGGAAAGAATCAGCTGCCATGTAATGCTGAGTCCCTTAACGTGTCAGATCTCAGTTCTTACATCAGCACAATGAAACACTGAAACATTACAACAGGAAGCATCTGAGGGAAACACATCACCACAAATGGAATCCAGGTTCCTTTTAGATCTTTGTGATGTGACGAAAGAAGAAGACAAGAACGATCCACAGAGAAGACTAGCCCGGCATGTTGAAATCCACTGGCTGTGGGACGGGTTGTTTAAGCTCAAACATCAGGTTGCAAATAGACACAGTGTATAGGTCACATGTGACACACAGCAGGGAATTCTGCCCTGTGCTTGTTGATCACAACCCCCCCCCCAAAAAAAAGGTCAAACTTGCTGCATAGGAAAGAAGGAAAAAGCTAAGACACAATGTCCCAGAACAAGACAACCAGGAAAATGTTGGACTTTATCTTTAAAACGAAATGAACAAACAAAAACAAGGATCCGGGGGGGGGGTCCCTGAAAGAACCGATGATAGAGGCTGCGTGGTTTCATCAACACGTGTACTGCACGTCAATGATTTACATGTAAATAGGTTTAATATTTATCTTGATCATCTGAAGGAAAATGTTCCCTACATCATTTCCCTGTAGCAATGAGTCTGTGCATCTGATGGGTGAAGTTATGAATTATTAAGTTAAAGGATCGCAGATTTATGAAACTGAGGAGCAGAGGAGGTGCTCCATATGTGGAGGAGACTCCTATACATTACATACTCCTCTGAATGGAGTTGTCTTGACTCAGATGCAGGATTATGATCATGATGTGTGACATATACAGAGGTGAGAGGAGGAGGACAAACAGGCTGCTCGGAGAGGCCCGACGCTGGACCTGGAGAGCAGACATTCAATCCAGCAGGAGTAGGACAACCTTTAAATTGAGCATGATTTGGAGCTAATATTAGTACCATATGTAAACACATGAATCCAGTAAAGACTGAAGTGTTTGGGATGTATTGCAGTGGCTTGATGAGTGGAGGCTCTGCAGGTGCACACAGCTGGATAGGTTGCTTTTCCCTGATGGGGGAAATAGGAACACTTTGTAAAAGAGGAACTGTAAAGACGTTTAATGTCGGTCTGCATGAAAGACGACCTCTCTGCACACCTTCATATATCAGTTCAGACCACACCTCTCGCCGTCCTTCTATTTCCTTCACTTTGAACCACTTCTCCCAATGGGCAGCTCAGATTTGACAAAGGAATGCACGATCAAGTTTCTGGTGCCAACACAACAAAAGTCCATTGTCCGCTAAACAAAAGGTTATTTTACCTGCAAGAAGTGTACATCTTAGAGTGGACGTGAACCAAGCAGCTGCAACCTGGGTCCACCTTTAAGGTCCTGCATAACCACCTGACCCTTCAGCTGTCTTTAACATCAGAATGGGACTAATTCATGAGCTTCATAAATAAGTCACATTCAGGCATACAAGAGAGCACAAGCATTTGGGAGGAATCTGGGTGAGAAGTTCTTTAAACAGCTCTGGGAAAGATCGCTCCAAAAGCTGTGTGACAGGAAACAGTCCAGATTAGTGGCTGTAGTGAAATCTACATCATGAATCTATATGATTTCATGGAGCGATTTCAAACGGCAACTGCCAATTCTTTGGTGGTGAGACGTTTTAAAGGTGACATATCCTCCTCTTCTTCAGTTTAAATCAGTCTCAGAGCTCCTCAAAACATGTGTGTGAAGTTTCTTGTTCTAAATCCACTCTGATCCTGTATTTGATCATGTCTATAAACCCCTCTATTTCAGCCCTGCTCAGAACAGGCTGTTTCTGTGTCTGTACCTTTAAATATGTAAATCAGCTGTGTCTGACCACGCCCCCTCTCTGGAAGGACTTGTGTGTCTCGGTCTTTCTCGCTCCATGTCCTATTGTTTATGGTGAGAAGGCAGACTCAGAGGGCAGAACAAACACCTAGCTGTGGGAGTGTCACCCACCTGGGGGAGGGGCTACTGCCCTTTGTGATGTCATGAAGGGAAAATCTCCAAACGGCCTGTTTGAGCACACATTTTCTGAAAAGTGGAGCAGGCAGAAGACGGAGAGGATGGACTTTTCTCATCATTGGGGGGTTTGAAGACAGACTAGAGACACATGGTGAAGTTTAATATGCATCATAGTGACCTTTAACTTTACAGGTGTAATGTACTTTTGCAAAATGTAAAACATGAATACATTTAGATTTGCTTGCAGATGGTGTCAGAATTCATACATGTTTTTTGGGTTGTGTGATTCCTGGTTGGGTCTGAGGAAAGCTCCCACTGTGGCTCAGTGGTAGAGAAGATTATCTCTTAACCAGAAGGTTGGGGGTTTGATACCCAGCTCCTGCAGCAACATGTCCAATGTGTCCTTGGGCAAGACTCTTAACCCCAAGTTGCTCCTGCTGCTTCATTAGTGGCATATGAATGGGATTATTGATGGACCTACAGTAAAACATTTATTAATAGCCCAGGCTTTTATGTAGTTCAGTCTATAAAATGACCCGCTCTTTATTTGGGACTGACCTTTAATTATTTTCAAACACAACAGGTGCACTGCAAATATGGTAAAGACAATGACATTGTTAATTCACACCAAGGAATATTTAACTGTGTACAAAAATTAAGATATCAACAACATTTTTGAATTAAAAATCACTGATTTCATCTTACGGTGAAAGACAGCCTGTCCATACCAGCTGCACTCTGGGGGAGAAAGGGAGACACCCTTGTCCAAAAATGTTTTGTCTTGATTTGTCCAAACATTCAGCAACACCAGGCTAGTACAAGGGGCCGAGCCTTAAAATTGGGATGGACTTTTATTTGAAGTTTTATGGCAGCAGCCTCGACCAACAGTGTGTGAATGTGTAGGTGTGACCTGTGATGTAAAAGAGCTTTGAGTAGTCAGAAGACTAGAAAGCGTTAAGTCCATTTACCATTGTTTCCTCTAACACAGTCTCAGGAGCAGCCTTCAAACTGTCCCAAAGTAGGCTATGAACAGGAGTCTGTGGAGCCCTGTGTGATAGATTGGAGTCTTGCCCAGAGCATGACGGGCAATGCCAGATGAAGAAATACAACATACTTTTAGATTTATAATACAATTATTTTACCTACAATATTTCTGTGTCATATTTTATACAAGAACGGCAGACAGTGCCTTTAATACAACATGAGGGCATCAGCATTTGAAACAAGCAGCGCTGCGCTTCCCTTCAAGGTGGACTAAAGGAGCAAAACTCCAACAGGAAGCATTTCAACATGAACTCCAAAATAAAAGAGATGCAATATCTGTTTTTTTCAAACCTGGGCAACAAGGGGGAAAAAAGATTAATAAAGAAGTATCTTCTGCTGACTGAACTGCAATCTTAAACTGTGCTCATATTACTTACAACAAGCATGCTGTGCAGTGATAGGCTGATGAAACACTTCTATTTAAGACTAGCTTCTAGCATACAAGTAGCCTAATGTCTGGGTAATTCTAGAGAATGCCGGGTCAGTATAACCAAGCTGCCATGGCACCATTTGAACTGCGAGGCAGATTGTAAATTACCTTAAAATGAAAACTGTTTTTAAAACTGTTTTTAATTCAATTTCCTATCTTGTTTGAAGACTTCCCCAATAACTTTGTCAATAAACTAGATCTCCTTCAATATTTTAGTGGTCCCTGTTTTGTTTTCTAGTATCAGGATAATCTGTGTTGTAATGTGTCTGAAGAAGTGGGTATACTGTTTTTTTTAAATGTCCCGTCCAGCAAAGGATAAACAGCCTCTGATATAAACAGTGACATGTGAGACTCTTACATATCAGTGTGTACTAGCCAATGAGAGACAGAGAAGGGAAGCTCATCCCTTTGCCATCCTAGGAAGACAAAAACTGCAGCATACTATATAATATTGTCACTCAATGGTGTGAATCAGAGGAGATCTAGAAGAGAGTATATGGGGTACAGATGGCTTAGTGGTTAGGTTGTACCCCATATATGGAGGCTATCGTCCTCCAGAAGGGTGGCCAGGGTTTGGGTCCGACGACCTGTGGCTTCTTTACCGCATGTCATTCCTCACTCTCTCCTGATTTACTACTCCATCCCACTGTCCTATGTTGTCTCCCACCTCTTTATCTTGCTGACTTTTCCTTCATTATATTGTTTTATAGCATTAACTGCCTCTTGATACCTGCCTGTTGTACCTCTTCTACTCCTGTTATTTGCATGGATATTATTTTTGTACTCTCTGTTTAGCCTGTCTGTTGTTATTGTTCTGTTGCTGTTTTGACTTTATATATTTGCTTTATCTGTCAAACATTTGTTTTTAAAGGTGCTTTATAAATAAAGTTATTATTATTATTATAATTATTATATAAAATAAGGCAAACAGCCCAAACAAATAAAAAGGAGTGGCATACAATATGAAGACCAAAATAAAGTGGGGATAGACCCTTTTACTTGCGTTTACCCTGCATTAGATAATGTACAAATTAACGCCATTCCGCGAAGCTCTTATTGTGTAGGTAACGACCGGAAATGCTGCTCGTCATTGCTGGTTGCTTAGCAGCGGTCTAGGAGGAGTGACTCGTTGACTGCGGCGAACGCAATTTCGGCAACATGGGAGACGCTGTGGGATTTATTCTAAAGGGATTTTAAGAATTTACGGGACGATGGCAGAGAGGTAAGTCAAACAAAACACGCTTTGAGTGTGTTTCTTTGTGCTCGGTGTGTTTTTTTTTTTATCGTTACCTCTTTTTTTTTTCTCAAATGAAGAAGCGACGAGGCTAACAGCGGTTCGTTTGGTCGCCGTGTTGAAGCGACTGTTAGCTAGCTTGCCACTTATCCCCCCCCCCCCCCTCACGATTGAACAATATTATAATGAAAAAACACGTCTTTGAATGTAAGCTCGTTTCCTGTCCGCTCGTTGTGTTGCTGCTGGTTGGCTGGGTTATTGTTTCGCCGGTGTAGTTTTTCAAGGTGGACGGATGTTGATGGAGGAGGTTGTGGACGGCTGGATGGTGATGCTGTTGCACCTGTCGGTCTACATCGCCGTCTCTTTGCTGGAATGCAGCTAACCTGTTCATCTAGCTGGATGGCTAGCAGCACACCCACCTATGGACCCATGTGTGTGTGTGTGTGTGTGTGTGTGTGTGTGTGTGTGTGTGTGTGTGTGTGTGTGTGTGTGTGTGTGTGTTGATGCTCGGGCTAGCCAGGTTATCCTCCCTCGCAGCATCCCTCTCCTCCTCGTGAAGGATGGAGGCGCTCCCATGAGAGGAGGCTGTGGGAATGTAGCAGAGTACAGCACCACCCTGTTACCTTCCTCACACCACACCTGTACCCTCATCTGTGTCCTATGAGATGCTCTCTGGTATGTAGAAGAAAATAAAAACCCTTCAACACAAAATCCCCTGTCAGATCTTTTAAATTCAAATTAACAGGCTTTACTGGAAAATTTAAATATTTCACAACATTCAACTCAACCAGTTCTGAATCAGTAATTCCCTCCAGCTAATTTGTACCTGATTTTTTTGTTTTTTGTTTCCTGAATGCTCGCTCACCTTAAGCCATGTTCTCACCATGCGGGAGACAGCAGGAGCCAATGAAAGAAGTCATATTTTTGTGTTTCAGGTGGAGAGAGTTGATGCACAAATGAACGAGGTCCAGTTTTGAATTGAAATACACAAGTTAAAGATGATGAAGACTTTTCTTTTTTCTACACACACACACACACACACACACACACACACACACACACACACACAGGATCCTGTGGACATGCACTAAAGGAGAGATGTCAGAGTGAAGCGGCTGCCCACAGCGAGCGCTCCTGAACTGGTGGGGGTTCAGTGCCTTACTCGAGGGCACCCCAGCAGTGCTTAGTAAGTGAACTGGCACCTCTCCAGCTTCCAAACCCTCCAGTTCCCCCCCAAAGTCCCAACAGACTGAGCTACTGCTGCTGTTCTGTAGCTGCTGGCAGGGCCGTATAGCACAATGCCCCAGAAATTCTTTGTGGGCCCCTCTCAGCATAGTTATAATTTTTTTGTTTTGCCTTTGTGGTCCCGCCTGACATAAGCACCCACATGCACAGCCCCCCCCCCCACCATCACTGCTGTTGGAGTAATAGACAATGGCAGTTTCTCCCCTGCAGCACGCAAGCTCATAAGGCCGGGTTAATAATTGATGGCTGTTAAATTTGTGTTGCATGGGTCATCTGGCCTCATGTAAATCACTTGTGCCGGTCTGCCCCGTGGGCCCTGGAGCACTATACAAATCCCTGCATGTGTTAGTCCGAGTCCTATCACGTCAGGGGGAGCTGAGGTTCATCACATGCTGAGGAGATATTTTCACCCTGGAGGGGTTCTTGTGGCTCTAATAGACAAATTGAACAGATTGTGTGTTTTGTGCAGTCAGAGGGGATATAATACTAGAGACTGTTTCTGACCCCCTGCTTTACTTTATTTAGAGTCCCCTGGTTGGTTGCACCCAGGGTCTGAAATTTACTTTAGGACTCACCATCCAAAGCAGCGGGTAGATGAAAAAAATCTCTGGCCACCATGCATATTTTTGATTGGCCGAAATAACAAATAGTGTTTTTGTGTCGTATGCACATTTAATTGACTTCTTATGTTCTGTTGAATCCAATCACAGATTTAAGTCACGGATTGGATCATTTGATCACATCAGGAAATTGAGAAATGATAAGAAACACATTTGCTAGCCTTTATTTGTTTTACAGGTAGTAGTGCCCAGATGATACTCATAACATAGTGTTTATACATAAAACATTTACCCGCCCTGTGGCAGATAGCCCTCGGAAATTTACTCGCCAAACGGACAATCTACCCGCATTTGGTGCTTGGCGGGTGTTTATTTCAGACCCTGGTTGCACCCAAACTCAGCACCTTTATTTCAGGTCTGTGAGCCTAACCGTGTCCATGACCATGAGGCTAATAGATCCATTTCTCCAGTGACTGGTGAGAGATGGTGATGAGAGGATTATTCAATAAATCAATAAGTCTGTTGGCAGAAAAGAAAAACAATTTTCTTGAGAATACTTTATGAATCAATGATTTTAAATACTCTGGTTCAATGTGACGATGTGCTGCTCTTTGTTTCCTCTCAACACAAATCACATCTGCTTCATATTTAAATGTCCTCATGTTCGACTCAAGTCTATTGAAGCAATGGCTGAACTCCACGATATCATTAGCAATCACCAGACACAACACCTGGCTTTAAAGGGAAAGAGATGATTCATTTGATTCCTATAACGGCCAAACATACATATGAATAATTAAGATAATAATAATAATTCAGGAACAGTCCTCACACTCCAGCAGTGATGTTGAGCTTATTTGCCTCTTTACAAAAGACACATAAAGATGTGGGTTCAGCCAAACTATCAAGGTGGAAGAGGAAGCGTTCAACAACGAGCTCTCAAACAGGGCCATTATGGTTTTTTTTCCACACAGTGCACTTATTTGCATCTTTGGTTTGAAAACAAAAACTCTGTTGATTCTGATGTGGATGGCTTTCACATCCATTACGAGCAGTGTGTAATTACCTTGGAGTCTTTCCTGTGACATCACATTTATTGTGAATGTTGTGTTTTATGCTCCTCGGTAGGTACAGTCGTTTTGCAGAAAGCCTTTCAGCGCTCCCTTCAGTGAATCTGATGTTTAGAAGTCGACCATATGACAGACTGCTTCATATATGTCTGACTGCAGCTGCTCGTCTAACTCACATCTCAGCATGTGTTGTAGTGCAATACATTCCAGTCTGTTGAGCTACTGTGAGCCGAGTAATTATGAACACTTCTCCGCTTTTATTTCCTCCCACAGCATTGTTGTTAAACAAGGCCACTAATTAATAGCTCCTAAAACACGCTGTTAATGGGAACTCTCTTTACGCTCTGGTTGCTGTGGAAATATTTTATCTATTTATTCACATAAATACTAAAGTCAGTGAATGCAGCATCATGAAAGGAACCTGGCAGTTGTTTTCTTTTTAAATCAGTCTTCCTTTAGAGTCTGGGCTGAACTCGAGATCATCCTGAGAAATGTTGTTGACATACAGAATGTTTCCCGGCACACATGCCGGCTCCACGCTGCACGTCGTCTCCATGTCTGGCTGCCAGCTTGACATTTGATCCCAGCAGTAGGGTGGGGCACTGAGCTCATACATGTTGTACAGAAAGCAGCAAGTGGGTTGAAATATTCATATGGCCGAGCTCGAGCCGCCAAGCTGCTGCCATATCTGTCACATGTGCTGTGTACTCCTGGGCGACAAAGAGAGGCCAGGTCTTCAACCTGACTGTGGATTACCTGGTGCTATAGCTTCACCAAACCTAAGCCTCCATCAGTACTTTGTTCTCTCCTCAGCCCTGTGCTTTGAAACATACCTGATATCACCGACTGACTCACCCTGCTGTATCCCTGGAGAGGTCTGAATGAGGGCGGCTGTGGCTCAGTGGGTAGAGTCGTTGTCTCTCAACAGGCCGGAAGGTTGAGGGTTCAATCCCCAGCTGTCAGATTTGCCCTTGGGCAAGACTGCTGATGAATGTGATGAATGTGTATTAATGCAGCAGCCTCTACCATCAGTGTGTGAATGTGTTGGTGTGACCTGTGTTGTAAAAGAGCTCTGAGTAGTCAGAAGACTAGAAATGCGCCATATAACCATTTATCAAAGGAGATGGGAGGATAATGATAGTTAAGCCGCCTGAACAAATATTTCAGTTAGTACAATTTGGGATTACTTCACAATGCAGTTTACCACGGAAACAATAGTGAAAAGCAAACACAACAACTTTGAATGACAAACACACTGAGACAAAAGCTGGAAAAGGTGCATGGCATAACATGAACCCAGACGAAGGTCAAAAACAAAGAAATGATTTGACAGACGTCAAAGAGCACCAATAGATGCTCAGGCACTGACCACAACAGACAAACATCCAGCACAATGTGTTGGCCAACATTAACACAGCTGTGTAAATTCTAACATTTTTTTATATTTAACAGAATCTGATCACAGACCATCACATTTACAGCTAGTGTTTAAATAATGATGTAAATCACAAGATCATCAAGATAGGATGAGATGAGATGAGATGAGATGAGATTCAACTTTATTGTCATTACACATATACAAGTATAGAGTAACGAAATGAGGTTTGGCATCTCACCAGAAGTGCAAATAAGCAGAAAGTGCAAGAGTCTGTGCTATGTACAGTAATTACAAAATTTACAGATGTAGATTAAAAAAGTGAATTATTAGGTATATCTGGATGGCTGGATTAATGGGATGCTATAAATATAAATAAATGCTATAAATAAGTAATGCTACAAAATAAGTGTATTCTTAGGATTATAATATACAGATTAAGATGCAGTGAGCATGCTATACTAATAATATACAGATTAAGGTGCAGTGAGCATGCTATACTAATAATATACAGATTAAGATGCAGTGAGCATGTTATACTAGTTTACAGATAATATAAAGAATATGGACATAATATGAACATACTATAATACAATAATACAGGTGGATGAGAGATGTGTGTGTGTGACCAGGAGGAGTGGTGGGGGGATGATGGGTGTGAGGTGATATGCAGGGGAAAGGGGGGGGGGGGGTCAGCAGGGGGCGGAGAGAGAGAGGGAGAGAGAGAGAGAGACAGAGTTCAGAGTTCAGGGGGTAGAGTTCAGTAGAGAAACAGCTCTGGGGAAAAAGCTGTTCCTCAGTCTGCTGGTTCTGGTCCGGAGGCTTCTGAAGCGCCTGCCGGAGGGCAGGAGGGTAAACAGTCTGTGGGCAGGGTGGGAGGAGTCTTTAAGGATGCCATGAGCTCGCCGCAGACAGCGTTTTCTTTGGACATCCTCAATGGCAGGAAGTGGACACCTTGTGATGCGCTGGGCGGTTTTTACCACCCGCTGTAGCGCCTTACGGTCTGTGACAGAGCAGTTTCCGTACCAGACTGAGACACTGCTGGTCAGGATGCTCTCGATCACACAGCGGTAGAAGTTCATCAATACAGCTGAAGACAGGTGGTGTCTCTTCTGTGTCCTCAGGAAAAAGAGGCTTTGATGAGCCTTCTTAACCAGACTGGAGGTGTTAGTGGACCAGGAGAGGTCCTCTGTGATGTGGGTCCCCAGGAACTTGAAGCTGGAGACACGTTCAACAGCCATCCCGTTGATGTGAATGGGGTTGTGCGTGCTTCCTCTTTCTCTCCTGAAGTCCACGATGATCTCCTTCGTCTTGCTGGTGTTGAGGAGCAGGTTGTTGTCAGCACACCAGGCGGCCAGATGCTGTACCTCCTCCCTGTAGGCCGTGTCATCGTTGTTGCTGATGAGGCCAATCACCGCCGTATCGATCCATGTACAGGTCTGCAGTCGTGGGTGAAGAGGGAGTAGAGGAATGGGCTCAGCACACAGCCCTGTGGTACGCCTGTGTTGAGTGTGATGGTGGTGGAGCAGGTGTGTCCTGACCTAACATACTGAGGTCTGTTGGTCAGAAAGTCCATTATCCAGTGACGGAGGGAGGTGTTGAAGCCCAGGTCTCCGAGTTTAGTGTTTAACTTGGAGGGGATGACAGAGTTGAATGCTGAGCTAAAATCAACAAACAGCATTCGTGCGTATGTGTTGTTATTGTCCAGATGTGTGAGCACAGAGTGCAGCGCAGTGGAGACTGCATCCTCTGTACTCCTATTGCTGCGGTAGGCAAACTGGAATGGGTCCAGTGTGGGTGGGAGGCAGTTTTTCAGGTGTGCTAGGACCAGTCGCTCAAAGCACTTCATTATGATGGGTGTGAGTGCCACAGGGCGGTAGTCGTTCAGGCCTGTCGGGCTGGAGTGTTTCGGCACTGGGACAACGGAGGAGGCTTTGAAGCATGCTGGCACAGCTGCTTGGGCGAGGGACAGGTTGAAGATGTCCGTAAAAACCCCAGTGAGCTGCTCCGCACATGCTCTAAGCACGCGCCCGGGGGTGCCGTCTGGACCAGCAGCCTTTCGAGCGTTGATCCGGCTCAGTGCAGCGTGGACGTCTGTGGAGGTGAGTGAGAGGGGCTGGTTGTCTGCAGGAGGTCTGGTCGTGGTCTGTGTCTCCCTGTTGTCTCTATCGAAACGAGCATAAAAGTGATTTAGCTCGTTCAGGAAGGAGACATCTGTGGTTATCGGGGTGGAGTTTCTGGGTTTATAGTCACTGATGGCCTGGATGCCCTGCCACATGCGTCTGGGGTCGGAGATGGAGAAGTGTTCCTCTACCTTCAGCTTGTAGCAGTGCTTGGCCTTGATGATGCCCCTCCTCAGGTTTGCCCTGGATACGCTGTAGGCCATTGCATCATCTGATCTGAAGGCGGTGTTGCGGGCCTTCAGCAGGAGACGCACCTCCTTGTTCATCCATGGCTTCTGATTTGGGTACGTGGTGATCTGCTTCCATGTTGTAACACTGTCGATGGTGGTGTTGATATAATCCAGCACAGAAGAAGTGTAGGTGTCAATGTCTGTGTGAGAGCCCAAGGTAGCCTGAGAAGCAAACATACTCCAGTCTGTGTGATGGAACTTGTCCTGAAGTACAGAGTCTGTCCCCGCTGGCCACACTTTAATAGTTGTCACTGATGGCTTCACACGTTGGATGAGTGGGGAGTACTTGGGGATGAGGAACAAAGAAAGATGGTCTGACTGTCCCAGGTGGGGGAGGGGGGTTGTGGTGTAGGCTCCTGCGATGTTTGTGTAAACATGGTCCAGAGTTTTGTTTCCTCTTGTATTGCAGGAAACATGCTGGTGAAATTTAGGGAGCACTGTCTTTAAGTTTGAGTGATTAAAATCACCTGCAACTATAAATGCAGCCTCCGGGTGAGCAGTCTGTTGTTTACTGATAGCGGTGTAAAGTTCCTTCATAGCAGCTTTTGCATCGGCATCAGGGGGGATGTAGGCTGCAGTTACAATAGTGGAGCTGAGCTCCCTTGGCTGATAGAAAGGTCTACATTTAACCATGAGAAACTCAATGTTAGCTGAGCAGTGTCTCCCAATAATGACAGAGTCTGTACACCAAGCTTTGTTAATATAAATGCACAGCCCTCCTCCTCTGGTCTTACCGGAGTCCTCTGCTGTTCTGTCTGCTCGGTGTGTGTGGCGACCGGCTAGCTTGATACCATCGTCCGGTACTCCGTTGTTTAGCCATGTTTCCGTGAAGATCATGACATTACAGTCCATAATTCTCTTGCTGTGGATGATGCGAAGTCGTAACTCGTCCATTTTGTTCACCAAAGACCGCACATTAGCGAGGAAAATGCTGGGTAACGGGAGACGGTGTGGTGTTAGCTTTAGCTTAGCTCTTGTACCTCCGCGCTTCCCCCGCCTTTGTTTACGGTCTCGACGCCGCCTGCGAGCACTTCCGCCCGGCCGGGTAGAGTGCGTAGCCTCGGGTGTTTTGGCGATCTCAGGGATGAGTCGAAGATTGTTGATTAGATCGTCAGGGTGGTGTATTCCAATATCCAAAAGTTCCTGTCGGGTGTAGGATGTTAAGGCGAGGCTGTTCCGTACGAACAGACCCAAAATGAACAATAAAATTACTGCAAAATTGCAAATCTGAGAGAGACGCTGGGCCTCGCGATGCACTCGCGCCGCCATCTTGGTCGTATCTGGTCTTGGTCTGATGGGATACAATCATAGTATTAATGTCTGAAGCCTGAGTGACGTCACCCGTCTGTTCCTGCAGGGGGCGCTGGAGTCCCATCGATGGCGGTTTCCATGTTGGAAATGCTGTCTCAGCCTATCTTCATCACCCTTGTTAGCTCCGCTGCCTGCCATTGTCTTCTTGATAGCAGTGATGTGTAGGGCTCGACCAATATGGTCACCAAATATGCTAATATCGGCGGATAATATCGCTGGCCGATTAATCGGTTTAGCTTTAGTTCTGGGTGAACGTGCATGAAATAGATTTCAAAATAAAGGTGTGTCTTGGAGTTGTTGCTATACATTGATGTTCTGACTTTCTATCGATCTGATTTGATCATTGATCAGCCAATCGATATATGGATCTTCAAGTATTCACAAGTTCCCCATTAATTTAAAACATATGCTCAGAATGAGGAGTCACTCTCGGTCTTTGAGATCAGCTGTTTGTTATGTGGCTCTGGAAAAGCTTTGTCCTGTCTGAGAAAATACAAAAGGGCCGTCTTTCTTGAGTGCTTTGACTTTTGCTACAAGCTCTTCCAGTCACAAATCTCAGACTTCTCACCATATTAACTAAGAAACTGGAAGAGAAGCCTGTTTTGTCTGTGTCTGTCTATCCTGAGGCTGGACTTCATTATACGACAGATAGACACTGAAACTACCAATCATAACAGAGAGAGAGAGAGAGAGAGAGAGAGAGAGAGAGAGAGAGTTGCCCTCTGTGGCAGACTTTAAAAGTGAGACTAACCTGTGGGTTCAGCTGAGATCCTAACAATGCTTCATAGATAAACACATACATTCTGTCAGTGTGACCTATGTCCCCAGGTCAAAACGTTGCACAGGTATGACGTTGCTCATGATTTCATATCCACAATTGGACAGATTGATAAATAACTCCTGTATCACTGCTCATCAATCATTTTGGACAGCTCCCTAAATTCCCCACAGTTAATTTCCTTCACATCTGCTTGAATGTGTGTGTGTGAGTGTGTGTTTGAAGAGGCAGTGTGTGTGTTTTGTAGAAACTGTTGGCTTAATGAAATGTTGATATACACCTCTGGGTTGTTGTGTTTTGCTCTCCTGGGCTCCATCTTTGTCCCACAGCCTGTCCCTTATTACCCACATGAAAGAATCCACAAACTGCTCTGTTCCTATTGATGTTGTGGCTTGAAAGTACAGCAGCTTGTACAAGGCTGCAGTCTGAGCTATTCATTTTTCATCCAGTTAATCAGTCAGCAGTGGCTTGGAAGAACAAGCCTCAGGAAGACACTTGTCACTGTTTCCTAGCAATATGTCCCAGGTTGTAGAGGGACGGTTAGAGGACGTAAAGCAGTATAGACGAGTGAAGGCCTCAGTGGGAAAGTGATTCTACCTTTTCTGACTGGCTACACATGAAAACTGCTGTCATAACTGTCCCCCTGCTGTATCACACTGCTTCCTAATCTCTCTCAAATAGGGTTGACTTTCTGATTGGTGGTTGTTTTTTCTTTCTTTCTTTGCTTTCTAGGGATGTAACCGTACACAGAAGTCACAGTTGGTTTATGCCTTTGTTTTGGGGTCACAGTTCCGTACAAAAGCGACAAAGTGTCCCAGATACATGCTTAAAGGAGCAGTATGTAACTCTGACCCCTAGTGTTTAAAATGGGTACTGCAGTCTAAATTCTGAACATTGTAGAGAGCTGTCTCTCTCTCCCCCCCCCTCTCTAGAGTAGATGCTCACACAGGTCACCATGTGGTGGACACTGAAGCTTCAGTGTTTATCCAGCTCTGCATGGGTCTGTAAACCTTTCTGTGTTCTAACCTCTCTCCATTTTTCAAAAGCATCTCCAATATTGATCCTAGTTTGAGCACGTTTCTGCTCGTGGAGCTTATTAGAAACATGCAGAGGCTTTTTAGGTCGGGTACAATCACTTCTATCTGAACCACTTCTCTTGGTTTGACCTGATAACTGCTCTCATATCTGACAAACCGAGGGCCATCCAAAACAGCCGTGTGGGGGGGGTGTCTTAAAAGCGCAGGCCTACCTTCTCTGGTCCAAACAAATCCAGATCATTCAGGAGCAGAATCTAAAGTTAGAAGGAGGACATACTGACTGCTGCATTGTTGTCAGAGAAGCCAGCACTTCAACATAGCATGTTTCCTTAATGTCTGATCAGATAGTAAGATACCTTTATCATTTCACTCACTACACATCTCACTGATTTGACCTTTAATCTGAATAAACTTTATTGTCACTGTACCAGGGTACTATGAAAGTACATATCTGTCATGGCTCCATATAAGCCTTTAAGAACAGTTACGTTCTATGACGTTTTATGACTTCAAAATCTATTGACTTGATGAGTTTGTCATACGTTTCACATGTTGTCAAGTCAAAGTAAGGCGGCTGTAAGGTTCAGCGGTGCCATCCTTCAGGGTGCTGTATCGACATCTTAGGACAAAAGAAAACTCAAAATAAAGAGTTTTGTGAGACCAATGTGTTCCACCTGGACTTCAGCAGGGTCATCTTAAACAAATCACAGAAGACATTTGAATTGACCTTTCTTTCGATAAAATGTTTAAATTGAGCTTTGACCTCTGAAGACTTTTTCTCCTCTCCCTCCACTCTGAGTTGTAAGGTCTTCACCAGAACAAAGGATAATATGAAACTTGCTATTCATTATAGAAGTATTCCTTGTATGTGGGCCGATAGAGTCGAGTGAAGGAGTAGAGGGGGGTGAGCTGGACAGAGGATGAAGAGGAGGGTAGCAGGAGGAGAAAAGAGACAAACCCATGAAAGAATATTGACAGACTGGACAGTGGGAGAGCAGCAGCAGCAGTGCCAAACGTACAGTAGCGCAGTGAGAACAGCATGTCGCCTCCGTCTTTTGTGCCCAAAAATGAGCCTGACATAGTGTTAAGCTCTCTGCTGCTATTGTTGGGAAGTGTTTGCTTATGGCTGCAGAAAACCCTATTTGAATTAGAATATGAAAGTGAGCAGCAATAACGGCGTATTGACCGGCATTGACAGTGGATGTAGGCAGGGGGGGGGGGGGAGGGAGGGGCAGCAGAGATGGAGGGAGTATTGACGGACGAAGAGAGCAAGAGATAGAGCACTCTCTCACCATAATAGGATTATTGTGTAATTGTGTTTGTCTGAAGGGTTGCCCCTAGAGGCTCCCAAATGTGTGCATATGTGTGTTTGTGTGTGTGTTTGTGTGTGTGTGGGCCAAGTGGTAGGAAGGGGGGAGAATGAGCTGTTTTGGGAGCATAAAATTGAGAACAACTTGGATGGATGGCGGGGCATGTGAATTTTTTTTTTGGAAGCATCTCAGTTAAAGCACTCCAGATCTGCTTCAGTGTCCTGCTCAAGCTGCTTTCAGACAGAAGGCGGAAGTGTCACAAAGCGCCCTGTAGTGCCACAAAGCGCCCTGTAGAGCCGCAAAGTGCTGCTTGCTTCCATTCGGCGCCCATTGTTAACTAATTGTGCTGCTCAGACTGAGAGTGGCTGTGGTTTCTCTTCAGTCTTTCCATTCGGCACAAGCCAATCAGGAAAGAAGACACATTGATCATCTAATTTAAACTTGATTATGTATATAAATGATGATTCTTATAAATGATAAATAGCATCCCTTTTGATTTTCCTGCACATTTTCTCTGCTGTGCTTTGATTCCTGAAGATAAAGTCTGTTTATGATTTGATGTTTTTGTATCATGTTTGTCCTTCCGATTTGTCCGCTGTGTCTACACAGGGAGCGAGAGAGAAAGCATGCACACACAGTTTTCACTGGTTTACTTGCTAATAGAAATGGACCACTGGTGCAGGAAATGAAACATTGCCACACTTACTGTCTCTTGCTGTCAGTATGTTGGAGCCATAAAGTCCTTTTTGGATCCATAGATCCAAGGTGACCACCTTCACAAACTGCCATGGTCCCCACTCCCCAGGCGATGTTTGCTAATGTCTAAATGACTGTCATGATTCCCTGGGTGCTTTTCATTATGCTGACATGTCTGCTGCCTCCTCTCTCTAACATCTTAGCTCCTCCCAGTGAGGAGAAAGAAAGATATGAGGAAGAGATGTGAGGACAGGGGAGCTGAAATGAACCAAATGGGAAACCCTTTGTTCAATAATGGAGGAAGCATTTCTCATTTAAGGGAAAGAGAGGATGAGCAGAAGAATGAATTCATTAAAGGAAATCACTCTCTTGATTTTTCCAATTTTACACCTAGCAGGTTGACATTTTTTGTTTAACTTTGGTTCAAATTTAGTAGCTGCTAGTTAGTCCATGTTTTATGTTTATTTTTAAACTGATGATACGCCTGAAACATATGGCAGTGCTTTCATTGTTAAAGGCTTTATATTAGATTTTTTGATCCAGCAGATGTCGCCCTTGAGCACCAGCATGAAACCAAAACAACTCGCTGTGCATTGTGGGTTTGCATGCTAATGCTAGCGATCTTTATCTTCACACTGCATGTAAATTTACCTGAAATGAGCGTGATCTAGAAACACAGTTAAGCAGTGAGTACAGTATGTTATTCTTCTTTTCTCTAGTCCCTCAATTAAACAACTTTTATATGTGAGGGGAGGAGTCAGCCGGCCGTCCCGGCGATGTAAACAAACTGAAGGTAGGACTCTGAAAACTCAGAAAGCATCACAGACAGTGGGACACGGGTGTTACACCCATTGTAGACAGTCAATACTCACAGTTATTTTCAGAGGATATACTTGATTTCTATTATATTTAAGTGTGAAAAATCACAGATAAAACCTTTAAAAGAAGAATGTGTGACATGTTCCACATCAATAAATCATAAATCCAATCTGTCCTGTGTAAATGTGTCTCTCAGTCATGACTGTCTACAATGAGGGAGAAACTCGAGTCCCGCTGGCTGTGTTGTTGTCAGAGCTGTGTTTACATGGACGGGACGGCCGGCTCCTCCCCTTGTGTATAAAAGCTGTTTTAGTCAAGAACTAGAGAGAAGAACATACTCACTGATTATTTGGATGTTAGTAAGAGTTTTTAGATCACGCTCATTCTGTGTCAGTTTACATGAAATGTGAAGCTACGAGCTAACTAAAGAGTGCTAACATTAGCATGCTAACACAACAATGTGAAGCTACGAGCTAATTAAAGAGCGCTAAAATTAGCATGCTAACTCAACAATGTGAAGCTACTAGCTAACTAAAGAGCGCTAACATTAGCATGCTAACTCAACAATGTGAAGCTACGAGCTAACTAAAGAGTGCTAACATTAGCATGCTAACTCAATAATGCAGGACACAGTGATTGCAGCTCGAGCCAAGAACATTTTTGTCCACCGCTTGTTCTTTATGGTGTTTAAAACTGGTGCGTTCTAATTTGATAACTCCTTCATGTGAACGCCAGTGTAGGGGGGTTGGAGGTGTGTCTCTGGAGGAGGGCGGAGGCTTCAGTATGGAGGAGGTGTGGCCAAACAGCGGTTTGTTTTGGTTCCATGCTGGTGCTCAACGGCGCCATCTACTGGATCAAAAAGTCGCACATTCTTCCTTTAACATGACGTGTATCATGCAGCCTCCATGGAACTTTGAGGGCTTTAAAATAGAGTGCATAAGAATGTGCGATATCACCTAAGATAATGTCTTTATTGTTGTCAACAATGTGCAAATTGACAATATGGTATATGTCACTCATTTGTAGAAAACAATCAAAACAGGCCTGGAGAGTCCACACACACATTCACTGCATATGATCGAGCCGAGTGCTGCACGTAGGTGTTGAGAATATATTTAGTGTTTAAGGTCACAACTAGCTTAGCTAGCGTAGTAAAACATGAGTAAACAAATAGCGCTAGAAAACAAAACACAAACACCACCAGCCACCAGATGTTGTTAGATTTAGAGACCAGTCGTTGCCCATCCTCACTCACATGGAGCTGGTTTGGCTTCGAAAAGACGGATGTTACCCAAATGAAGCAATCTGCAGACTATTAAAAACAATAACCAGCCAGCTCGACAGCTAACGCGTTTCACCATTTGCAACTTAAAAACCATACAGAGTATTTAATAAAAAGCTTTGGGAGTGAGCAGACGACCACGACGGAGCAGCCCAGGGGATGGCAAAACAGACAAACACTCAAACTAGTTCAAGACTATTACTAACACATGGAATGATGCAAAATATCCTACATTTCCATTATTGTCAAAATCCCCCAAAACATGGAGATATCATTTGTGGTCAGTATGTCACACCCCTATGTGTGCATTGTTGACATCAGTAAGATCTGGTTTTTGCTTGACATTGTGTAAACTGTGGTTGTAGCAGAATGTTTGTTAGCTTCCTAAAGCTCCTCTATGGGCTCCTCAGTCCTGAGTCAGTACTACTGCTCAAACTAAGCTCTGCCTGTCAGCCTGTCTGTTCCCATTTACCAAAATCCACTCACACAGATGGAAAAACAAAAGCTCCGCAATTATGGCGTCCCTCATATTCCAAATGGAATCAACACGTTCTCTAATGAATGCTGACATGAAATGTAGCCTTAAAATCTTTGGAGCATGTTGATGGGGTAAGAACATGTCCGTAGGCTGTAACCAATCAGGTGCTGCGAGCATTTTTAGTATCCCAAGAATTACATGTTACAGAATGTGTATTTAGGGCCTGAGCACCGACCTCAGAGCGAGGAGCCTATTGAAACTCAAGGAGTTATTTTCCTCATTTGCACAAATGAATCACTTATTTGGGGGATTTTACGTGATCAAAACCTCACCAAATTTAACTCCATATTTAGCCTCGCGTGAAATTTGTTTATGAAAGTGGTTTCAGTGAAAGGGGCGTCGCAGAATGGCTCCACAGCGCCACAAGACGTCACCCAGGGTACTGCGCTTAACCTACATGCAGGAAAACTGGTGAGCAGATGTATCTCGACGAGAAAATAATTCCCAGGGTTCCTATTTGAACGATCTTTCCCCCAAGGACGTTCATCTAATCAATTCAAGTTTGCTATCAGCTGAAAGTAGACAAGCTCAAGATTCAAAGTTGTGCGAACCACGAGGTTTCACAACAGGGCGTGGCGGGTTGTCGTTTGATAGGTCATTGAAAGGGACCTGGTTGTAAAGAATAGATGGATTGAACAGGCTCCATCACAGGAGTCCCATGTGGTCATTGAATGGGTATTGATTGGTGGATTGATGATGTGTGACAGGAAGTCTGGTTGATTATGACCTCAGCTGTCACTAGCAGCTATGATTTAGTTAGCTGCATTGGTGTCATACTCACAATCACATGATCACAAACTGAAATGAATTCAGTAAAGGAATTTCTATAATTCACCTCACAATCTGAACTGTTGGTATTTCAGTCCAATCCAACTAAACTGAACGCAAATATGTTAAGACGACGGAAAATAGATAAAGCATATTTTCTGTTAATATAATAAAAATATTGATACCTGGCAGCCATGAGAAGATATATTATTGGCACACAAAATATGGGGATACTATGCTGTGAAGATGTTTTCCCTACGTCTACTAACCGGACAGGTTCAAGCTGCTGGTACACCTTAATAAGTATTATTATTATTCATGTGGACCTGTTGCCTTTCTGGAAAAAGATGGTTATTTCGGTTATTTTGGTTATTTGTTTATTTAAAAAGTTTATCTTGACTCTCCTTATAATATTTAAAATGTAAATGATTTTGAAAAATAAATCAGAGATAAATATAGTCATTTGTAAACAGGGACGGTGTGTTCAGAATTTTTTGATCGTGTGTTTCTATAACGATGAATTAATCATGAATAATGAAAGCCTGTGATCTGGCAGGAATTCTGTGAAAGCTGGAGCCTCAGAGCTTTTCTTTGGAGCGGGAGGGTGTGTGGGGGGAGGGAGGGGAGGGGTTGTCAACAAGCAGGAGGCAATTTTAATTAGCCATGCTGCTGTTGAAGAACTAATCAGCTTTAAGCGTGGATCTGACACACACACACACACACACACACACACACACACACACATATTTAGGAGGCTTGTGGAAGTGAAACATCCCCCCGTCCGTCAGTCATTGTGTTCGTTGGGGTTGGAGGGGTTAGGGAGGTGAGGGAGTGGTGGGGACGAGCAGCCAAGAGAGAAAGGAAGTTGCAGTGAGACACTTTGATTTTTACACAAATAACACACTGCGCCTTTTCCTAATTAATCACTCAATCCTTGTGATGCCTTGTTCTTCCCTCTTTGTCTCCTCGAGTTGGGTGGTCTGAGGAAGCACTACAGTTTGTGGGGTCATTACAAAACATGTTAGCAAGGAAGAATTATACCCCCCCTTCCCAACACAAAATCTCCCTCTCTAAAATCTTAAAGAAAAACCACATCTTTTATGAATCTAGTTTGAATTGCATCGTTACAGATGTCTTTCTCACTCCACTTCCTCCTCTATGTGCTTCTTCTTCCTCTCTTTCTGGGACAAATGTGTGTGTGAGGGTGCCCGGGTGCATTTATTATGATGAGGATGTTTATCTTATTAGGGGAAACCTGTTATAATTCTTTAACACTTTCAACAGGGCACTGACAGTTATCTGTCAATCAACGCTGACTGACTGATATCTGTAAAGTAGCGCGATGGAAATAGGGCAACACACACTGACACACTGCAAAGGATCCCCATTTAAGATCCTTAGACTGTAAACGCTACAAGCATCAATAGCAGTAGTCTTCCCCTTATTAACTCCCCTGTTGTTTCTCTTCCCCTCTGTCTCTCTCTCTCTCTCTCTCTCCCGGTCCTCTTGCTTGCATTGTTCCAGATATCTCACAGTCTCTGTAGCTCATACAGGCCACGGCCTGCCTTCCTCCCACTAATGCCTCTGGTTGGTTCACAGGGTAAGGGCAGAGGGGTCAGAGTGGTCAAACACACAGACACAAGTGTTCTGCTAAGTATTCAAACAGTACAAAGTCTTGCACACAATCTGTCTCGCGGGGGGGAAAAGTAAAGCACAATTACTATGAGCAGATGCTGAGTGCACTTCCTGTTGTAAGACTTGCAGAAGAAAAGTCCCAACTCTTAAGTCTGACCACAGGTTTGGGGGCGGCTGTGGCTCAGCTCATCACAAACATGGGGATTGGAGTTATGCTCGGTTTGAGATTTGAGGAAGGTGAAAGCATCAATAAGACAATGGTACACCTAACCATTGCAGCAACAACTCTCACTGCTACTGCAAGTCCCATCACTGCTCCACTCCTCACCATGATGCTCCCCTGTTCATGTCCATGTTTGTTTTACAGCTTCAGACCAATTGATTTGAGAAACCTTGATGACCTTGTGAGAAACAAGACAGGTGTCTTGTGTGTGTGTGTGTGTGTGACAATCTGAATTAAAACCTTCTACTGCAGGTATTCACATGTGCAGCATCCAAGGGTCACAGAATTTATGAAGGCAACTGTTGCTAGGAGACCATCTTCCCACGCATTTATGTTCAAGAGACTCCAACATATACTACTGCATCCAGCCAACACACACACCAGTGTTGTAGACGAGTCATCAAACCTACAGTCAGAGTCGAGTCTCGAGTCCCCAGTGCTCCAGTCCAAGTGGAAGTCCTCAAGGTTGAGTTTGAGCTGAGTTCCAGGATAGGTTTCAGGTCTCCACTTTAACACATGAATGTGTTTATCTGATGATGTTGAATTCTTTTAACCTGAGCTTGAATTCCGAGTCTTCAATGTTATACTTTATCTAAAAGCTGAAGATGTAGTTGAAACGCACGCACACCGGTTCTTATTTGTCAAACATGACGCGTTGCGGGGACAAAGAAACACACACATCCAGAAAAATAATATCCACAGCTATTATTGCTGTCAGGCCAGCTTTGCTGACCCTTCTTTAGCAAACAAATTGGCTAAATTAATTGAAAAAGTTGTGGTGTGACAACACCGCACATCGTCCTGTTTAGCGCGGGGGGGGGGGGGGGGGGGAGAGTTCCTTCACAGCGACATCTTTGCTGATGCAGTCTACAGTGAAAAATATAAATTAAAGTCTGTTGCACATTTATGGACGTTTGAGGGGAGGAACTGTTCCCCTCCCCCTCTCTTGGTCTCATATAATTCTAAAAGTACAATATGATAATCAGGAATGAATCCAATGCACAAACTTTACGATGAAATGATGAGATATGGCCCTCGGCCTATCGCTGTGCTTTGTTTTGAAACTACAGCTACAGCCAACAAGCTTGCAAACCAAACCGAGCTGACATGCAGCCGTTGCCTTCAGTGTAATGCTTTAATTATGACCAACCAACTTATTATGCTCATCATTTTATTAATAAAGCTTCATGCAGGCCTCCGGGCAAAATGTTTCTATGCATCAGTGTGTTACTGGTGGAGGCTGTGCAGCCAATCGACCGCTATCGGAGACGACCAGTCGACCTAGTTTCAAAA
This sequence comes from Labrus bergylta, assembly GCF_963930695.1. Taxonomy (NCBI): domain Eukaryota; kingdom Metazoa; phylum Chordata; class Actinopteri; order Labriformes; family Labridae; genus Labrus; species Labrus bergylta. Next base: position 32,652,076 of record NC_089200.1, on the reverse strand, counting down.
TGTATTGGAGTAGTTTGAACACCAAATAAAGAGTAGCAGCACATCCTCACTGAGAGGCTCAATCAGAAGAGCTTCCTTTTTAATCAAGTACTTGAACAGAATCAGGAATAATCCAAAAACTGTGTTAGTGTGTTACATATTGTTGCTTTAAAGGTAACATTTCCCCTGTACTTGAATATCACCTCCAGACATCATGAATATGCAGGCTCTATATGAAAAACACTGGACTAAGCAAAGGCAGCTTTTTGAATGCAGAGCGGTTCTGCTGACAGGGTCTTGGGTTCTGAGGCGGGGCCAAGAGATGAAGGAATTCAAGCATTACACTTCTACCTTATAATGCTACAGGCTAAAATCTGTTTCCCCAGGCTACTGTTAGGATACTGTCTGTCTTCAGCATGAGAACACGCTGCTGCTCCTTCCTCTGCTGCTGCTATTTTTAGTGTGTGGGTGTTGAGAGGTCCAGATCAACCTACCAGATCATGGAAGCTCCACAGAGACTCCACCACCACCACTGCTGCAGGAACACACACAGAGGACTACATAACAGTATGGCGGGGGCGGTGATGAAGACTGAAATCTGACGATAAGAGACAAAATCGCACCTCAAGTGCTCAATACACACAGCAAACAGCTCCACCAGTAGGAAGGGAGGGTTTGAGATAGTGGAGCTTAATACTGAAGAATGTGTAAGGTAGGGTGAAGCATCACTGTGCTCTGGCTGACTTCAGGCAGTAGCTAACAATATTCATATGATGGCAAGAACTGATGAGTGGCGTTGTCCTGTCAAGTAAACGTCACATCAGAAAACGCCAAAGTTCCTTTAAAACTCCACTTGGAAGGGTTGTATTTGTGTTTGGAGAGTTGGTCCCTCTGCAGGTGGATTGGTGGCTGCTGCCTGACCTGGTGTTAGTTGAACTCATTCTGATTGCTAGTGCTGCTGTTGAACTGTAAATAACTGTATAGAAACTACTTTCAGTAAATTACCAAACAGACTTTGGATGAATGAGAAAACAACATATTTAGAGCAGCAGAGTTCTGAATATGAATATGAGACCCCCCTGCCCCCCCCTCCCGTCTGACAGGGTTAGTCTCCCGCTGTGAGGAGTGTGTGTGAATAGCCAGGTCAGGAGAATCTCCAGAGCAGGCCTCCTGAAAACATATGTGAAAACGGCTATAGTAAGCCTTTAAAAATCACAATGAAATGTCTTTAAAAATATAATCAGGTTTATGTTTAAAGGCCAAAGGGAAGGTAGAGATATTCCATGAAGTACACATCATCTCTGAACAAGTATTTACCCTCTTTATGCATCTTATTTTCCAGTTTTATTACGTATACTTTTCAGCCGACATGAGCCATGAAGGCTTACTGATGAGGAGTTTGTGAGAGAGGGCAGAGGGCGTAACTCCACAGCTAACTGTTTGTCAGGGAGGGTAGAGAGCATTTATTGATCAGTTAATGACGGAAATGAGAGAGAGAGAGGAGGCTCTACTAGAGAGCAACCTCCGGGCAATGTGTGTGCACACGGGATGATGAGATACATAAAGATATTGCTGACCAGCTCAGGCAGGCCGTTTAGAGACAAGGACAACCAACATATTATTTTTAAGTACATTTCCCGGTGGCTGGACTGGACCTGTTCATGTTAAGGAAAAAGAAACCTCGTCTGATGATGAAGCTGAATGAGATCCACAGCTGTTCAGCCACTGTCTGAAATTCACTTTTTGACTCAAGGGCTAAGCATGGCTTTTACTGGCTGGAATAATACGTATCTTCAGTGTTTGGACCCCCAGCTCCTGCAGCAACTTGTCCGATGTGTCCTTGGGCAAGACACTTAACCCCAAGTTGCTCCTTCTGCTTTGTCGGCTTCGTATGAATGTGTGTGAATGGATGAGTTAATACTGATGGACTCTTTACACAGCAGCCTCTACCATCAGTGTGTGAATGTGTAAGAATGGATGAGTTAATACTGATGGACTCTTTACACAGCAGCCTCTACCATCAGTGTGTGAATGTGTATGAATGGATGAGTTAATACTGATGGACTCTTTACACAGCAGCCTCTACCATCAGTGTGTGAATGTGTAAGAATGGATGAGTTAATACTGATGGACTCTTTACACAGCAGCCTCTACCATCAGTGTGTGAATGTGTATGAATGGATGAGTTAATACTGATGGACTCTTTACACAGCAGCCTCTACCATCAGTGTGTGAATGTGTATGAATGGATGAGTTAATACTGATCCAAGAAAATGGATCACATCAGTCCAGTTCTGAGGTATTTAAACTGGCTCCCAGTCTGTCAGAGAATAGAACTAAAATCCTGCTGATGGAGGAGGCTGGGCGTCGGGCGGGGGTTTTGGGATGACACAGTCCGGTGGAGGAGGCTGGGCGTCGGGCGGTGGTTTTTCTTTTCTTTTTTGAGCATGTTGGAAGCAAGCATTTCCAGTTTGCCTGTTTCTCTTCTGTGTGTCCTTTAAGAAGGACTCTAGTGACAGGCCGCGTAATGATGTTGTCATGAGTGACCTGAAGTAATTACAGGCTCACAGGAAAAAGAAACCCCAGAGACTGTGTTGCTGCTCCTGGGACTAAACCCACGGTACATGTTTTAATTCACTGGATTAGCACAGCTGGCAGCCACAGGGAATTCTTAGCAGGCTAATATGAATATGCGGAAGAGAGGAAGAGTTCACTTGACTTTTGAGCAGACAGACAGGCGAGCATGTGCTAGCAGGACAAACAGACAGATACAAGATGACTCCAAGCTGTCAGTGTCAGCCCCCAGCCTGGCTGCAGCTCTGACGACAGCTGCTGGCCTCGTGTCACACGAGTGACTTTGCGAGCTGAGCAGTTCATATTCTCTGTGTCATCACCCTGTCATGACAGCATATCGCTTCAAATTGGTCATGATGCTTTGTTTATTGACACTAAACTTCTGAGAGCAGTGATAGTTTATAAGACATCAATGGATATCGCTGTGCAGCTTGAGAGCCAAAACAAACAGTATTAACATTTGGAGAGAGGAAACCAAACAGGATTGTTAGGGGGAGGGGACCACACAGATGTTTTTATGAAAATGATTTGAATTAAATACATCCCTGTCTATGTCACAGTGGAATCTTTGATAACCTGTTTAAACCTCAAATCTTAAGAAATGATTCAGCATATTTTCACTGTACACGTGTCACATGCTAGAAGCATCTAGAACAGTGAGGCCACTACAGGCACATAGCTTAAAGGAGCAGTATGTAACTCTGACCCCTAGTGTTTAAAATGGGTACTGCAGTCCAAATTCAAAACATTGTAGAGAGCTGACCTGATAACTGCTCTCATATCTGGCAAACCGAGGGGTGTCCAAAACGGCCGTGTGTGTGTGTGTGGGGGGGGGGAGTGTCTACCTTCTCTGGTCCAAACAAATCCAGAGCATTCAGGAGCAGAATCTAAAGTTAGAAGGAGGACATACTGACTGCTGCATTGTTGTCAGAGAAGCCAGCACTTCAACATAGCATGTTTCCTTAATGATCATATAGTAAGATACCTTTATCATTTCACTCTCTACACATCTCACTGATTGGACCTTTAAGTAATTGCTGCAAATAAAATACATCATCAATCCTGATGACATTTATTTCTCTATATTATCTTCCTAAAAGCAGTAAATCCACGTTTTGTTATAAGGGACTCATATACGCTGAGACAAGCAATCAGCTACAAACTAGTAATACAGCAAAACAACAGTTTTTGTTTTGATTGTTACCAAGACAGAGAGAACATGGTCAAGGACATGATGTCTTCTGAAATCATGGCTCACTGTGACTGATTTAATTTGGAGAAAACGGAAGGTTAAAGGTCCCATATTCTTCTTTTTCTGGTTTTATATGCTCTTTAGTGTGTTTTCCAAGTGTCCTGTGCATGTTTAGGCACATCTGTGCAAAAATTCAAAGTCCGCGGAAACGCAGCTTCTTCTACGTCCTGTTGCTAGCTATAGCATTAGCTGCATGTAACGCTCGGTTCTAGCCCCCCTCGATAAAAATTTGTCAGTCTGACGTCATTGTCAGTGTGAGATCACTGATCTAAGCCCATTGGCTCGTTGTAGCAAGCCCAGCAGCTCATGTTGCACGCCCGTTAACTTCTGTAGCACGCCCACGATATACCGTAGCCTGCGGTAGCACAGTAGTGCTAAGGTGCTAATGTTTATGCTACCCTCGGACGGAGCCAGTGGCTGCATTCCCAATATGGTAAAAGAGGCGGGACATTTCCGAGAACCGTGCTGAGCAACTGACCAATAACGACAGAGCGGATCGATTGTATCTATTGTGAACGTACAAAAGTAGGTACATAGATTATACGAACCCCAAAAAGGGCAGAATATGGGCTCTTTAATATGATGATGGCCAATCAAACAGATCACTCTTACCCGGATAATCATGGTGGTCACTGCGAGGTCCGTCCTCACTGACATAAAAGTCAGCCATGATTGCAAATATTATATATAATAATATAAGTGACTGAGTGTGCATGTGGAAAGGGAAAGAGCAGGCCATGCATTTAACATGAGGCAGCTTGAAACTGGACAGAGCGGCCATTAATGTTTTATTAGATCCACACAGTTTATTAGCCATTGTGTGTGTGTGTGTGTGTGTGTGTGTGTGTGTGTGTGTGTGTGTGTGTGTGTGTGTGTGTGTGTGTGTGTGTGTGTGTGTGTGTGTGTGTGTGTGTGTGTGTGTGTATTCACTGTGTGTGTGTTCACTGTGTGTGTGTTCACTGTGTGTGAGTGCATGTGTGTGCTTGTGTTCACGGTGTGTGTGTGTGTGTGTGTGTCTGTGCGTGTGTGTTTGTGTGTTCACTGTGTGTGTGTTCACTGTGTGTGTGTGTGTGTGTGCGTGTGTGTTCACTGTGTGCGTGCGTGCGTGTGTTCACTGTGTGTGTGTGTGTGTGTGTGTGTTCACTGTGTGCGTGCATGCATATGTGCGTGCGTAGCACAGATGCTGTGTCCTGTCACACAGTAGAGACTCAAAAAGAAGGATTTGACATTTTCCATTTCAATCTGCTTTAATACTGTGTAGGTTATCAGACACTATTTTGATTTTGGAAGAATCACTGCAGGGCAGATCAGAGCTGCAAGATGGGTCTTTCTAGAGGTTTTTGGGGGCGCAAAAAAAACTTTTTTAGCTGACGACGTTCAGTCGCAGTGTTTGTCAAAGTGTCTTTTGGCCAAAGCAGCCAATCAAATGGAGTCGGAGGCTGAGATAGAGTCTGGGGAAATGAGCACATTGACTATATATTTAATTAATGCATCAGGTGGTAGGCTGTAGAATTATATCACAAAGTTATCTTCCATAAATTAAAGTTTGGAAGTTGTGATGGTGCAATTTTCATTGGTAAAAAAAAATAGCGAAAAGAAAATAGAATGCTACAAATGTTAGCAATTCTGATGTAATTCAAAAGTTAGTCAATGTTCAGAAGTGATGGACAGAAATGAAATCAACATTGAACCATTTGTTTCATTCATTCGACTGTTTAAGTTCTACTGCTCTGCTTGTAGGACTTAAACACGGAAGGTAAAATGTGCTTTTATTTTGAAATACAGTAAGGCCCTTCCTGTAGAGTGAAGGTTAGGACATGAAGTTAAGCACAGAAACAGGAAGTGGTTAGGGATCCCAAACTGAAGTTAAACAGCTGAAAGGAATGGTAACAAAGGTCAATGTGTGATGTCATAAGGTCAATGTGTGATGTCATAAGGTCAATGTGTGATGTCATAAGGTGGATATTACTTTGGACTGGTCAGCTGAGCTGTCTGAGAGTTTGTTAAAGTGAAATGAGACATTCAAAGATGCAGCAGTGTCCTTCTTTTACATCACTGAGACAAAACAGCATGAAATGAATTAGTTAAAGCTGACAGCCCTTATATCTGCTGTTTGTAGAACAGATGCAATGAGGCAATATCACAGTGAAGGTTGTGCTGCTGTACTTGGTAAACATAACTACAAAGATCTGTGATTGAATCACAACATGCTGACCTGCAGTAAGACGTCACCCCCCGTCATGGTATCACTTTGTTTTTTCTTCACTGCTTGTAGTCATGTGTGATTTTGCTGCCATACCTTTCACCTGAAGTCCAAGACAGAGCAACATTTAGAGTGAGGATGACGGCGGAGTTACCATGCAGGGACACACTTGAAACTCCCTCTAAGAACCAATACTGTGAAATCAGAAACATGTGCAGCTCCAGCCATGCTACATGGTACAGCTGAGCAGCTGGTTGAGTGAGGGAGCAGGTGGTCTTAAAAGAAGGGGATCACACCTTCAGGGTAATAGAGTGGTGTTGTAGAAGGCGTGCTGACAGACTGCACCACAAATGTGGGTTTAGCATTTGCACACTGGTATGCCTGCATTCATCTCACAGTTCCTGTTTGTACTACAGGGCAGAACTCAGGAGCATCTTCTGACATGAATACTTTAGAACAGAGGAGAATATAGGACATGTCATATTTACAACATGTAGTTAATCACGGCCATGTCACTGTCAGCAGTGTGTGGAAAAAGTGCTGACTTACACCCTTCTTGAAGCAAATACTTGAGCACTAACAGCCAGAACCAACTGCTTCAGTCCACTATCACACAGAATAGACATGACATCACCGTGGACTCTGCAGGGGATTCTTGTTAGATGAAAAATAAATGTTTGCTCAATGAAAGATCAGAAAATGATCATGTGGAGGCCGTTACAACTAAGTGGATCTTCAGATACTGGGGTTGCAACAATACAGTCAGCCCATGGTTCAGCATGAACCTCGTTTTTTTGGTCACTGTTTTAAGTTCAGTTTTGATGGACCGGGCCTATGGAGTGTTTTTTAAAAGCAGTTTTAGAATTTTTAAGCAAAAAATAAATAAATAAATAACAGTTTCCATGTACACACACTCCTGGTGTTTGGTGTAAAGTCTCAGTGAAATGAAGGCAGTGTTTCAGTAGAGCCATGGAGAAATGTAAAATTAAGAAGATATATCAGTATTTGAAAATATATTTTTGTATAATTTTGGCAGACTTACACGTGAAAAGGTCATAAAGCGTTCTTATTTCATTGTGTATGGTAGCTTTGTTTCAAACGCTGCTTCTCTGTTCATGCTCAGCCCGTCGGCATCATGCAGTGATCAGCTGCTGGCTGCGTGACAGCCTGCTAACGTTAAAGCATGCTAACTCTGTTAGCCAAACTCTGTGAGTGTTTGTTGAAGGTGTCTGTTTTTTTTAATACAAAATCAACGTAGCTCAGTGCTCACTGTCAGGAGAGCTAAAACACCCGTCAGCTGTTTTTTTGTCTTTGTGCTCTCAGTTGAAAAGAAGTTAAACTTTTAGATCAACGCTGCGCTCGTCAATGTTCCTTTTCTATCACCAACTAACACCTGCCAAGCGCCAAATGCGGGTAGATTTTCCGTTTGGCGAGTTCTTTTCAGAGGGCTACCCGCCACAGGGCGGGTAAATGTTTTATCAAAAAGTCATAGAAACTATGCTATAAGTATTCATTGCGTTTGATGTAGCCTAGCTGCAGCTACTTTTCCCTGCTCCTCTCTCTGCTGTCATGACTGTCTGTGAGCATCGCGGGGCACGCTGAGACACACCAACACACACTGCAGCGCAAAAGCATGCACGCACGCACACACACACACACACACACACACACTGGAGCGGCAGCCACCACGTGCACCTGTTTACTTCTAGCCCTGAAGCACGAGAACGCTGCGGTCGACTTTTCTCCGTTCACTCTCTCCGTGTCTGCAGCTAACTTAGCGATAGCATCGTAATAAGTGTGTGAACAGCTCCACACAGATATCCTAGCAGACGCTAATGAGCAGGCTGATTATATTAAGTGTCTAATATTGTCAAAGCTAAATCAGGATTAAACTTGTTTTGAGTATTAATATATATTTTTTCTCTGATGGATTTTTGTTTTTAGTCTGTAATGCAGGGGCGGTTCAGAGGGGAGCAGGGGGGGGGGGTGAACTACTGCCTACAAATAATACATTAAGAAAAAAATAAAGGCCAGCAAATATATATTTTTCTCAATTTCCTGATCAGATGACATCGAATCGATCAAGTCTGTGACTTAAATGTATTATTGATTAAACAAAACATAATGAATTCTCAATTAAATGTAGTGTAACAGATGTAACAGGTGTAGAGCTGCTGATGTCAGGACACGACTCCTCGACATCGTCTCCATGTTTGTTTTCTTGCTGATATTTCTTTGAGTTAAAGCTAATATTAAACACACAGAGCTAAAACACTATTAACGGACATTACTGAGGGAACCAGAAGTTAACTTTAGTAACCTAGCAACAAAGAGCGCTGGTGAAGGTGTTCTGGTAAAGGAGGTTGTGGGTACTGTCTGTGGACACATGCTACAGCTGGCTCAGGATCTTTCTCTGGACTCATGGAGGAATTCAAGGAATTCTCTGTTTGTATCAGAAACCAGGAATTTCTGGTCTTTGGTGGCAGGACAGAGTGTATGAAGGGGGGCGGTTCAGGAGAGTCTTGTTGAAAACCTGTTTGGCCTTTTTCTTTCTCAGAGCATTGTGGAGCATTTCTTAAAACATGATGCTGAGTCTTCTTCTCTGTTCTCACTGTGATCCAACCCTCAAGAATCAGACCTGCTGGCCCTCACAGGGGCGCCGATTACACCAATTCAGAGCAGATCAAGTGAAACAAAGGGCTGAGTGAAAGGAGAGGCCGGAGCCTTAAAGTGTTCAGCCAAGAGGGAATAATGACACCAGTGGAGGCTGGATGAGGTCTAGCCCTCATACTCTTGATCCCTGTGGAGGAAAGCTGTGTCTGCTGAAGGACAACACAAAGCTTCACTTGTTAATTGGTATCTTTTTAAACACGTACTTCTCTGAATTAAAGAGGAGGGATTTCAGCTGCACGATCACAGAAAGACCTGACATTGCAATGTATTTTCTGTTGTTGATGTTGGAATATGAAAAAATTAGGAGATTCGGGGGAAATGCTTGACATTGCGTGTCCTTCAGTGTGATTATTCAGATGTGCACAACGCAACTTTGATGATCAAACAAATATCATGTGGCCACTCGTGGACGCTTGGTTGTCACATCGTCTCACAATCTTCAACTTGAATAAGAATAGTTTTGTTGTACCAAAAGTGAAACACGTCAAAATGTATGTTGTGAACCTGTTCTTAAAGGTCCAGTCAGTGAGATGTGTAGAGAATGAAATGATAAAGTGAGCTTACTATATGATCAGACATTATCAGACAGCGCTCTATGATGTTTAGAATTTGGACTGCAGTACCCATTTTAAACACTAGGGGTCAGAGTTACATACTGCTCCTTTAATGAATTGCTCTTGTTTAGGTCTACATCTGCTTTGCTTGTAAAGTTGTAAAGTGTATCAAGAGGATATTTGTAATGAATAGGCTGTAAAGTAGTAAAGATTGATTGATTGCTGTTTTACTTACAGATCATCTTGTTATTTTAAAGAGTCAGTAAGTTAAAGCAGTGAGTGAACAAATGTTGTTATAGTAATTATAATATAATACATTAACTGAGCTGATGACAAACGGGCTGTTTTTGGTCTTGCTGGCCTTTTAGTTGTGATGGTTTAAGGAACATGTTGGGCAGCTACCAGACATTCCTCAGGAACAAACCTGTCAGAGAATAAATACGTAATCCCCGCGCACATACTTTCTTCTCAGATGCAAATTGCACATAAAGCTGCAGGAGCCTGAGGCCGGAGAATGTCCTTTCATCATTGTCTTTCATTTCACTCCTGCCATTATCCTGCTGGCTGCTCCATTCATCTGCAAACACCAGTTGCCTTCCCACCCAGCCCCCTTCATCACCATTCTTATCCCTTCTCACCTTGTGCCCCCCCCCCCCCCATCCCCCTCACCCCATCATCTGACCCTCACTTTCCCCCTCCCTCTTCATCCTTGTTTCCTCCATCCCCGCCTGATGCACTGCAGGCCTATTGACCATAGTTATGGTGGATGTAAAGCTTCTGCGAATGTGTGTGTGAGTGAGTGTGTGTGTATGCACTGCAGCAAAATCTCATCTGCTCTCTGTCACCATATGCCAGTTGATGCTGGCGAGATGCTGTAATTGTCTGACTGCACCCCAGAGGACGGTAGTCTGTGGTTTCTGTGGAGACCAGGGGCAGAGCAGACATGCATTACATTCAGATAGAGGGTAGCCTGATCAAAGTTTAGGGGGCACATTGAATTGCTTTTTCTCAACAGCAGAAGCTGTTTTTCAGACGCTGCAACACTTATGGCATGAATATAAGAAGATAAAATACTCAAAAAGTTTTGCTTTGACTCAGCCTATGAGAGCCTGCAGTTAGCAAAGTTAGCATAATAATGAGAGAACACTCGATGTACAGTTGTGTTTTTTTTTCCCCTCTAGTTTTCAGACAGAATTAAAGGTCATCTGCAGTGAGCAGTGACGACTGTACTGCTCAGCAGATGGTGGGTCTGATGTAGGTCAATAGTAATGGATGCCCCCGGCTGAAATCTCTAGATGGTATTTGCTACGCTGGATTGTGTCATCTACTCGACAGCAGATCCCATCAGGCTGATCTCTGCAGCCTTCCTGCTGCCAAGACTAAAATACCTTAAATGGTCCCACAGAGGCAGGACAGAGCTGAACGCCCCTGCCAGGCCATAAACCCAGGTGTGGACAGGCAGGTAGATTGAGAGAGCGCATCGACCCGCAGTGATGATGTGTAACAACTGATTTACATGTAGATGCTCTCACCGATTCTACACAGGCCCGTAGCTGTACAATCAGCAGAATGAGTTGGTTAAAGTTTCACAAATGATACAAAAAAATTAGTGAAAATGTTTTTAAGCTTGACTGGATAAAAAAAAAAAAAGTGTATCATTTAATCAAAATATGAAGAAAAATGGCAGCAGGTTATCTTTAAAATAAAGAAGAGAAATCAAATCTGTGCAAATATAAACATGTAATCAGTGTGTGTAACCTCCCTCCTGAAAAAGTATCCATTCAAATGATTCATTAATATTCATTTTTAACATCCCTTAACATGGGGTGACCATATTTCAAACTTCCAAGATGGGACACTTTGATTTGACCACAAACCCACAGGTATCGATCCACAGATCGGTGACCTGCTCTGCTCACATGAGGTGGTCGGTGAAGGTTTCCTCCTGAGCAGCTCGTTTGTTCGTCATGGCGTTTCGCTCGTTTAAATCTGTCTTTGGGTCAGAGGACTTGGAGGCCCCCCATTCACTCTCTACAGAAAGAACAGGACTCCCTGCTCCCCCTGCAACCCCCCTTACCACTGCTACCTCCCCCTTTCACAAGGCCACCAGGGTTAAAGGCCGTGTCTCGCTGCAGCCGCAGATTAGGAGCTGTGATTAGAAGTGTTCATGTGTGTGTGTATGTGTGTGTGTGTAGTTGATTTTGAAGCACAGATTAAAAAAGCAGAAAGAGCAAACTTGACTATGAGCCTGAGGAGGATGAAGAAGAAAACAGGACAGATGAAGAGGAACAAAGGCAGAGGGACTGAGAGGGGACATGTGATATGGCAGCAGATGCTCGGTCAGCCGTCTGTCTTGTAAAGCATTGATCGTGGCTGCTCTCGTTGTAAAGGCCAGCAGACGCAATACGAGCAGAGCCGCTCACAATCACTGCTGCATGGATCACAGCCAGAAATGCGGACTTTGACTTTCCTATCAGATAGACATTCATTTCTCTGACTGGCTGTGAGCACTGCCACACTTACAGAGGGTTAGTTTGGGAATCAGAGGTCTAGAGGTGAGTCCCAATTCTTTAGCTCATAAAATTCATGTTTCTGTCGTCTTATTAAAATAAAGACGCAACAAGGCAAAGCATGATTTTCCATTTTAGCTGCCATCTATCCATCCATCCAACCACAAACCAATCCATCCATCCAACCACAAATCCATCCATCCAACCACAAGTCCATCCATCCAACCACAAACCAGTCCATCCATCCAACCACAAATCCATCCATCCAACCACAAACCAATCCATCCATCCAACCACAAACCAATCCATCCATCCAACCACAAATCCATCCATCCAACCACAAATCCATCCATCCAACCACAAATCCATCCATCCAACCACAAATCAATCCATCCATCCGTCCATCATCTATCCATCATCCATCCATCCATCTATCATCCATCCATCCATCCATCTATCCATCCACCCATCATCCATCCATCCATCCTTCCATTTTCTTACACTTATCTGAGGTCAGGTCTTTTTGGTATCAAGCAAAGTAAGTCAACTCAAACTTCTGAGGCGTTCCCAGGCCAGACGGGATATATAATCCCTCCAGTGACCTCTGGGTCGACTCTGGGGTCTCCCACCAGTTAGACTTGCCCAGAAAACCTCCAAAGGGAGGCGTCCATGAGGCATTGTAATCAGACCCCACCTCAACTGGCTCATTTCTACTCCAGGCTCCTCACCCTGTCTCTGAGGCTGAGCCCAGACACCCGCCAGAGGAAACTCATTTCAGCTGCTTGTATCTGCTGTCTTATTTTTACAGTCACTACCCAAAGCTCATGACCACAAGTGAGGATTTGAACCAGAACAGTTTGGTACAACGCGTACAACATAACTGCAGACGCAGGGCCAATCCCTCTGTCAATCTCACGGTCCATCTTACTCCACTCATGAACAAGACCCCGAGATACTGAAACCCCTTCACTGGGGGGATCAACATTGAGCTGCATTAATAAAAAATGCTAGTTCCTACTCTGGCCTTTTGTTCAGGGCAGCTTTAGCAGCAGGGATCAGGATCTTCCCAAGGCGAGCCCTTCTGCACCTCAGTGCTCTGTACCTCCGTACCTCCGTACCTCGACTGCTGCAGAGCTTGCGTCATCTTTGTTCTGTCTTTTAGAAAGTGTCCCTTGCTGACTGACTGGATGCATCACTGGAATACCTGATTGGATTAATTGCTTAAAAAAATATTAATTAAAGCACCTTTGATAGAAAAAAAAAAAAGATGCATGCCATCATGTTTCCCAATAGAGACAGAGTCTTTTTAATAATCAGACAGAACACTGAGAGCACTGCTTTATTTTCTGTGCTCTGATTGGATGATTCAAAACAGTTTTTTGGGGACGGGTCTTCAGGATCATCCCATCTCCCAGTGCACGTCTCTAAGCCTTTTCTCCTTCCTCTTCTACACTGTGACTGTCCCACCTCTCAGAGCACACACACACACACACACACACACACACACACACACACACACACACACCCTCGCACAGATTACACCATTTAATCTTGATTAGAATCACACAGTCTTAGTGCCCTGAATGATGCTTGGCGGAGCAGAAAAGAAAAATGAAAGGATGGAGGACAAGGGCAAAAAAGACGAACCTCTGTTACACAACAGAAACACTGCGGGAACACGGGGGGCAAAGGAGTGTGTAAAGAAATCACTCCCAATATATAAAGTGAAAATGTGCTCTGTCTTCTAACATTTACATACCAGGAAGCACTCGTGGTCAAAATGACCGACTCTACCACTGAGCCACAGCCGCCCCATATAGCACATTAAGATAATGCATCTGACTTCAGGGTTTTTACTTGATTTTACATAAACAGAGTATGTTTGTATTCAGCTCTGTGCATCCTCACAAACAAACCCTCCAACAGAGTCGGTCAGGGGCCAAACGGTTACAGACTCTCGTCTTATTGCAGATATGAAGTGACCAGCTGTGCTCAAAGCCTGTAGGATGATCAGATCTTTAGTGATCCTATGGCTGCAGGCGCACATGAACACGAAATGTTTGGTTTGTAAAGGCTGTAACAAGCTGTCTTTGTACGCCTGTTTCATCAGTGTGTGTGTGAGAGTGCGGCGTGTTCTGCTGATATCTGTCCTAGCATCAGCTGAGAGGAGGAAGTGCAGCCTGCAGCACACTCCACAGATAATCAGATAAAGTACTTACAAAGTACTGTAAGTCTGATATGTGTTTCAGACTATTACTGGCACTAGGAGAGAGTCATATCTGACGTAGCTGTTTTATAATGTATTGATCAGCGACAGGTTGGTTGGCTCTGGTTTGTTAATCTCATCTGGAAGAAGACGAAGCAACAGTTAATGATTAAAAACATCCACGACAGCTGACAGACCAAAGAGAGAGTATAGCTTAAAAAACAGCCTGCACTGCTGTGAACAGCTGTGATTGGAGTCTTACATAACATGAGGTCCTCAGGACTGGTACATGAGAAGGAAGGTTTCCTTCTGCTTCATTACACTACACTTGAAGCTTGAAACTGTAACATTAATCTACCCTACACCTGGTCACTTTACATCAGGCAAAAATGTGATGACAAGAGCCAGCATCTTTACTTAAAGGTCACATATCCTCCTCCTCTTCTTCAGTGTAAATAAGTCTCAGAGCTCCTCAAAACATGTGTGGAGTTTCTTGTTCTAAATCCACTCTGATCCTGTATTTGATCATGTCTGTAAACCCCTCTATTTCAGCCCTGCTCAGAACAGGCTGTTTCTGTGTCTGTACCTTTAAATATGTAAATGAGCTGTGTCTGACCACGCCCCCTCTCTGGAAGGGCTTGGGTGTACTCGGTCTTTCTTGCTCCATGTCCTATTGTTTACGGTGAGAAGGCAGACTCAGAGGGCAGAACAAACACCTAGCTGTGGGAGGGTCACCCACCTGGGGGAGGGGTTACTGCCCTTTGTGATGTCATGAAGGGAAAATCTCCAAACGGCCTGTTTGAGCACACATTTTCTGGCTTCACCTGGCTTTACCTGAAGCGAGTCTTCCTGCAGCTCAGAGCTCTGTACCTTCACCCAGAGGGCAGAAGAGTGAGCTGCTGATTTAGTGGGTGTGAGATGTTCTGATGTTGCTGCACTTGCATGTGATGGTTTTACTGTTCAATGCTGTGAGGTCGGGTGTGAGGAGACCAAGTATTTCTGCAGCGCTGTTTGTGATGTGGATAAGTTTGACAACAGGAATTAGTTATTCACTCGACACTGGCTATGCCATAGGCAGCTATTTATGTTCAAAGACACTCAACATGTGGACTGGAGGCGCTGGGGATCGAACCACTGAGAGATGTCTGACTTGAACGCTGAGCCACAACCGCCCCTGTGTCTTAACTGGAGTTCCCTAAAAGGGGCTAAATCTGTTGTTTTCTGGTCTGGACAGTAAAAGATGTCATTAGCTGACTTTTTCAAACCGTACAGGTGTGTATAGGACTAATGTGTCCATCAAAACAGACAGGTTTACTCTGCACTGTCTTACAAACATTTATCAGCAACGATTGGGTATTGGACCTTAATCAGGCAAACAGTGAGAGGAGGATGAAGGTCTAGTATCTTATCCGTCATCCTGTAACAGGTCTTTACTAACATAATGAAAGAGGGATGCAGATCGAAACCCCTCCTTTAACTGGAAGCTCTCAGTTTCAAGCTTTCACACGTTTTGTTGTCTGAACTCAGAAACGTCTCTCAGAAGGAAAGAGCCCAATGACTAAATAACAAATGTTCTGATCTCTGAGGAAGAGAGGGCTCTGTGTGTGTGTGCAATGCAGCTGACCTCGCCCATCCTTTGTTCTTATCTCTGCTCCACACAGGAAGGAATATTAATGTAATGTAACACACACACATGTACAGGCATTCCTGGATAATGTGTGTGTGTGTGTTACCTCCTCAGAGGGCCAGGTGTTGACTATCTTCTTTTCCCCTCAACAAGCCAGAAGTGTTCCCCTGCTGCTTATTCTATCATTTGCATAATAAATGGTTTAATTTCTTCTTCTGCTGTTCTTTGTCTGGAATCTCAATCGGACGTGGAGGTTGTCGGTACGAGTGTGAAACAGGGAGATGAGTGTTTTCAGATCAGAGCTGCAAGCAGGACATGCAGCATGCTGTTTAAAGAGAGAGAGGGAGTAACCATGTTTAAGGTTCCTACTGGCATGCAGGTCTGCTCATGATGACTATTATCATAGTGAGGATAAAGCTCGTTCTAAAATGAGGGTGAACCTTGTGTTGTCTTTTACCTGCAGACGTGGAGTTGGTCTACTTCCTGTTGGACAGGCAGGTGACAAACACCGGTGGTTAGCTTGTGCTAGCTTGCAGGTAGGAACGTCCTGCAGTGAGGGTGATCTTCTTGGGGTGATCAGCCCAGAAGGAGGGGCCCAGTTTGAATGTTGCAGCTGCAATGAACACAACAAATCTCCATTATTCTCTAAGCTTTCTAAACTCTCACTGAATCATTAGGCGAACAATTGCACAGAAACATCAGTGGCATGTAAAACAGCAGAGGCATCTTCCTGCCAGTGCCGTCAGGAAAAGCGTTCCAGATGGCAGACACTCTGATCACACTTTAGGCTTTGTAGTGGAGCACTGATCCACAAGCTGGCTTGGAGGTTTCCCAGAGATTTTATGGGCTGTGTTGACCGCTCACATTCTCTTCATGCATGTAACGCTGAGCAAACAAGATAACTGCTCTAACATGAAGCACACTCTAAAAGGGAGAACAAATCTGGTGATTAAACACATGCTAAGGGGCTTCTGTTGTTTGTTCACAATCTTGTTCTCTAAAGTCTTACTGATGACATGATGTATGTTGTGAAAGACGATGGTCAAGGTCCAACATGGAGTCTATTTTGAAGTTGTTGTTTTTTTTTTTTTTTAAATGAACCTGATGCTGAAGTGTAAAATCCTGCAGTTCCTCGAATGTCCACTAGAGGCTGGCTGCAGGAACACAGGAAGTCACATTACACACCCATTCTAAAAAGACTGTTTTTACAGCAGAGATTAACATGTTTACAGCCTGGTTCAAAAAAACAAATAGGTGTGATTAGCTCATGTCTTGATGGACACACACTGTACGGGGGGGTGAATGTTTTGATGACTCATCAGTTTTGATTTGATGAAGGATAAGAGTTATGGTGGTGTAACAGTTTGTCAGGAGGTTTAAAACCCGCCTCAGCTCCAGCTCTCAGCCTGTCGTTAGGTTGACTGAAAGTTAGACTGAGACAGCATTTCCAGCATGGAGACCGCCATCGATGGGACTCCAGCGCCCCTGCAGGAACAGACAGGTGACGTCACCCAGTCTATATGTTGTTGAGTTGAAAACAAACATTGATGCATGAAAAAAAGTTGGCTTTTGTTATTTCTTTAAGAACAAAAGAACCTCCTGGACCCATGAGATCCATGTCAGTTGACATGTTATGACAACCGCCATAACGACTCAGTGGCTCAGTTGGTAAATCTGACATCTCTCAACCGGAAGGTTGGGGGTTCGATCCCCAGCTTGATCCCGAGCTCACACTTAACTTCTGCTCAAGCTTGAGACCACCTGTGAAGTCCTCTCAGCCCGACTAAGGTTCAACTTCACTGTCACCTAAACCAAATGTAACTCCGCCCCTTTGCTAACATTTCTTCTTTCTGTCAGATGTACAAGGAGTACCAGCTTCATTTAAATGATGAAATCTGTACCAAAAAGATCCGTGTGAAACGAGGAAACATCTATTTTGAGCTCTCACCTCACCAGCAGTAACTGGCCCGCAAGATGATTTCGATTGTGACATATTTTCTTAACAAGGCCGCAACAATCAGTGACAGACACAAACATCCTGGTCACTGAACAATGTGAGCAGCGCTGCAGCCCCTGCACAGCGTCGTCATGGCAGCACTCCTGTCTGCTGCTCTGTTCCCTGTTCTCGGGGTTGGATGGGTGCATCCCTATATTTAGTCGCACTTCACTTTATAATCACAGAATACCTCTCTTACATGCATATTATTTCAGTTTGTTTGAACGCACTCTGAAAGTAGTCTATGCAGGAAATGTGTTGTTATAATGGTTCACCTTCAAGAATGTTTCAGGAACACGTCTGAAGCTGCAACACGCTCGTTCTTATTTACTGCAGCGAGAGAGCAGCCTTTATTTTTTATTTATTTATTCATTCATTCATTCATTCATTCATTTATTTATTTATTTATTTATTCCGTACATGTCAAAACACACAACAGAAAAGGACAAAGAGAAAAAAAAACAATTCACACTTCATCCCATGTACGGAAAGGAGCAGGGAGAAGAATAATTCTTGTTTTGCCTGCCCCTTACTCAAAAAGCAAACAATAAATGTCTGGATGGTCTGTCCAATTACAATCAATGAATGAATATCATGCCAACATATAACAAATCTGACAATTTTACTTTACTTCCTCAGAAAGTAGAAGGAAAAAACACACAGAACACACTAACTGCCACTTTCATACCGTCTGATAACTTTGTTCTTGTACATTTTCTTAAACTGAAATATCTGAACACAGCCCTTCAAATCATTATTTAAAGAATTCCACAATTTAATTCCAATGACAGAAATACACTTCTGTTTTAAAGTTGTCCTCGCAAACTGATGCTTAAAATGAAATTTTCTTCTATGCTCTTCATCTTCTGAGCTAAAAACAAACATCTTTTGTAAACTTTCTGGTAATACTTTACTCTTTGCTCTGAACATAACTACAAGTGTCTGTAACTCAACTAAATCTTTCAGTTTCAATAAACCTGATCTTAAAAACAGCCCATTGGTGTGCTCTCTATAGTGGACTTTATGAATGATTCTTACCGCTCTTTTCTGTAAAATAAATAATGGATTAATGTTTGTGATGTAAGTGTTACCCCACACTTCAACACAATAACTAAAATAAGGCAAAATAAGTGAACAATACAAAATCTGCAGTACCTTACAATCCAAGAGAAACTTTGCTTTGTTTAAAACAAAGATATTCTTGTACACTTTTTTTTTTAACATGAGCTATATGTGATTTCCACGTTAACTTTTCAGCCATGATCACACCCAGAAAACGAAATTCAGACACTCTTTCAATATTAACTCCATCTATAGACAACAAAACGTTTTCATCCTTTTTTTGGTTTGCAATAATCATAAACTTAGTTTTATTCAAATTTAAGGAGAACTTATTTTCGTCAAACCATGCTTTTAATTTGACCATTTCATTTTCAATACTTCCTGTTAGAGTTTTTAAGTCATGTCCTGAGCAAAAAAAAATTGTATCGTCAGCAAATAAAACAAACTGCAGTAACTTAGAAACTTCACATATGTCATTAATGTACAAATCAAAGAGTTTAGGCCCCAAAACCGAGCCTTGTGGGACTCCACATTCAATATTCAAATACTCAGATGTACTACCAGAAAATTGTACATATTGCTGTCTGTTAATTAAATAGCTACTTAACCAGTTCAGAACAACTCCTCTCACACCATACATATATAATTTAGAAATTAATATTTTGTGATCTATTGTATCAAACGCTTTTTTCAGATCAATGAATACACCAATTGTATATTTTTACTGTCTATTGCTGTAGAAATTTCTTCTGTTATTTTCATTAATGCTAAAGCTGTAGACCGGTTCTTCCGGAATCCAAACTGACTCTCACTTAACAAATTCTTTTTTTCAATAAAATTATCTAATTTTTCTGCAAACAATTTCTCAAGTACCTTTGAAAATTGTGATAATACGGACACTGGTCTGTAATTAGTAAAGCTGTGTTTGTCTCCTGTTTTAAAAAGTGGAATTACCTTCGCTATTTTCATTCTATCTGGAAAAATACCTGTACGAAAAGAAAGATTGAAAATATGGCTAAGAGGTTGAATTATACAATCGATTGTCTTTTTCACAATAATCATATCAATCCCGTCACTGTCAGTTGATGTCTTATTTTTAGATTTTGCCACAATAGATCTTATCTCACTCTCATTCACTTCTTCAAGAAACATAGACTGCTATATTTGACCATCTCTATTCCAGCCACCTGCCATTTGACAGTCATTTTGTTTTTTAATAGACTTTGCGAGATTAGGTCCAACATTTACAAAAAAAGAATTAAATTCATTAACCACTTCATTCATGTTCTTAAAAATCTCATTATTGTCGTTCTTAAAATAGCTCGGTGTACTTGTGGACACAGGATTATTTCCTAACACCTTGTTCATAATTTTCCATGTACTTTTGATGTCATTTTTGTTTTCCTGTAACACTTTATTATAATAATCTTTTTTGGCTTGTCTAATTATAAAAGTCAACTTATTTTTATAAACCTTATATTGCCTTTCTGCATCCTTTGTTTGGAATTTAATAAAGTCCCTGTAAAGTTTGTTTTTCTTTTTGCATGCATTTTGCAAGCCCTTTGTAATCCATGGCTTTTTAATATAACTAACTTTTTGTTTATATTGAATGATGGGACAATGTTTATTGTAAAGGGACAAGTATCCATTCAAAAAGGAATTATAGGAATCATTTATCTCTTCTACATAAACACCTTCCCACTGTTCTTTGAAAAAATCATTTTGAAGTCTATGTATTGCTTCATCAGTTCTTATCCTTGCATATCTGTTACAAACTTCATTCTTCTTGCTCTTTATTTGACAGTCATTTATTGAAACACTGGTAAATGGTCACTTATGTCATTAATTAATAGGCCACTTCAGGCATTATTTTGCACAACATTTATAAAAATATTATCAATTAATGTTGCACCTGAAGATGTTATCCTACTGGGCTTGGTAATCAGTGGGTATAGCCCTCTGCTGTATAATGCATCAAGGAAATCTGATGTGGCTTTGTGTTTAGATGTAATTAGGAGATCTATATTAAAATCCCCACAAATAATGCATGTTCTTCTTTCATTTAACATATCCATTAATTCTTCCAGTTTATCTTTAAAAATGTCTATATTTGAAGTTGGTGTTCTGTACACACAACTTACAACAATATTTCTGTTCTTTTCCATTTCAATTTCCACAGTTATACACTCCATTAAATCATCAATTGCTGTAGTCATGGATTTAACTGGTTTGCATTTCAGGTCACTGTCTACAAACAGGGCCACACCCCCTCCCCTCTTATTGCTTCTGTTCATATAATGTAACTCATAACCCTCAATATGAAAATCAACACCTTTCTCTTGATTTAACCACGTCTCAGATAAGGCTATCAACTTAAATTTACCTTGAAGTGAACTCAGTTATCCATTGTTCTTGGTGAAGCTTGCATAAAGACTTCTACAATTGAAATGTATTAACGAAAATCTATTGTCTAATTCAACATTATTAATTAAATCATTATCAGTATAATATTTACACGTGTCATTAATGTGATTAAACACATGACTCTCTGGGTCTACATCCGATTCAAAATCATACATTTTATACTCCTGGGTTTCAGATCTGGAAAGGACTTGGCTTCCTATTGTTTCAGTCATTTGTTCGTTTTAGAAAGATGTATGTGCCACAAAAGGAAACACATTTGTCTCTGCTTTTATGATCTGCGCATACCTTTTTTAATCTTTTTCTCCTGCATGCCGATCCATAGAGTCCAGTATCGTCTTTATACCACGCATCAGCTCACTCGCTGGTTTTCTCTTGCTCTTGGAGCAAGCTGTCTCCCAGCCTGCTGCCTGCAGTGTTGACTCCAAGTCCAGCTCCCCAGCTGGAATCTCCATGTTGATGCCGAACTCACGTAAACCCTCTGCCGCGACTGCAGGATTGTCAAACACCTTGAATTTCCCATCCCTGTCAAATACTTTCAGTCTGGCTGGAAAGAGTATACGAGACTTGATCTTTCTTTCCTGAAGTTGTTTTCTCACTTGTCTGTATTTTGCTCGTTCCTCGAACACCTGAGCGGTGAAGTCTTCATCAAAATAAATCCTGTGGTCATTCATCCAAATATCCTTCTTTGCCCAGGCAGCTTGAAGCACCCTTTGCCTATCGTTAAAGTTTTGAAAACGGACTATTATTGACCTAGGATGTTCGTTATGTCCGGTATATGGTCCGGCTCGGTGTGCAATCTCTAGCTTGATGGCCTCGTTAATATCCAGTTTCTCCTGTATTATGGTTTCCACAAATGCAATCATGTTATTTCCCTCGCATTTCTCAGGCACTGAATTAATTCTTAGATTTTTTCTCCGAGCACGGCCTTCAGTTTCCTCACATTTTACTTCCAACTTTTTCTGCAGGCGCAGACTGTGGATGAGCACTTGTGTCATGGCAATTTCACGATCCTCGTTTTCCGCGATTCTTAATTCGGCTGCGTCCATTCTCACTTTTAGTTGTCCGGTGTGTTCTTTTAATTCATTTATTTCCTTCTTTAATGCTCCAAAGTTCCCAGCAGTTTCCACACGGAATTCCCTGATTTCTTTTAAAATCTCAGAAAGACCTGAGATGCCTTCCATACCTGCAACAGGTGGAGTTTTCTCCTGTGGTTTGATTGCGCAGAGTTCTGCCTGCTTCTGTCTTTCTTTCTGACTTTGTCGTGTCGACATTTTCTTCTTTTCCTAACTGAGAAAAATATATTTTGACGAACTTGTTTTTGTACAAAATGCCCAAAGTTCATTAAAAAAAAAAAAAATTCATTCAAAACAGTTCTAATTCACAAATGTTTGTGGAGCGTTAAATCTCAGCCTCCCCCAGCATGGACAGCCATCAGTTATAAAACTTTATGATCATTTAGATAAAAGATAATCATTAAAAAAAACTAAAGTATGAAATAGATGGGCTTCAGTTAGCCTCAGTCTGAGTCTTGATCTGAATGATGCACGTCCTCATGCATTCACTCCTGTAAGTCTTCCTTTATTTATCATCTGAATGATCGTACTGCCGATAAACCAACATCTTGTCATCAATATTAAAATCATGTTTGCTCAAACAGGCGGGGACTGAGCTCAAGTTAGATTTTCAATGCCTGTGCTAAAAATAGTTTTCAGTGACCACCTGCCAAAAGAGAGTTTGGCAAATGTTTGCAGAATATTACGGGGTGTGCGTGTGTTTGTTTGTGTGTGTGTATGTATGTGTGCATTCACTGCAGATGATCTAATCATACTAACAGCTGGTGTAACCTGCTAAACTATTTAAACTATGTTATATTCTCACTATCAAAGGCTGCTTTGCACCAACCCCTGCTGAGCTGAAGTGTGTGTGTGTGTGCGTGCGTGCGTGCGTGCGTGCGTGCGTGCGTGCGTGCGTGTGTGTAGCTGTGATGATGGAGGCAGAGATTTAGGGATGAAAGAGCAGGCTAGGCGAAGACTATGAACGACAGATTGAAAGGTGTGTGTGAGAAGATGTTATCACTTCAGTTCATCTTAAAGTCTTTCCCATCTTCCTTAAAGTGGTTCCACAATCTGCTCTGTTTCCAACATTCTCCCCCCTTAGACCCTCCCCAAAATACTGCACCTGACCCTCTTAACCTTGTCTTCTCCATTGACATTTTAAAAGAAGACAGACTTTAAACAGCAGAGGGTGAAAAGTGAGGTGAAGGAGAACTGGAGAACCAGAATCAGCTTTATGGACCATGTATGCTTAGTGACACAGACGATGGTGTTCTTGTTGGACTACTGGCTGCTACAGTACAGCACTTCATAACCGAGACAGAGACAAACCTTCTTGACATTTAATGTAGACGAGAACATGGCCTGGAGTAATCAGAGGATAAGAAACAGACGGAAAGTAAATGAGGAAACAGCAGTTTAAAGTGTTTTTGATTTGAAATGAGTCAGTGGAGCCAGTGAGTGACGTTAGCAGGGAGGTGATTATAGAGGCTCCTGCAGCCTGCAGCCTGACTCTGGGGACAGACAGGAGCCCTTTTGAATGAGAGTACACAACATGGGAAAAACACGAGTCGAGCTTCACCTCTAGTATTCTTTGCTGGAACTGGACACACTGTTTAAAGTTAGAGGACAGTTTGGACCTCCTTAGTGTGTCAGGACTTTTAAAAGCTGTAATCTATAACGGGGGTTCAGTACATGAGGATACTTTGACGGCACACCTGAGGATGTCAGGATCAGTTCTAGACCTGCTCAGCAGTTCTGGAGCACACTTGTATTACGTAGGTACACAGCCCTGTTCAGTTGGTGACCACATGCACGAAGTTGCTTTGCAAATATGCCAAGACCACTTGCATCATCAGCTGGGTGACATTTTTTTTTTGTGCTACTGATGTGGATGTTTTTGTTCTTCTTCTCTTCTTCTACCACATGCTTCCGCTCCGTGTCTTTTACTCACATCCTCCTCGCTCCGTGTCTGATCGGGAAATAAACTATCTCAAGCATAAAACATGCAGTAAAGAGTAACAGAATACAGCGACCGTTTTGAACAGACTGTTGTCATGGAGATGGGAGGAAAGTGCAGCGCTCCAGCGCCCAAGAAAAAAAGCTAGGTGGACACAGGGCCTTAGGGTTTCAGATAAATATTGAAGACAATTAGCTCAACAGAAGAATGTTTCTGAATCATTAAGAAGGTTAAAGGCTAAATAAAAGTATGATTTCATAATTACTATATGTGTGTTGTGCTGCCTTATTATGTGTTGAATAGGAGAAGGCTGACCTTTCTGTGTACCCCTCCTCCTCTCCTCTCCTCATCCCTCTGTCCTTGTCCCAGGCTCTCATCCTATTCATGCCTTATAAAAGTGTTGTCAGACTGCTCACTGGTCTCCCGGCAACAGTGCTGAAGTGATTTAAGTGAGAAATGCTCTGGCAGAAAAACTGCAAACAGTGCAAAGTGACCTTTTGAGGAGAGGAGAGGAGAGGAGAGGAGAAGAGTGGGGAGGAAAGGGGAGGAAAGGTGAGAGGACAGGGGTGAGGAGAGGGGAGGAGAGGAGAGGAGAGGGGTGAAGAGGAGAGGAAAGGAGAGGAGGAGAGGAGAGGAGAGGAGAGGAGCGGAGCGATCAGCACGGTCTCAGCTCATATTCTCTGTTTTAGAGTTTGTGTTGTTCAGTTAGAGGTCTCACAGTGCTCAAACTCATCCTCACCTCTTAACAACGTCTGTTCTCCCTATGAGTCTAATTTATATCCATCTTTTTTATGAAGGTTAACATGCAGTGTAAGCTTATTGTCCCTGGTCAGAGCTAACACACGTCACCCGTTGATTAACCCGAATGTCACCATGTGATTAACCTCTAATGGACAGTGCTTCCTTCAGTTTGAGGAAATTAAGTGCTTTGGGAGGATTCTCTTCAGTCGTTTCTCTTTAAAAGCTCCCCAGGGAGCGATCTGACTGCTCTGAACCAACCGGCTTCATAAGTTGGAGATGTGGTTGTCACCGGGGTCATGAAGATTCAGGCTGCACTCTCAGCTCTGAACAGCTCGACGTCAAAGCATTACACAAATAAATCATGTTAGAATGAGTGCATCCAGGCGGGGCTCTCTGTGAGAGGAACCTCAGGCCAGCTCTGAACACCACAGTACAGATGTCTGGTCAGCAGGAGGCTCCAAGATCACATCACATCAAATAAACAGAGAGGAAGTGTGAAAGAGACGCTCTGTGTTTACAGGCAGACACGATTTAAACAACTTTCAGTGTTTAGTCTCCTTAAATAGAAGAGTAGAAAATTATACAAGCTCAAGTTTATTTAATTCTCAAAGCTCTTTTACGCCACAGGTCACACCTCCACATTCACACACTGATGGTAGAGGCTGCTGCGTAAAGGGTTCATCCGTATTAACTCATCCAGTCATACACATTCACACACTGATGGTAGAGGCTGCAGAGTGAAGAGTCCATCAGTATTACATCATCCATTCATACACATTCACACACTGACGGTAGAGGCTGCTGCGTAAAGAGTCCATCAGTATTAACTCATCCATTCATACACATTCACACACTGACGGTAGAGGCTGCTGCGTAAAGAGTCCATCAGTATTAAGTCGTCCATTCATACACATTCACACACTGATGGTAGAGGCTGCTGAGTAAAGAGTCCATCAGTATTAACTCATCCATTCATACACATTCACACACTGACGGTAGAGGCTGCTGCGTAAAGAGTCCATCAGTATTAAGTCGTCCATTCATACACATTCACACACTGACGGTAGAGGCTGCTGTGTAAAGAGTCCATCAGGATTAACTCATCCATTCACACACTGATGGTAGAGGCTGCTGTGTAAAGAGTCCATCAGTATTAATTAATCCATTCATACACATTCACACACTGATGGTAGAGGCAGCTGAGTAAAGAGTCCATCAGTATTAACTCATCCATTCATACACATTCACACACTGATGGTAGAGGCAGCTCGGGGTTTAGGGCGTTCAAGTTCATGTGGTGACAAGAACATGAAGTGGGAAGGGAGCGCTGGTAGCCTAGAGGGTGTGCACGCCACATGTACAGAGACTTTAGTCCTCATCACAGCGGCTGTGGGTACAAATCTGACCTCGGCCCTCCGGTCTCTCTTTAGCCGTCCTGTCAAAAAAAAAGGCAAAAAGCCTCCCCCCCACTATGGTGGCTTTAGGTGTCCTTTGACTTCACTAGACCCTTTTAGTGTTAGTAAACAATGTGATGTCTTTGGTGGGTGGGTCTTAGCTGGAGGCAAAACATTCCTCCAGGCAGACATTATCAGACAGTAAATACCTGATATGAAGTGTGCACTGCAGACCTTAGCTTTCCGATCATCTCCTCTGTCCAGTCCTTTCTCCTTATCGCATTTCTACGTGTTTGATGACAGGCAGTGGCTGGTATACCGTAGAATTTGAGTTTTGAGAGGTCAGTGTTTTTACTCTTTGGCACCATCAACACAACATTTTAAGAATCCTACCACACAGCGGCGGTGAATCGTGTTTTCCTCCAGTTCTTTGTTTTATCTCCAGAGAAGACCGTGATGTCATAATGACATCATCGTGATGTCATTGTGACGTCGGCCGTTAAAGGGTCTATAGGAGGTCTGCTTTCATCCCCATAGTTATCAACTTTCATGCACCTCAGAATGATTTGAATAAAAAGTAAACAACATTAAATCCTGTGTTTGAGATTCCTCCACACGAGGTGTGTTAGCCTCTGTTGTTTCAGTCTAAATGAGAAGCTTTCAGATGGCGTGCTAACAAAGCCTGTATCTGCAGGCACGGGGGGATCGCCAGCTCATCTGGGTCAACTGGAACACCAACACATCGACCAATTATGGCCAATTAATCTGCTACCATCTCTGCTACTGGCTTGTTCTGCTCCATTTGACAAACACTTTTTCTTACACTAGTCTTTCCCCCTCTCTCTCACACACACACACACACACACACACACACACACACACACACACACACACACACACACACACACACACACACACACACACACAGTAGCTAGCAGTAAGTGGGGCTGCTAAGTGCTCAAATAGATCACAGGTGATTCACACTGAGAACTCACAGAGTGATAGAACAATCTGGAGCTACATAGAGAAAGCCAATAAGACAGTGTTTGACATAAGGCAGCCCAAGGCCTTCACACTTTCAATCTATTATTAACCTTTTCACAACCATGTCTCTAAATGTGACAGAATCTGAAGGTCGATCGTCGGGAAACTGAAGCTGTGCTTTAGAAACAGACAATCAGCCAGCTCGGGTTGTCATCAAGTCATCAATCAGAAGTCAGGGCCTATCGTCTGACCACCACACTGCATCTGTGACAGACGGACAACACTTCCATTACTCTACGTTCTCTCATCGTTAACCATAGAGACGCTGGAGTGAAAATGGGTTCCATCGTGTGTTTTCTTTCCTCCAGCTGAAAGGCTGATGGATGATACTACAAACATAAACCAACTCTTTTTATTTGGTAGGAAAGCTGAAGAGAGACAGGAGATGTTGGGGGGGATATGACATGCAGTTGAATCCACTGCAACAATGACTATAGCCTCTGTACATGGGGCGCACGTCATGACCGCTAGGCCATCAACACTCCAATGAAGAATCTTTAAAAGATTTATTTTTGGGCTTTTGTGCCTTTATTGGAGAGATAGGACAGTTGATAGAGTCAGAAATCAGGGAGAGAGAGAGAGTGAGGGGAATGACATGCGGGAAAGGAAACACAGGTCAGACTCGAACCTGGGCCACCCGCTTGGAGGACTATAGCCTTCGTACATGGGGCGATACTCCCTTCTTAACAGCATTTGATTTTGAATCAAGCAAAGTATACTTCAACCCTTTAATGAGGCACATCTGTATTTTTTTATATTCAGGATACAGTGATCAGACACATTCTAGCATCTTAAGCACTGACTTATTCTGCATATTCAGTTGATTGATCAGGGGCAGGTGCATCATGGGTAATGGAAAGGACTTCTTTGGCAGTAGTTGCACTTTAGTCTCTGTGTGATCCATCAGCTGTCAGGACAGTGATCGATGCTGGGTTTCCCCCTCGTCCAGAGGAAAGAGGAGAGAAAGAAGCCGTTAAGCTGTGCTGTCAGTGCAGCTCCGGTCTGAGTGGATCACACACTCAGATCCACTTCAGCCACACCTCTGTGACATAAGCAGTTTAGCAGCTTTTAGTAGTGATAGATTTAGTGTCAGTGGATCTCAAAGACGTCCATCCTTCTATCCATTTTCTTCCTCTTGTCCGAGGGCGGGTCGTGGTTGCAGCGGGGCGAAGTAGTCAACCCAAACCCAAATGTTTTCCAGCTCCTCCTCCTGGGGGATTCCAAGGCGTCCCCAGGCCAGACCGATATGTAATCTCTCCAGTGAACTCTGGGTCTACCACAGTTGACAGCCTGGAAAGCCTCCAAAGAGAGGCGTCCATGAGGATCCTAACCCGAAGCCCAAATCATCTCAACTGACACCTTTCTATGTTAAGGAGTAGCAGCTCTACTCTGAGATCCTCACCCTATCTCTAATTTCCTACGCTTGTATCGTGATGTCATTTTTTCGGTCAATATCCAAAGCTCATGACCACAGGTGAGGGTTGGAACAAAGATGGACCGGTCTTTAGAAATAAGGTTCATTACAGAGCTCGTTTGAGCATTCACACCCCAAACCAAACGAACTATCCAACACAGAGACCAGAGTTTGTTTCAGACGGATCGAGCAGCTCAGGTGTGAATGCACCCCAAGGCGTCTTCTGGACCTCAGCAGTCTAAATGGTCCACTATTTGGGTGTGAAGTGCCTCGTTATATTTTGGTATTTGTGTATTTGTTGGGTGTCCCGCAGGGTGAGAGGAGGTGTTCTGGTGATGCATTCAGCTGAACGCTCTCTGCATGGCACCGTGGGGTGAAAGGCGTTCCAGACAGCGTGAATATCAAGAAGAGAATATACTTAGCCAAAAGAATGGTCACATGACAGAGTTTAAAGACACAGGCTGAGGGAAGGGAAATGAAAATGCCACAGTCTTTGGTGGCCCTGAAATGTGGCAAATATCCACACAAAGTCAATCACACAGGGACACACAGCTCGTCAATCACGGCCTCAGGAAGGTCAACTTTGATCCCCAACATCTTTATGGTTTTTATTTGAACAGCTTGAGCCGGGATATAAAGGCTGTTAACATAATTGAATGTGCACCTCACTAAATGGCAGGGTAATACAGAAAATGGAGACAGTGAGTTAAATGTGACTGCAGATAGTTTAAGAGAAGAACCCTGAACCGCTCTCATATTACAGTCACATTCAAAACCATGTGGACCTTCTGATGTCTTCTCTTCATGGAGTGTCTCCTTGTTCATTTATTAAGAATGTCCTCAAAGTGCAGTCTTGAAATCTTTTAGTCGGGCTACATGCAGATCTGAACTACAATGAGGAGAGATCGTCTTGATCTGCGTAAAGAAGGCCGTTCAAAGGAAGTGTAACATGATCATCAGTGATCATGACGCAGTGATTTGTCTGATTGAGGTTGACATTATCATTAATTTCATTTAAAAGGTCTGCCAGAAATGGGCACTCAACAGTTTCTCTTATAAATAACCGTCATGGGGATCAGCATTTTATCCAAACCTTTCCTCATCTCATGACTCTGAGCTCAACATCTCTGCTTGTTTACGGCTCATGAAAGCGTAAGATAAATATAGAAATGATGTCGCTGCCTTACTTTATATTTTCTTTACTTTTTAAGCTCTGATGTGAGAAAAAACAGCAGCGTGTGAATCTTTTTGTCTTTACTTTTTGAATGTGTTACTGTGTCTTTAACTGAAGCTTACTGATTCAGAAAAATCTTAAAGAAGTTCTTAAAGAAGTAAATCTTTAAGAACAGCTCACTGATATTCAGCTTTTATTTAAAAAGACTTCCCTTAAAGGAGCAGTATGTAACTCTGTCACCTAGTGTTTAAAATGGGTACTGCAGTCTAAATTCTAAACATTGTAGAGAGCTGTCCCCCCCCCCCCTCTCTAGTCGATGCTCACACAGGTCACCATGTGGTGGACTCTGAAGCTTCAGTGTTTATCCAGCTCTGCATGGGTCTGTAAACCTTTCTGTGTTCTAACCTCTCTCCATTTTTCAAAAGCATCTCCAATATTGATCCTAGTTTGAGCACGTTTCTGCTCGTGGAGCTTATTAGAAACATGCAGAGGCTTTTTAGGTCGGGTACAATCACTTCTATCTGAACCACTTCTCTTGCCCACTTCCATCGCTGCAACACCTGTTGACCTGATAACTGCTCTCATATCTGACAAACCGACGCCGTGTGGGGGGGTGTCTTAAAAGCGTCTACCTTCTCTGGTCCAAACAAATCCAGAGCATTCAGGAGCAGAATCTAAAGTTAGAAGGAGGACATACTGACTGCTGCATTGTTGTCAGAGAAGCCAGCACTTCAACATGGCATGTTTCCTTAATGTCTGATCAGATAGTAAGATACCTTTATCATTTCACTCACTACACATCTCACTGATTGGACCTTTAAGAACAGGTTACTGTATATTTTCAGCAAATGTAACTCCAGCAGGATGTCTTTTGTGTTGGATTAATCCACATATGCTGCTCTAGTCAGTATTTCTGGCAGATGATGTATTTGGGATCAAAATAAATAGTGCTGTGTGTGTTCATGTAATGAAGGAAAATGTCCCCCAGTTGTCATTGTGTATCATTGGTGTCTTTTTAGACAGAAGTGGAGTTAGTAGTACGTATTAAAAACCTTTAGATAACAGTCAGTACTTAGTAGAATAGATTTGAAGTGTCTTCTGGTTTGACGAGAGTAAAAGCTACTTATTCTGAAAGTTTATCCTGCTCGTGGGAGAGACTCAAACCGTTTCAGACTTGCCCTGAAGTCTTTTTCCAGCATCACGTCATCCTCCGCTGTTGCTTCATCCTCCTCTACACGCAGGTATCCTCCCTCTCTCTGCCAGCCCCACAGGTATTGATTGACCTCTTCAGCACTAACCGGTCTGCAGGCTTTAACCACGCAGCAGCAGATTCAAAATGTTGTTCAAATGTAAATAGATGAACTGTGTGTGTGTGTGTGTGTGTGTGTGTGTGTGTGTGTGTGTGTGTGTGTGTGTGTGTGTGTGTGTGTGTGTGTGTGTGTGTGTGTGTGTGTGTGTGTGTGTGTGTGTGTGTGTGTGTGTGTGTTTTGGCAAAGGAATGTGTCTATGTTATGGTGTGTAGGTGTGTGTGAGTCATATTAAAACCTCCTTTACTCCTCCTGGAATATGAGCGAGCCAAAGAGGTATTAGAGTGAGTTTGTTTTAGTTCTTCAGCTTTGTGAGATTCTACTTCATTAATTGTAGTATAAGGAAGCTCTTTGTGAAGTTTTACTAAAAAGACATTTTTCATTTCTCTCACTGAACAAAAACACGTTTTCCCTGTTGGTCGACTTTCCATCAGTGTTCAATTCAAGTATCGCGCTGAAAGAAGTGAATTCACAGAATAAACAAAATGTCAGCGTTCTCTCTCACTAAGAAGATTCTGCAGCACATGAGGGGTATGGTGAATATTTTCAAGAAATAAAAAAAAGATATTTTCTTATGAATATTTTAAAGCAGTTCTGAAACCACTCAAGCTTTAAATCACTCTCCTCAGTGTGTGTGTGAAGAAATCAACCCAAAGTTTGATAGAAGCAGCAGATCCATGTTTGGTGAATTTCATTGGCTACCAGAGATTGGCACTCATCGGCACAGATGTGTGTAATTGACTGTCAGAACAGAGGAAGGCACCTCCTTTCAACAAAGGCTCTGATTGGCTTTTATGAGGTGTCATGTATGAGCAGCTCTGTCAAAGGGATTCACATATAGCCATTGTTGTTTGAAAGCATCTTAATGTAACTGCAGACCGACAAATACAGCAGCTGGAACATCGGTTCAGAGATAACTTGTGGCGACCAGCACCTTTAAGTTGACGACCTCCCCCCCTGCATCACAGACGCACACCATTAACCAGGAATAAAATGCTTTCTTAAATGGTGTGAGCCTGTCTCTCTGGACCCCCCCTCGCTGTTTACCCTGCACCCTCCTCACTCCGGGGATGGGTGACGCTGCGTGTTGAAGGGATTTTATTGCCTTCATCATTATGGTCATCAACTGGCCGTTAAATTGTGTGACCTTCAGTTCTATTTAGCAGAGTTCTGTTTGTCACCAGTGTCTGATAGTCCAATAAGTGTTGACTGCTGTCTTTAGAGCGCTCCACTTCCTGTCATATTACACTCCAAATGGTCAAACCAGCACGATGAAAATAACTGTATCATTTAAATGAGTCTCTGTAGTGACAGTCGTGTTGAAGACTAGATCGGTCTTGGTCTGAGGACCGGTCTCAGTCCACTCTTTGAAGGTCTAAGACTGGGCGGACTTCAGATTTTAAATCAAGACCATCACTGATAGGCTATGTAGATCTACACTGCGGGAGTGGAAGGAGACGACAGGAGGAGAAGAATCAAATCTTAAAAAACCTGTTCATCTGAAGTCACAAATATCTCTTCACACTTATTATAATCCACATTCAGCTGACCAATACAGATACACATCTTATCTCAAGATATATACAAAAGACTTGTCAGGTGAATGTGGATTATAATCAGTTTAAAGACATTTTATGACAAGAAGTTAGACGAACAAACTGAGACTGAGATTTTTGGTGTCGTGGTGGAAAACGAAAGTGCAGATAGATAAAACTTAAATAAAGACAAACATCTTACTTTATTGAATCTTATTAGGAGTTTCCAGAGATATTTATGCTCTTAGTCTTGTCTCGGTCTTGGAGCACTTTCTGGCATGTCTTGCACTTGGTCTTGTCTCTGTCTCGATCCCTAAACCTATTTAGGTTTTCTAGTCTTCTGACTACTCAAAGCACTTCTACACTGCAGGTCACACCTACACATTCACACACTGATGGTAGTGATCACTATGATCCATCAGAAGTAACTCATCCCATTCATGCAGGGTTAAATGTCATGCACATGGGCATGTTGCTCAGCTGGGGATCGAACCCTCGACCTTCTGGTTGAGAGACGACGACTCTACCAACTGAGCCACAGCCGCACAACCAATGTGGTAAATGTGGTCGTTCTTGACTGCAACACAGCTGTACAGTCTGGGCCGTAGTGGAAGTATCTGTTCTGCTTTAGTCAAACATGGCCCCCTACTGACATGTTGATAGTCTTTGGTCTTGTGCGTGCTGATCTGCAGTTTGTCCCACCATGTTTGAATTTAAACCGGAGAGTGGAGAGAGAAAAAAATCAATTTCCACCGAGAGGATTAAGAAAATAATTCTTCTACTTCTTCTTCAAACTCATTATTCATGAACTGTGGAAGTCATCACGCTGGGATTATAGGAGTAAATATTTTTGAGCTTTTTTAATGTTTACAGAGACCCTGTGACGAACTGGACTCCACAAAGTAAAACGTGCTACATCATTTATGAGCTGTGTGTCGTCATGGTGACAAGGAGCTGATCACTGTGCATTTCAGAGCAGCTTGTAATGAGACTTCAGAGTGAAGCGTGTAAAAGTGCCATATAAAAGAGTCATATGAACACAGAGTTTGCAACTTCTACCATCAGTGTGTGAATGTGTATGAATGGATGAGTTAATACTGATGGACTATTTACTCAGCGGCCTCTACCATCAGTGTGTGAATGTGTATGAATGGATGAGTTAATACTGATGGACTCTTTACACAGCAGCCTCTACCATCAGGGTGTGAATGTGTATGAATGGATGACTTAATACTGATGGACCCTTTACTCAGCGGCCTCTACCATCAGTGTGTGAATGTGTATGAATGGATGAGTTAATACTGATGGACTCTTTACTCAGCAGCCTCTACCATCAGGGTGTGAATGTGTATGTGTGACCTGCAGTATACAAGCTCAAGTTCATTTATCATTTTCACTTAAACAGACAAAAGCCGTAGACTTGATTGAATTCTAGTTTTGATTGATTGAAACCCTCTAACAGCAGGTTTGATGTCTTCTCTTCGATTATCTGGGTGTCTTTATACTTCTCAGTCCTGATTCCAGTCGAATCAGGAAGTATAAACAGTATGCTTCCACTTGTGAGCTCTGAGGAAGTCTTTTTTTGTTGCTGAAATGTTGATGGAAAGTGGCCGTGTTTGGTTCTGAGCGTATCATACTTGTTTGGTCACTTTCACAGAGCAGTGAGCTGTTGACAGTTGTTGGTGCAGGCAGAGGTTGACCTCCAGTTCTCACAGCTCACAGTCACTTCATTTCACAGTCAATTTGTCTCATTCTGAACTTTCTCCCTGCAGGTTGGAGTGGGTGGAGATCATTGAGCCGCGCACGCGGGAGCGTATGTACGCCAATCTGCTGACGGGCGAGTGCGTGTGGGACCCCCCGCAGGGTGTTTGCATCAAGCGGACAGGTGACAACCAGTGGTGGGAGCTGTTTGACCCCAACACCTCCCGCTTCTATTACTACAACGCCTCCACACAGCGCACTGTATGGCACCGGCCTCAGGCCTGCGACATCATCCCCCTGGCCAAGCTGCAGACTCTGAAGCAGCACACCGACGCCACCATCCCCCGCCCTGCCAGTGGAGGAGGAGGCAGAGTGTCAGCTGATAACAGCCCGGGGCGTAACAGCGGGGTCAGCAGGGAGGGGAGCACCTCCTCTTCCCTGGATCAGGAGCTCTCTGAGAAGCAGGGCAACAGAGACGAGGCGGACAGGTAAGAGTGCTCACTTCACAGGGATCGATGAAATACTTTCAGGGTCACAAGTCAGAGAATTAACATTAACTGTGTATTCCATCAAATTCAAACATCCAGGTCCATTTATAAGTTACATATGGAGAGGTGGGTAAAGCCTCTCTTTGGCTGCATAGACACATATAGAACCGTAGAAAATCTTAACTCTTCAGTCTGTAAGGGAGTGTTCAGTGTAGAGCATTGTGTCCAATGATTGATTATTTATAAATCACTTTACACACAACACTGTAGATCCAAAGTGCTTTAGGCCCCGTGTCCACCTGGAGTTTTTTCTCCGGGCAGGAAAGCGCTGGATTTGCACTCGGGAGTGTCTGCATGAAGCGTTTTTGCGTTGAGAAGAAAAGTGCTGCACGTCCGTCCTGTATCCATGACAACAGTCTGTTGACAACGGCCGCTGTATGACAGACACTGCTCCGTTTCTTTTTACTACATGTTTTATATTTGAGATCAAGACTTTACTGTATCTCAAAGTGTAACAGCTTACAAGCCTCTGCAGGTTTTCTGCTAACTGCTATTATTTACAATTACTTAACAATAGTAAAGCAACACCTGTAATGGCTGCAGCAGTAACAGCTCCAACACACTGTGGACAGTGAGGAGGGCATCCAGATTATGACAGCATGCAGCTGAATGACTCTACGTCAGCAGTCTCTGGTTCCTTTTGTTTGCTTCATTGGAACAACACTACCTGAGGGGTATGATAGAAACACCTGGGAAAGTAGGGTTCACATTTTCTCATGTCATAAAGAGGAGGGGGAGTTTAAACCTAACATGACACCTGTAGTTTAGTGGTAAAGGTCAGGACTTCCTGTCCGTTTCTCTATTATCACCCCGTCCCCTCCTTTTAGTTTCTCTCACTCACTGTCCATGTCCTTCCTCTCTCACCTTCAGAGCCTCTCTCTCTCTCCCTCACTCTCTCTCGCTCTCTCTCTTCCTCACTCTCTCTCTCTCTCTCTCTCTCCCTTTCTCTCTTTCTCCCTATTTCTATCCCACTCTCTCTCTCTCTCTCTCACTCTCTCCTTCTCTGTGTCTCTCTCTCTGTCTCTCTCTATCCCTCACTCCCTCTCCTTCTCCCTAGCTCTCTCCCTTTCACTCTCTCTCTCTCTCTCTCCCTCACTCTCTCCCTCTCTCTCTCTGTCCCTCCCACTCTCTCTCTTTTTGTCTCACCCTCAGCATCCTCTCTCCCCTCCCCGTTGTTGTAATCTGCTGCAGTCTGCTGTGATTGGTTGATACTCCTGTCTGGGTCAGCGTGTCTTGTAAATGTCAACACACACACACACACACACACACACACACACACACACATATGCATGTACGTACCTTAGCAGTTGTAGTTAGTCATAATCATTGTGACACCCAAAGTAAATGACTGTTCTCTGAGATAATTACAGACTCTGATGTTTGAGGCTCAAGGAGAACAGCATTTATGATGACACAGACTTTTATATATAGATATAAAGCAGGCATGTTTATGAAAATTAAAATGCATCTACACAACAACAATTACGATTCATTGCACTTTTTGGTCAGAGGATTCTTTTTTATATTTCAATGAGGAGGTGTTCACACATCCAACTCTCTCACGAAGAAGGTGCTTAGGACATCCAACTATCAAATCCTGCACCCTTCTCCTGCTCGACATCACCAATCAATTAGAAA
Organism: Labrus bergylta; assembly: GCF_963930695.1. Taxonomy (NCBI): domain Eukaryota; kingdom Metazoa; phylum Chordata; class Actinopteri; order Labriformes; family Labridae; genus Labrus; species Labrus bergylta. The sequence goes on along the minus strand of NC_089200.1, from coordinate 32,615,508 downwards.
GAATCACAACGTTTCTGTCCCTCTGAGAACACACCTAACAACATCCAAACTGAAATGTGTCCTAACCCGAGCAAGAGGAGTGTGCAGGTGTTTTTCTTTTCTGATGAAGAACAATGAGGAGGAAGTACCAGTGAATTTAAAATAAACACAAATTACCATGGCAACCAAAACAGCTTCTGCAACTAAGTGACAGTCAGCCGTTCCAAGAAGAGGCCAGTTTCCCAATGATGACATGATGACCTGCACAGCTCCATGAAGTCTTATATTATCTATTCTTTATAACTATTCAAAGTAGACTAACAGCATAGTGTAGTCGTGTTATGCCGGTTCACCATGAGCATTTAGCTTTGGCAGTTAGCAGTGTGTGGTCAGGCTGAGTGGAGTGGCGGGCTGAAGATGGTCTCTGGAGAGAGTGAACGATTTGAAGGAAAGCAGGACAGGCAGTTTGTCAAAGACCGCACAGCTTCCTCTGTGACAGATGGGAGCTATTGACCTCTACACAGCTCTGCCTCCATACACACACACCAAGGATCCTATTAAAGGGGGAGAGGGAGGAACTAATGGAGGGAGAGGGAGAGGATGGAGGGAGGGACAGAGACCAGGATGGAGGGAAGGACAGAGACTAGGATGCAGGGAAGGACAGAGACTAGGATGCAGGGAAGGGGACCAATGAGAAGAGGTTCAGTCTGATTGTCCTTCTGTCTCGTCCAGTGGCATGATCAGTTTGTCTTGTGTGATATTGGATGAGGCAGTCAGTAAATAAAGATACTTCAGTTTAACATTATCTTGATATAAGTCATTGACTATAGGGGTAATAAAGAGCGGTGGAGGAGCTTGTTTGGGCTGCTGGTGGTCTGAGACAGCCAGAGGGAAGCAGAGACTTCTCTGTGTAAGGTTACTTCATATGAATCACTGGCCTTGGCTCTTTTTACAGTAGTTTCTGCAGCTGTTAAACGCTACCTAATTATAGAATTTAATTAAAATCTGCTGTACGATTTATTTAAGGTTACAAGGTTAACCTCCATATAAATCCTCACCCTGGGGGGGGGACCCAAAATGTGTCTGTGTTAGTCAGTACAGTGTTTGCAGACACACAGGGACACAAACCAGCTGCAGCAAAGGCGAAACACTTGAGGGCACAGACATGCAGCTCCTCCAGTCAGAGTCGTTCTCTGGGACTTTGCATCATAAATATAAAAACACAGAGAAGCTTATTGTCTGTGTGACAAAGTCCAGTCACTTTTTCTTTTTAGAAAAAGTGGGTCGTAGTTATACACACATCACGTAGGTGCAGGGCAATGCAAAAAACAGCAGACTGAGGAAGAAGATACGCCCGCACACTTTGCTCAAAGGCCACAGAAAGTTTTTGATTCCATCACAATCAAAACGTTTTGACCAGAGACCTTCTTTAATATTATAAAACGGCTCCATTTTGATTTGATGAACGATACGTGTTATCCACAGTAAGGCGTGTAGCTGACCTGATTGACAGGTGGGCGCGGTGTAACGGTTTGTCAGGAGGTTTAAAACCTGCCTCAGCTCCAGCTCTCAGCCTGTCGTTAGTTTGACTGAAAGTTAGACTGAGACAGCATTTCCAGCATGGAGACCACCATCGATGGGACTCCAGCGCCCCCTGCAGGAACAGACAGGTGACGTCACTCAGGCTTCAAACATATTTACAGTCTAAAGTGTGTGTGTGTGTGTCTGTCTTTGTGGTGAGACGCCTAGTGGCACAGCTGTAGACTGTTTTCCCAGATGGCTAGAAAATCTGCTGTCACACATCCTTTATTGAGTCTGGTTCTATGAAGTGTCTCTCTCTGATGCTCTCCCACTCTCTCTCTCACCCTCTCAGTCTCTCTCAGACACACTCACACACACAAACACACTCAAACACATGCACAAACATACAGTAGTAGTGGTGGCAAATGTGTGGGCTGGCCTGTTTGTAAACTGATGCACACAAACCCTGAGATATTCAGTGGCAATCTGCTACAACCGTGAAATTGTAAATAAAGTATGCAGAGGAATCAGTTCAGTATAGTAATTGTTCTTATTGAACTATAGCATTAAAAAAGATCAGTACACTGACACACTCACACTCTGCTAGTCAGGGAATGAGTGTGAGAGCAAAGCTGACCTTGGAGGCATTCTGTGAGGAGCTGGATGGATGATTTCTGGCAGCTCACAGTCCAGGAGCACAGCCTTCATGTTCCCCCGCTCGGCCTTCACACCGGACTAACCACTGCTTTTAACTTTAAATCACACTTTATCAAAGCAGCGTCGCTCCAGCCTTTCTGTCTGGGTGTAGCATTGAACAGCAGCTGTACCCTCTGAACGACCTCTAAACTTTTATTTATAGCTACAAGAACTATTATTTGATTAATCATTAACCCTTTATTATTAACGAGCTGAGCGCAGGTCACGGTCACACTCGCGCAGGTCACGGTCACACTCGCCATCCATATAAAATATGAAATCTGTGCGCAGGGCTTTGTGAAGACACCTCGGCGTGTCCAATAGGAGGGAAGATCTGATCACAACAAATGTTGGCTATTTCTGAAACCTCCTACTAAACACTATTATTGAACGTAGTTTGCAGTATGTACTTTATACTGTCGCTACGTTGGATAGTAGTCTGACCTCTGACCTCCAGTCGGTGGTTATTCTGCAGTACACCAGGCCAGTCTAAGCTGGTTTGTGGTCTTTGAATGAGGAAGTAAACAACAGCCCTGCTGACGTCAAACACCGCTCCAGGGTAGCGTCCACTTACTGTCTGAGAAAAGCTGACGAGAGATTCATTTAGATCTTCATGATTCAGAGAATCAACAGAGATTACTGGAGGTCTCTTTGTGTGGTTTGGTCTGATTGTGATTATTTCCTCTGTTACGATGGACGCTGCTGTCCGTCATGTCGACCTCTGACCTGACGCTTTGCATTGTGGGAAACACTACGCAATGGAAAATGGTCTGATGCAGACTGTAGGTTTCTCTTGAATCAGTCCGACATCCGGGTATTTCTGTCATACTGAGGATCTCACATTTGTTCACATGCTGTATTTTGGACCAATCAGGACAAACTACTAGTTTAGTTGGAGGTTTAGAAAACAGTAGGTGTCCCTCTTTCCTAAGCTACCACTTTAAAGGACATCGGAGAGAGACATGTCCAACATGGCGTACCAGGTGTGTTTCTAACAGCAGCAGAAATGTGTGTGGTGTTAGTGAAGCGCTCGTTATAGAGCAGCTCCTCTCCCACATCCTGTTGTGTCCTGAGGATCTCAAGAACACACACCCTCTCTTCTTCTTCTTCTCTGCTCATCTCCTCCTCCTCAGCAGAAGAACGCTCAGAGCTTTCTACTGAAGAGTGGACACTTACAAACATCCTGTGCGTCCAAAAAGAAGCTCTCTTTTGGTCACCTAGCAACCTGCACCGCTCCTCCCCTACTCTGCGCCCTTCCCTTCGGCAAGTGCAGCACACAGCGCGTCCTATCAGAACGGCCCTTTACTGGTAGAAACCAGGCCATGCTCTGACACATCAAGTCCCTCCTTTTCACCTTTAACAATAATACTCTGCTTCCTTTACATAAACACAACTCTGTTGGTACCCTGGAGAAGTGTCTCAGTCAATGGTGGCTGAATAATACAATACAATACTTCATTGTTCCCCAGGGGGGGGATTTGTTCTCACAGCTTTGCACACATGAAGAAAACATATAACAGCCAGTAGAAGTGTGGTGAGAGGGGTCCTGGGCTGTGGTGAGTGGGTGAGAGGGGTCCTGGGCTGTGGTGAGCATGTTGAAGAAACAGGGTGAGCAGTAGAGGAGGACGAGCTGGATGATGCTTTTATACAGAAATAATAAAAGGTGAGGGGAGACAGACGGGGCTCTGAGTTTGTCAGAGCTGAGTTTATCATCCAGGTCAGGGATGGGCAACTTTGGTCACAGCAAGGGCCACATTAATTGAATTCTCACTGCCAGAGGGCCAAATTAAACGATTACTGTCAATTATGTCTCAAATTTAACTCAACATATATCAGTGATCAAATATTATTATGGACATATTTCTGGTTTTCATGATTTCATGGCAGATTTCATCATGTTTTCTTCATGTTTCCAATTAATTGATGTGTAAAAAATAACCTGAGGGCCACATTTAAGGTTGATGGTGGCCGCATGTGGCCCCCGGGCCGCCAGTTGCCCACCCCTGATCCAGGTTGAGTCTGAGATATTTGAAGGAGTCGACCGTTTGGACAGTCAACTCCTCCAAATATCTAAATGTTGTTTCTTGCAAATGTGGAGTCTGCAGGTTGATGCTGCAGAGACGGAGATTGAGGGAGACGGGTTGGAAAAATCGCATCATGTGTAAACTGATTCAAAGTTCAAGTCAGTATCAGTAGAAGTAATAAAGGTTAAAGGTTGGCAGATAGAAGAAAGAAGAATGGTAGAAACAAGATGAAGAAAGATGAGCTGTGAAGCAGAGAGAGGGAGAACCAAAGACAGAAGGTTTGAGGTGTGAAGCATTTTTTGATAGGTGCCAGGGCGGCCTTTTAATGCTTAATCCTCCCCTGTTCACACACAAACACACACACACACACACACACACACACACACACACACACACACACACACACACACACACACACACTGCAATTAACATCCACAAGTGCACAAATACTTTCTGCTACCATTGAGCACTGGCCCTGGGGATCAGTGTGTGGAAGCATTTGGAGAGAGCAGGATGGCCAATCCTGAAATCGATGTCACACTTCCCTCCCTCTCACCCAGTTCAGCTCTTGTTCTCCTGCCCAAACTGCTCTCCCTCCTTCTCCTCCTCTTGTTGTCTTACAAACCAGCAGAATGTGAGGGCCCAGTCATTGAGAGGAGCGAGTGAATGAACTTGAACCGATGATGTAAAGGTCTGTTGTTGCCAGAGGCTGCTGTTTGTTTGATATTCTGTGTGGCAGTGTCCCTAATTAAAGAGTGTGTTCCCTTAAACCTGCTGCAAAGGCTGTTCATCATGACAACCAGTCTGCTGTGTTCAAATACATTTAAACATTAAAAACATAAAACATAACAGACTACAAAGTCCTGTGCATCATCAGTGAGATGTGTAGAGAGTGAAATGATAAAGGTATCTTACTATCTGATCAGACATTAAGGAAACATGCTATGTTGAAGTGCTGGCTTCTCTGACAACAATGCAGCAGTCAGTATGTCCTCCTTCTAACTTTAGATTCTGCTCCTGAATGCTCTGGATTTGTTTGGACCAGAGAAGGTAGGCGCTTTTAAGACACCCCCCCACACGGGCGTTTTGGACGCCCCTCGGTTTGTCTTCAGTGTCCACCACATGGCAACCTGTGTGAGCATCGAATATAGAAAGGAAACAGCTCTCTACAATGTTTAGAATTTAGACTGCAGTACCTATTTTAAACACTAGGTTACATACTGAACATTTAAATGTTGATTTCAGGGTGAGCTCAAAGTCTTTACAGAGACATTCTTGCAGATACACTCAGTGTTTTATACATGTAGATAGGCATTAAAACTTGTGGATCTATTTCTTTAATTGGATGTTTTTGTTTAGATTTTCTGGGCTACCTGGCCACAGTTGTAGGGTCGTCTCAATCGGAAGGTTTGAATTTTGATCCCCAGCTCCTGCAGCAACATGTCCGATGTGTCCTTGGACAAGACACTTAACCCCGATTTTGCTCCCGCTGCTTCGTCAGTGGCGTATAAATGGGATTTGTTACTTCTGATGGATGATACCACACAGCAGCTTCTACCATCAGTGTGTGAATGTGTAGGTTTGACCTGCAGTGTAAAAGCACTTTGAGTAGTCTGAAGACTAGAAAAGCACTATATAAGCTTAAGTCCATTTACCATTTACTTGACTTTAAGTTGCTCCTGCTGCTTTGTCAACACCATGGTGGACACAGCCAGCCTTTACCATCAGGGTGTGAATGTGTAACATGCTAAACAAGCTCACGTCTACTTACCATTCCTTTTTACTGCAGTCTAAAAGCAGCATATGCAAATTCATTCAAACCTAGCTTATTGTAGCAAAGTGCAGACCATGTCAAAGACTTAAATAACCTCCTGCCAAATAGACAAACAAGTCAGGAATGGTCATGGTCTAAGGTTGAATGATTTCCATATTGTACTGTCAAGTAACACTTACAGTGTACCCTTCTGAAGTGTTGCATAGATGTGCACAGACATTCAGATGAAGGGGGGAAAGGATCAGCAACCTGTTAGAGAAGCTGGTGGAGGAAAAACACAATTTGAGACCCTTGGCTGTGTAGATAATTAGTTCTGTCTGCTCTGAGAATACGAGGTGGCAACAGGAACATGGAGGAAATATGAAGAGCAGCCTGGATTTGATTAAGCAGACTTTGAGGCGCTGCGGTGTGAAAAGTGACAGACAGCTCTTTATCAGTGTGACCCTTAATGAAATCATCTTCTCCTCTCTCTCTCTCAGGACATCCCCCTTCAGATGGAACACTGGCACCAAGGAGAGGATGCTGATTAAGGTGACGGACAGAGAGCCCAGCTTCCTGGCCCACCAGGGAAATGGTTACTCCCCTGTTGACCCGCCCACCTCTGCTCCTCCTTCTGGCACCACCTCACGAACTCGCCGTCCCTCTGGGGGAAACCCGCCTTCAGAACCTGATGCCTCTCCTGTCCTCTACGCTGACCGACGTCAGTCCCCCTTCCTGAAGCGAGCCGAGCTCGGCGGCACTGGCACCCACCGCCGCTCATCAGCCGACTCTCAGCCTCCCTCGCCCCGCTATGCCTATGAACCTCCGCTGTACGAGGAGCCACCGTCAGAGTACCAGTCCCCTCCCATATACGAAGAGCCCCCCACTGACATGCACCTCTCTGACTCCGCCTTCTATGGCACCGGCAAGTCACCTGCTCGCAAGTCCTCAGCCCCCCTTTACCATTCCCCCAAGCAGGGCCAGTCGCCGTACGGCCAGCTGGTTCTGACCCGGCAGAAGTGTCCAGAGAAGACCCAGAGTCTGGAGTACAGTCCTGTGGGGAAGGAGTACGTCAAGCAGCTGGTGTACGTGGAGCAGTCGTCTTCCAGCCCTCGCTTCAAGACCGCCGATCGTCTGCTGCGTTACGGCACCACAGGGGGCTACGGGGGCTCATATGGAGGGTCCTACACTCTGCAACACAGCCAGTCTCTGATCAGGGACCCCCGCCTGCTGCTGGACTACAGTGGGGAGGGTGGAGAGGGAGGTCAGAGGTTGCTTTATGAGGACTCTATATCCTGGTCATCCAGTCAGACCCACACTCTATCCTCTTCCACTATAGGGGGTCCCGGGGCCTTCTCTCCGGGCGGTAACCGCAAACGCAAGAACCGCAAGCCCTCCCTCCCGCAGGAGCTGGCACGCTGCGGGGGGCTGGAGGGGGAGCTGGCAGGCACGGCGTCTGAGGCAATGTTGGCCCAGGCCAGGCTGGCGTGGGAGGCCCAGCAGGTGATGAAACAGAGGAGCAGTTGGGACTCGGGGCAGGGCGGGGGGGTGGCCCAGTGCGGGGGATCCAAAGACGGCTACGAGAGCGACGGGGCCGTGCCTCTGCCACTGCCGGGGCCCGTGGTGAGGGCGTTCAGTGAAGACGAGGCGCTGGCGCAGAGTGACGGTCACCACTGGAAGCGCAGCACCTTCGACCGGCTGGGCTTCCCTCAGGCTCTGCTGGAGAAGAGCCTCTCAGTCCAAACCAGCCTGGCCTCCCCCGAGCCTTTCCTTCACCCCTCACAGGTACGGCTGCATGCAATACAACTTTACCACCTGTCTGAAGGCTTTTTAAAAACAGAATATCAGAGGACATAAGAGGCAAATCATAACATAACAGATCGCTATACTAACAGGAAATACTTTACATGAATGGAAATCTGTATTTACATGGTCAAACTCTGTGAGCAGACCTCATGTGTGAAACAAACACGCTGCAAAACTTAATTAACCTAAAATGTGCTGCAAATACATAAAAAGAAACAAGTCAAAAACCCACACATATTCTGAAACAGGTCTAAGGTCCTGTGCTCACTGTACCTGTAACTGTAGCAGGGCAGCTAATGCAGCGGCTAACTGTCAACCAGATGTTATGACAGTTAGAGAATCTGTGACCTGATGATCAACTGTCGTCTCTCGTAGTTTTTTTTATTTTTATTCTCAATAGATGAATGTTTAGGCTCTTTAAATGAGATTTAAATAGACATGAGATGAACAAGTTGGCCTGACATGTGCCTCCATCTTAGTCCTCAGAGGCCCGCAGGAGACGAGAGGACTGGAAAACACTTAGAGCAAACACAAGAGATAAATGTGCTGCTCTCTGTCGTTCTCTTCTCCAAACCTTTTGCTCGTTCTTTTTAAATTGAGCGATGAAACGCTTCAGATTCAAGCTGAGAGCATGAAAGGAGCAATCTTCTGTCCACAATCCTCCGATGAGAGAGTCAAAAAAAGAAGTCAGCAGGTGTGAGGATGGATACTCAGAATAGAGGATGCATGTTAACCTTTACAGAAAGTTCTTGTTGAGGCAGGAGATGTACCGATCCACTATTTCAGTTCTGATCTGATTCTCATACATATGTACAGATGTTTATTTAAACAGCGCTCGACTGAGGCAGAAATATGACTCGGTGAACAGCTGATTGTTAGCAGCTGTCTGAGGGCTCGTTTTAACAGGGTAGTCAGAAAGCCTGGAGAGACACTGTGAATAAAATCTGGGCACATTTTCAATGTGATCGTTTTAGAACGAGCTTTATCCACTTGGTGTTTCTCCTCACAATGATTATATTTTTTATCCACTCCTAAACTCACCTGCTGCGCTCTCATTGGCTGGAGGAAACACACCAGCTCCGCCCAGAAACGTGCCGAGTCAACCAGAACAAAGCAGAACAGTAAAATCCAGTCAGAGGACAGAGTCTCTGCAGACACAGTCACCACCACACATGTATGGAGGCCCAGAAGAGACGATGGAGCAGCTTCACTTTAGGAGAAGTCTGTCTTTTATTTTGAAGGAACAAGCTGCTGACTCTGAATCTTAATTAATCTCAGAATAAAGTCATGAATGAAAACATAGCTTTACATTATTACACAGTCACTGCATCATCACACACAGCTCTCAGGTTTATTAGTTATTGCTGTGAGCTGATAAATATTATTCTGAAGAGCTGCTCCACAGGTATCTGAGGACGAATCATTTCTCTGATTGGACCTGCTGTTTATGGCTGCAGTGAGCCCCTCATGTCTGAGGTGTGAGCTGAGTGTGTGGCAGTGCATGCAGGGAAAAAGGACACTCAGCAACTTCACACTAAATGTTGTCACTAAATACTTTTCAGTATTTCTCCTGCAGTCGACAGAAGCACAGAGACTCAGCCGGGATGTTCATATCTGTGTTTGAAAACCATTTTTTTCCCGTTCTTTATTTGTTGATTCTGAGCTGCTTGTTTAGGTTTTCTATTCAAACCAGGAGCCTGAGGAATGAATGGCCTCTTTGTTGCACTTGTGGATATTGTGGTATTAACGCGTCAGTTTTAATCCCAGTCTGCTACCTGAGCGTTAAAGACACTCTGAACACTCACTCTGAATGTTCTGCAGCACAAAGATGACTGACTCCCTCTGTTTCCTCCCTCTGCTTGTGTCCTTCTTTGCCTCTCTGTGTCTTCACCTGTCAGTCGGAGGACCTCGGAGCCTGTGCCCAGTTTGAGGCCAGTCGAAATGCGAGGAATATGATGCCGAGCGCCAGCTGTGGCATTTTCCCAGAATTCACCCTGAGGAAGCCCTCCTCAGAGACCGACATCGAGAACTGGGCATCCAAGCACTTCAACAAACACACACAGGTACTCCACAGGATGTGTGTGTGTCTGACAGTGTACCTTTCTCTCTATCCTGAGGAGGTCAGAGTCTGTATCTGTAGCTTCTATTTCTGTCTTTACTATTTATAAAAGAAGAGCTTTGTTGAATGTCTATAAATATCTTATTCTCCTACATAAATACACCACAGTGGAAGATGTCTTCATTACATTTCCTCCTTTCCTCTGCACGCCTTTTACATTTGTCAGCTCCGTAGTCTCGTTATATAAAAGTCTCTCCACTTATGATAGCAGACATGAGAACAGCTCTGTGTGGGATTGAAATGTTCCTGTTGGTGTTTGACATGAGGTAACGTTGTTAGAAAACACTGCTAATAAGCAATCAGCTGATCACTAATCAGGTTTTACTTCTCAAATAACAAATGAGTAAACACGCTCATCGTCTGTGCTGGGAATCTTAACAAGGAAGGAGGAAGTTCAGACGTGGAGGTTTGTTTATGACTGTAACTTAACAAACAACAACAGTGTTGTGTTTAGTCTTTCTTTCTCATTGGTCACATATTCTCCTCCTCTTCTTCAGTGTAAATAAGTCTCAGAGCACCTCAAAACATGTGTGTGAAGTTTCTTGTTCTAAATCCACTCTGATCCTGTATTTGATCATGTCTATAAACCCCTCTATTTCAGCCCTGCTCAGAACAGGCTGTTTCTGTGTCTGTACCTTTAAATATGTAAATGAGCTGAGTCTGACCACGCCCCCTCTCTGGAAGGACTTGGGTGTCTCGGTCTTTCTCGCTCCATGTCCTATTGTTTACGGTGAGAAGGCAGACTCAGAGGGCAGAACAAACACCTAGCTGTGGGAGGGTCACCCACCTGGGGGAGGGGCTACTGCCCTTTGTGATGTCATGAAGGGAAAATCACGGAAGTTAAACTGATTTAGAAAAAAATCTAAGGTTTCCCACAATGCAAAGTGGCAGGTCAGAGATGGAAACAACAGACAGCAGACCAAACCACACAAAGAGACCTCCAGTTATCTCTGTTGATTCTCTGAATCATGAAGATCTAAATGAATCTCTCGTCAGCTTTTCTCAGACGGTAAGTGGACGCTACCCTGGAGCGGTGTTTGACGTCAGCAGGGCTGTTGTTTACTTCCTCATTCAAAGACCACAAACCAGCTTAGACTGGCCTGGTGTACTGCAGAATAACCACCGACTGGAGGTCAGAGGTCAGACTACTGTTGAACGTAGTATGCAGTATATATGGCACACTAGGTTCAATTGTTGTATGTAGTAGGCGGTTTTGAAACCAGCCTCTTGTACTTGTCTTGTGTTAACCTCCGTCCTTGTTTTCTCAGGGTCTGTTCAGAAGAAAGGTGTCCATTGCCAACATGCTGGCCTGGAGCAGTGAGCCCATTAAGAAGCCTATGATTGTGACCTCAGACCGCACAGTGAAGAGGGAAGCCGTGGACATATTCAAACTCGTCCAGACCTACATGGGAGACCGGCGCTCAAAGGTTGACCCCTACGCTGTGGCTCTGGAGGTTTGTGCACACTCATTTAAAAACACTTAACAGCCACATTTCTCACTAACGTGTGTCACCTCGATGTTCCTCTGAAGCGAGAGGACTTTGCCCTGATGTCCTCGACGCTGGGTTACAAACCTAAGCCTCGTTTGCAGAAACGTTTTCAGCGGCTAACTAACTTTTATTTATGGAACCCGTCCAGAGTTATGCAGCGTCTGCAGAGGGCAGACTGAACCAGCATCACTCGTCTCTCCACCTCTCTGCAGGCTGCTGAAGTGTGCAGCAGGCTTCACACCGAGAGGCTGTGTGTTGTTCACTGTGTGACTTTGAGGGGAAACTATTAAAACACCAGGGGCCTCTTTTATAAAACTGTGCAGCTTCTAAATCCAAAGTTTTCTCCTAGTGCAGCTGGAAAATAAGAGCAGTGACACTGAAGAGAAAAGTCAAGTAATGGGCCATAAAACTCAACAATGAGCTCAAACATCGTAAAAGTAACAAAATCTCAGCAGAGCTCGGGGGAACTGAATAATCTGTCCCAGTTAAAGATGTTAAACAAACCAATCATTCAGTTGTAAACCCTGGAGAGATAGACAATAAATCATAGTGATGTTGTGTTTAATTATATGATATGTAATATTAAAGGAGCAGTATGTAACTCTGACCCCTAGTGTTTAAAATGGGTACTGCAGTCTAAACTCTAAACATTGTAGAGAGCTGTCTCTCCCCCCCCCCCTCTCTCTAGAGTAGATGCTCACACAGGTCACCATGTGGTGGACACTGAAGCTTCATTGTTTAGCCAGCTCTGCATGGGTCTGTAAACCTTTCTGTGTTCTAACCTCTCTCCATTTTTCAAAAGCATCTCCAATATTGATCCTAGTTTGAGCACGTTTCTGCTCGTGGAGCTTATTAGAAACATGCAGAGGCTTTTTAGGTCGGGTACAATCACTTCTATCTGAACCACTTCTCTTGACCGCTTCCATCGCTGCAACACCTGTTGACCTGATAACTGCTCTCATATCTGGCAAACCGAGGGCCGTTCAAAACGGCCGTGTGGGGGGGTGTCTTAAAAGCGCCTACCTTCTCTGGTCCAAACAAATCCAGAGCATTCAGGAGCAGAATCTAAAGTTAGAAGGAGGACATACTGACTGCTGCATTGTTGTCAGAGAAGCCAGCACTTCAACATAGCATGTTTCCTTAATGTCTGATCATATAGTAAGGTCATTTCATGATTTATTTCAGTATATATCTCACTGATTGGTCCTTTAAGTCAGCCCATGTTGATATAATACAAGAGTGAAAACATATCTTCATATTGGTATTCTTCTTTACATTTGAACTGGTAGTTATTACAGTAGTGACTTTCATTCATAAAGAAGTTATTCCACGTCTCTCACCTGGCTCTGTGTACGTCTCTGTCAGGTGGTGGTGCGTGGGTGGAGCCATCAGGGTCTGCGTGATGAACTCTACATCCAGCTGTGTCGTCAAACCACAGAAAACTTCCGCTACGACAGCCTGGAGCGAGGCTGGGAGCTGATGGCCATCTGCCTGGCCTTCTTCCCCCCGACACCTCGCTTCCACAACTATCTGGAGGGCTACATCTGCCGACACATGGACCCTCTCAACGACACCAAGGGTGAGCTGTAACCATGACTACGGACTTTAGTGAGCTCGGTACATGTGGGTCAAATATCCATAAAGGTGATAGGGTTAGGGTAAGGGGGTGAGGTCTTTGTGGTCTCCAGGGCCCGGTTGTTGAAACGTAAGGTTAAATCTGGAGATGGAGTTGTTCAAAAGAAAAGAAGGATTACATAATGGTATTGGATCGATGATCAGATCCTGGGGTTAATCCACATGAAACCTGCAGGTTGCATTGTGCAGATTTTGAGTAGGGTCAGGATTACTTTGATTACTTTGATTCTGGATCCTCCTGATCCCAGCAGATTCATGCTGGAATACGAGAAGAAACTAATTAATAACCTGCCGACACAAAACAACTTTTTGAAGTGATAGTTGATATTTTAAGACTTTTTTTAGATTATAATTTGCCCTAATTTGCCCTAACTTGCCCTTTTCTCTTCAGCGACAGTGTCAATAAGTACAATCGTTAAGTATTTCATTAAAAGAAGCTGTGAGTGTCTTTCAGTTTGTGTGGATTTTGGCACCCCCTGTGGACAAAGTATGTAACGTGAAGTCCCCTTTAAACATCGAACTTTTACACCAAAATATCTAAATGAATTAAAACTGACTGAAACTTTGTTATATATATGTTTTAGTTGAGTACTTACATTACCTCAGATAATTCCAACAGGGGGTAGCAGAGAGAATCACTCCCATGATTCCCCGTCTGCCTCAATGTCATCTTTTGTTATTGTTGAATGAAAGCCCCCTGGTGGTGAAATTTACATACTGCGTGTTTAAAGTACTGGTTATTTTGAAATTGGTGATTATTAAAGGTCTGCTCCCGGATCAGGGTGATCCAGTTCAGCTTCTATTTGAACAGCCAGGATCAATGTGAGCTGGATTAGCTGATCCTTTTAGACAAAAAGTGGATTACCAAATCCAGATAATTTTGATCTGGATTAAACCTTTTGAACAACCGCGCCCAGGAAGATATGTCCACTGAGCCGGGGATTTGATTTATGATGTGTCACAATGAAATGTTCATCTTAGAAAGACATTTTCATTTCATAGGATCATCTGAATAATACCTTAAGTGTTGAGCATTAAGACGACCAATCCTCTGTCGTTTTCTGGATGTGTAGAAGTGAAACAATTAACCTGAAGGGCCGTCTGTAAACCTGTAAACTGATACAGAAACACAAGCCAACAAAATCTCCTGCCCAGTTAATTGGCTCATAAGAACATAAAATCAATGACCTTTGAACCCAGCAGCCCATGTAGGAGATCAGATCTGTGATGACAAACCTGAAGGTCTGAAGTCAGTCTGAGTAAGTCCTGAATAATCGACCTGTGACGGTGTTTAACAAAGACCTGCTGCTGTGTTGCTCTGCTGCCCCCTGGTGGTCATCTTGATTCATCTCAGGCTGACTGGATTCAGATATTTGCAGGAGCAGCACAGACGTCTTCAGACATAAAGAGCTTTCTTTCTGTTTCCTTTTTATGAATGCAAGAGAAATGACAAGAAACACTCACAAAACATATAATGTATTTATATATTGTTATATATATATTGTTCTTGGTTTTTGTTTTGTTTAAGATTTGTTTTCAACTTTGAGATTTTACACTGACACCCAATTCACACATACTCGGTGTGCGCCGCCGGTCCGTCAGCGCCACGGTTTTGCTCCGTCGGACGGCTGGGACGTCAGCGCACCCATGACATATCACAAGAGATCTACAAGATCCCGCGGGAATAAAGAGAGAAACATGCAAACAACATGTTGCTTTGTCTTTCTGAGGATGCTTTGACGTCATGTTGATCAAGTGATGAAAAATACGATCGCGAGTCCGTATATTGTCTTTTATTTTGAAATTGACCGGATGCTCTGTGCGTTTCCTTGTCTGACTTCCTGTCCGGGCTGTCATATTCTGTCCAGCTTGACGCGAACTTGCAGCGTGCTCCGGCGAAAATAGACTCGCTGCGTATTTGAAACGGAGCAGAATTTAGTGCCGTCGTTGGCACGCGCCGGAGTCGGACCGCAGCGCGCGCTGTGTGAACACAATGATTGACTAGAGTGGAAGCTAAGTACAATGTAGTGCGTGGCGCTGACGGACCGCGGCGCACGGAGTATGTGTGAATTTAGTGTCCCCGACCATCAAAAGCTTTTCCTGATTCATTCATTTCACGTCTAGAATAAGAAGCTTGTCTGATTAATTTTTCTGTAGTGATCTATTCAATAAAGAACTTTAAGGATCTTAAATATGAAAACTCAGCAGGTTCTGGTCTGACTACTCTTCAGACTTCATGGTACCCTCAGGATCACCTCGTTCATCCCAGAGGACAGTGCGGTTCCACAGTCCACCATGCTATGTTTACAGACAGACAACAAACCAATCAGAACACAACAGAGAAGTGTGCTGGCTCGCTGACACCCTTGTCTGGTCACTTTAGGTAATGTCAAACACAAGGGCCAGGCCAAGATGAAAAGATCATCTTAGACTTTATCAATCAATCATTATTTATAAAGCGCTGAACAAGTGTTTATCTGGAGACGCTTTCCAACAAAGCATATGGGATAATCTGCAGGAAGGATTCCTCCTTTGTGTTCCTCTCGTTCCTGAGGTGGAGGTCGGAGCAGACCATGCATGATGGAGGACGGTGGTGGTTGTGGGGACGATGCAGCCTGAGGGTGGTGACTGGTTGGCAGGGGCGTCGGGTGGTAGTAGTGCCCAATCACCTCACTGTAGGTTGGGGGACTTTAATGATCATGGTGGTTAAATGAAGACTCTCTACATTATTTGAGGGCTGCTTCTGATCTCACCTCACGTCCTTCACTGAATGAAAGATGATATGTTTGTTAGAACAACAACAAACAAAAGAGATCTTCTTCTGGTCTAAATATTCTCTCTCTGTTGTTGCAGGTGTGGCCATTAGCAGTTATGCTAAATATTGCTACAGGAAGCTGACCAAGGGGGCGCTGACCGGAGCCAAGAAGGTAAGCAGCAGTCTGTCTCCATCTCTCTCAGCTCCCTGCTCGTTAAGTCTCAGGGACACGAGCTCCTAAAAGAGACTTCTTTAAAAACAGAACACGTGTACAGGTTATTCTTTCTGCTCTGGTTTCAGAACATTTCTTTCAAAGAGAGGGAGACGAGCATGTTGTGTGGGACTTATTTTCAGAGATGTATGAAGTATTTCTGACAGCAGACGGGTGTTTGCAGGACTGAGTCTAACTCTAACAGGTTGTTGGAACCCATCAGCAAGAGCAGCTGGTTGGCTTCCTGCTTCATTTATGTAACACACATTAAAATATTAGTCGTAGTCACTTCATGCAACACCAGATTTAGTTGTACCAGTACCAGGATGTTTGTCTTTGAGTTTCTCTGGAAAGCAGCAGCGCTCCGTGTGACACAGGTAGAGGATCTATGGTGACCTGGCCTTAAGTCTCTGGACACATATGGGGAAGCTCGATCCAAAGGAAACTGGACTTAGTTAAAGATCTTAAAGGAGGACTGAGAACCTTCACTGACGTAATCCAACATAAGATTAAGATTTTAAACAAACCTTGGACTGCTCAGTGCTCAGAAACTGAGATGGGATGTATCTCACATTATTTGTGATTCATTGTAACCCCCTTCCCACCGAGTGGTTCAGTTCGGTTGAGGGGCGACTGTGGCTCAGTGGGGAGAGTCGGCCATCTGGGGTTCGAGCCCCACCTCCTACAGACCCTAAAAGGTTGGAGCTAGACACCCTGCTGTTTTGTTGATTGGTTGGAAGAATCATCACTTCCTGTGTGACAGTGGTGATAAAGGACAAACTTATAACGCACCATGTTGAGACATCCTGAGGATTTCATGGAGTTTCACCACGTTAGAGTACGGCTGAAACACAGGATCAGTGTTCTGCATATCACACTGTGCCCAACTGAAACGGACCGTTTGGTGGAAATGGAGCATATCCCGCCCAAAGACATTTTAACATGCAGGCTGGAGGAGCCAGAGAAACCACAGATGTTCTTATTAGTGGACAAGAAGCATGAACTGTGGAATTCTGAATCTGATAATAAAATAAAAATAACTCTTCTTATGAGAGGATGATGTGTACTCGGTTATCAGGTGGATTTATAAAACGGTTGTTTCAACATGTAATGCTCATCCCTTTGGCCTTACCTGTGAGTACGGAGGTGTTGGAGGGCAGCAGCTTGGCTCGGAGCCCGTGTAGCTTGTTGTGCCAAACTCTCAGCGTGTTTGTGACTCGGATCATTTGTCACTTTTAGGAGCCCGCAGTGTTCCCCTGCTCACCGCTAACAGCCCTCTTATGACCTGTGAGAGCTGATGGACCTGTGTTTATATCACTCCCTCTGCTGTCTGACCCTCACCTTCCCTCCTCTAACTGTGTGTGTGTGTGTGTGTGTGTGTGTGTGTGTGTGTGTGTGTGTGTGTGTGTGTGTGTGTGTGTGTGTGTGTGTGTGTGTGTGTGTGTGTGTGTGTGTGTGTGTGTGTCCTCAGGGCCTACAGAAGCCCTGTCTGGAAGAGATCATACACGCCAGGAACGCCATCTTCAGTCCATCCATGTTTGGCTCGTCCCTGGAGGAGGTGATGGCTCTCCAGAAGGAGCGCTATCCAGACAGCCAGCTGCCCTGGGTACAGACCCGCCTCTCTGAAGAGGTTCTGGGTCTCAATGGAGACCAGACGGAGGGCATCTTCAGGTGAGTGAGAGACGGGAGGAAACATTACAGATCACATGTTCAGAGATATAAAAACAACTCTATAAGGGTCTATATATGACAGCGGTGAGGAGAGAATCAGGTTCTGTAGCTCTTGGAGGGATTTTAAGGTTTACACACACTCTAAATGCAGACGAGGGCGTCATAACACACAAACCAGACTGAGACTGGAAAGACCCCGTTTGACCATCCTGTGTTCTCTTATCTCCAGGGTACCCGGGGACATCGATGAAGTCAATGCCCTCAAGCTGCAAGTGGATCAATGGAAGATCCCCACAGGACTGGAAGACCCGCACATCCCAGGTAAACACACACACACACACACACTCTGAACAGACAAGGACATGATGACATCACTGCTGGTCTTCTGTGGTGTCACAGGGATCATGATTGGTTGGTTGTCATGGGGAATAACTTTGATAACGTGGTCCTCACTTACCCCCTGAACTCAGTGTAGTAGAGCTCTAATAAACCTTGTGTGTTTCTCAACCAGCTTTTTAAAATGTCCTCTTGTTGAAGTGTCTCTGTGTGTCCCCCAGCGTCCCTGCTGAAGCTCTGGTACCGGGAGCTGGAGGAGCCGCTGATTCCCCACGAGTTTTACGAGGAGTGTATCAATCACTATGACAACCCAGAAGCAGCTGTTAACGTGGTGCTGGGCCTGCCACACATCAACAAACTGGTGCTCTGCTACCTCATCCGCTTCCTACAGGTAACACACACACACACACACACACACACACACACACTTAAAGTCTGGCTCATGTTCACGTTCCTCAGAGTGTCAGTTAAGCAGAATGAATAAATCTCAGATGTAAGAGAACATGTAGACTCCTCACAGAGAGACTCCTGACAGACGGGGATTCAAACCAGGAACCTCCTCGCTGACCACTGAACCACTGTGCAGAAAGAACCAAAACAATTTCCAGTAGTTGTTTTTTTCTTCCAGAGAGGGGCGTGGTCAACTCACATTCTTAAACAGGACTTGAACAGAAGTCTCCTGGGTGAAGATCCTGTGTTTGTTGGCCAATCAGAGGACAGTGTTACTGTCAATAAGAGGAGGGAGGGATTAGGTAAAGTTCTACAGGGGGAAAAACACTATTAGTCAAGACGCTGTCCACCATAAGACCATCATGTGATTTCTTAAATATGACCTGAGGCGTGTCTTTCATAGTCTGTGTGTGTGTGTGTGTGTGTGTGTGTGTGTGTGTGTGTGTGTGTGTGTGTGTGTGTGTGTGTGTGTGTGTGTGTGTGTGTGTAGGTATTTGCCCAGCCCGCCAATGTGGTCATCACCAAGATGGACGTGAACAACCTGGCCATGGTCATGGCTCCTAACTGTCTGCGATGCCAGTCCGACGACCCGAGGGTGATCTTTGAGAACACCCGCAAGGAGATGTCCTTCATCCGGGTGCTGATCCAGCGACTGGACACCAGCTTCATGGACGGAATCCTATAGCCCCCCCACCACACACACACTCTTTACCCTCAGCTTCACCTACGCTCCCTTTAACCCCCCCTCCCCCCATGAAATGCCCCCATACACTCCCCTCACACAGGATGGTCACATACACACATGTTTACTTTGAACTGAACTGCCTCGTTTTGTTTGTTTGAACCGGCTGTCTTTTCTATTTCTGTACCCGCTGTCCTTCAATGACATTCACAACAAACAAACAAACACCGTATAGGATCCAACAAGGTTTCCATGTGTGATCAGAGTGCTGTGTGTGCCTTTAACATGAGTCCAGTGTCCACACATACAGTCTGAAGTCATGGTCACACTCATAGGTCAGCTTCTTTTTGATCAACAACTTGAAACACAAACTCACATACAGTACTAACTGCCAAAGTCCACATACTCCATGCACGCCACCGTCCGTCAGCACGTTACGCTCGTATCTCCACAGCACGCACTGCGGCCCGTCTCCGGAGTGAACCAGCAGCACCGCTCACCTCTGAGTCTATTTCTGACACAATAGATCAACCCAGGCAGGAAACAGACACAGGAACGCATCTGTTGAATTTCAAAATAAAACACAAGTTACAGACTCCTGATCATGTTTTCCATCACTTTATCAACATGACATCAAATCAGAAAGAACAACTAATCATCCTCAGAGAGACAAAGACACATGTTGTTCCCTTTATTCCCGTGGGATCTTGTAGTTCTCCTGAGATCTTGGGAGTTCTCCTGTGATCTTGTAGTTCTCCTGAGATCTTGTAGTTCTCCTCTGATCTTGTAGTTCTCCTGTGATCTTGTAGTGCTCTTGTGATCTTGTAGTTCTCATGTGATCTTGTAGTTCTCCTGAGATCTTGTAGTTTCTGACAGAACACAGCGTGCACGGACTATGTGGAATAAAGCAGGAAGTGTCACTATCACCGAATACAGAGTGAGGATGAACACTCACAGGATGAATGATGCATTCATACAAACAGATTTTACACAAGTTCTGCCACAGGTGTTTAAACCTCTCACACAAACACGAGCTAACTAAACACACTCAGATATGATATGAGGCCTAGCTGCAGACAGGCGCCTCGGACACCAGGTGGAGAGGTGCCACGTTGTTTTACACTGCCGCAACCAGGAGCTGACACCTCCACACGGGGGGGGGGGACCTCACTCCTCCACCTCATCAGCCTCCTGACCTCTCTGAGTGTAGCTGTTCAGGCTGTGTGAGATGAGCGTTTTTACCTGTCAGAGCGGGAGCGTGGACACTTCGTGGTTTTACTCCTCTCTGTTCACGTTCTTTTAGAGTTTGATAAATTCCACGTTTGAAGTGAACACAACATTATGAACTGGTTTCCGTTGGAGAGCTGATGGTCACTCGCCCACGCTCTGTGGCTGACCGCAGAAGAACGTTCTCCGCAGGTCTTTTAGAAACAAAATATATTTGGTGTTTCCTCATGACGGCCCCGAGCAGGTATGAATAAATCTTAAGTTAACAGAGGTGAACTATAAAGTCTTCTATTCTGTTACATCAGTACACCCCTCGATGCTGCTCGCCATGTTAGCTAGGAAGACAATACTTAAAGAATGAATACTTCATTGCTGACTTATTACCTTCATTAAATTATTAATATAAACTTTATTTATTGCCAGGGAACAGTGGGAATATGTGGAATAATTAGAGTAACTCTAAAGGTCGTCCGGTTCACTCTCATGCTTACCTGTACGATTTAGAAACAGGTGTTACAAAGTGAATGATGCTACTGCGTTCTCTTACACATCACTATAAGTGACAGACAGACAAGTTTAAACACAGCTTCACGCTGTTTAGAGAAAACTTAAAGGTGGAGTCAGAAGCATTTTCCAGTTTGTAAAACTTCAAACTAAGCCACTCCTCCTCCTCCTCCTGGGCTCACTGCAGGATGTAGTGTGTACGTTTACTGCTTGTTGCTACACTGCAAGCTAACACATGCTAGCACAAGCTAACCTCCGGTGTTTGTCACCTGCCTGTCCAACAGGAAGTAGACCAACTCCACGTTCACGAGTAAAAGACAACACAAGGTTCACCCTCGTTTTAGAACGAGCTTTATCCACTTGGTGTTTCTCCTCACTCTGATTATATTTTTTATCCACTCCTAAACTCACCTGCTGCGCTCTCATTGGCTGGAAGAAAAACACCAGCTCCGCCCAGAAACGTGCCGAGTCAACCAGAACAAAGCAGATCAGTAAAATCCAGTCAGAGGACAGAGTCTCTGCAGACACAGTCACCACCACACATGTATGGAGGCCCAGAAGAGACGATGGAGCAGCTTCACTTTAGGAGAAGTCTGTCTTTTATTTTGAAGGAACAAGCTGCTGACTCTGTCTTTACTTTAGGAGAAGTCTGTCTTTTATTTTGAAGGAACAAGCTGCTGACTCTGTCTACTTTAGGAGAAGTCTGTCTTTTATTTTGAAGGAACAAGCTGCTGACTCTGTCTTTACTTTAGGAGAAGTCTGTCTTTTATTTTGAAGGAACAAGCTGCTGACTCTGTCTTTACTTTAGGAGAAGTCTGTCTTTTATTTTGAAGGAACAAGCTGCTGACTCTGTCTTTACTTTAGGAGAAGTCTGTCTTTTATTTTGAAGGAACAAGCTGCTGACTCCACCTTTAAGAAGCTGGAAGTTGTATTTTAATCCAGATGAACAGGATCCAGTGTAAACAATGAAACGTGATAATAGTCAAATGCTAAACTTTAGGTCGTCCATCTCGTCCCACCACAGTCCACGCTGCTGTGAAACCCGGCTAGGAACAGAAACAGTAGACGGTGTGACAGCCGCACTGCCAGTGAGGCCGCGTCACACTGTTTTTAAAAACAGCACAGCATGCTCGATGTTCCTCCTGGGAGGGGTTTGAAAGATGCCCCCCCCCAGCCCCCGTCCTGTCACCCCACCTGATCCCACAGACCTCCACCTCCCGCCCCCCCCCCCAACAGGCCTTTCTGCTCACTAATGATTTGTGAATGTGTGTGTCTGTCGTTGTTTACTAAATGTGTCCGTGTGTGTACGAGGTCGTACTGTGACTTCCTGTTTTCATTTGAGATTTCTCTGTATTTAACAGACTTTCTATGTTTTTAACATGTTTGTTTTTATATGATTTAATTTATTTATATTTATTTGAGGATATGTCCTTAATGCCTTCTTGAGAAATTGTATTGTAGGCTCCCGTGTGTGTTTTTGTTACGACACGAGTGTGTGTCCTGTATGTGTATGAACGTGCAATCGACTGCAGGTTTCCAAATGTTCGGGCATATGTCAAACTCGTTGTATCCGTCTTATTCTGATGACTGTGGGTGCTCCATAGAGAGACACACACACACACACACACACACACACACACACACACACACACACACACACACACACACACGGACCAGCCTAGAAACCACTGACGCCCCCCCCCCCTAAAGGTCCAGATGATGTCCGTTTTTGTCGACATAAACCTTTGACTTTGTGTGTTTGTGTGCAGCTCGCTCTCTCTGACACACACACTCCTCATAGATCACGTGTACATTGACTCTGTACAGACTGTAAAAAGAAGAATTTAGGGAATCAGGCGAGGAAAAATCGCCATGTGTACCAGTGAGAACCCGTCATGTTACAGGGAGACGACTTAATGTTTCTTTTTCTTTCATGTCTCGTTCAAGTGTAAAATCTTCTCGCATCGATAGAAGTCTAAAAGTTTAACAAGTTTAATACCTGAAACACATCTTTGAACAGTCTTTAGACTATTCCATCATTATCAACTCCAGGAAGTGTTTCAGTCACTGTAGGTCTAATTCATACCCCAGGGAGAATTTAGTGCGCAGCGGACAGCGCTTCATCGGGTCTATGATGGACGGCAGGAGTCAGCTATCAGCCGGCTCAATCACCGTCTCTCACTGAACAGGCTGCCACAGTTCAGAGCAGTGAGAGAGCGCCCCCTCAAGGGGAGTGGTTACAATGACATCCTGAGATCATCCCACCCTTCCTTCATAATCAAACATTTCACTGATGGTCAGACGCTGGCTGACTTTGACAGACGACAGGTTTTTAGGCTCCAAACAGGAAGTGTGTCAAAACATGTGAGGGTTGCTTCTTACTTTCTTCTGTCACGATTGGAGCCTCAGATAAACTCTTTGCTAACCTTAGGTGACCCAGGTCAGTAGGGGGCCCCCTAACGGCTGACAAACTTTGAAACCCGAGCATTGCCTCAAATTGTGCTCATTTAGCAACGACAGGAAATCTGCCTAAGGGGGCCCCATCTGACATCACTCACTCTCAATACCCTGCTAAGCATCACAGCATTATTCAGGTGAAAAACAAAATGTGTCAATTAAGGAAAATGAAAAGGAGTTATCAATCTGAAAAAAAGTGAAAAAAGACAGAGGGAAAATTCATTGGAAGAGGCCCCACAATGAACCTTTGCCTGGGGCCCCAACAGACCCTAGAATGGCCCCTGAATGGAACTAACTGGAATCATGAGCATTTTAGGGTCTAATTCGCTCCCTGTCTTTTAACCCAGGTCATTAAATGTGACGTCCTGTGCCATGTGCCACTTTCAACACCAGGTGTGATTTAGATTTATACTTCCTGTTTTCCACTTTTCCTCATTAAGGAGAACTGGTGACACCTTTTACAGGACAGGCCCGTCATCGGGTGACTGACTTCTTTATGCGGTATGAATCCAGCCAAATATTTCTACGTCATCCTATCAAACCACTTAGTAGGAGATAGTCGGTCCAGGCTCTAATATAACGCGCCGGTGTGTATGAGTATGTGCTGTGTGTTTGTTAATATAAGCGACGGTTGTAGATAGACCCAGCCAATCAACCAGTTAGCATGCAGACGTCGGGTCTTCACTCTCTTCCACTTGAATTTACTAAAAGATGAAAAATATAGAAGGAAGCAAAGTGACTCTACAGAGCGTAAGTGTTACCGTATTTAGCTTTAAATGATCACTCTGAAAAAGAAGACGCGCTTTTTAATCCCTTTTTCTGGTTGTTTTTTCTACTCGGTTCCTACTAATGACGAGTTAGTAGTCAGTGTGTTCGATGATGTTCGTCTGATAAGAAAAAGACAACGAAGAGAAGGTGAGCGATGGCCGCTCTTCACCTTTACATTCAATTCTCCAGGTTTTTTCAGTTGTCTCTTAATGTCCACTGTCACTCACACTCTGTCTGAAGGAAGACTCTGGAGGTGTAACAGATGTTGGTTTAATAAAAGATTCAAATGTCAAACTAACACGGGCTGCTGTTTCACTTCAAAACAAGAGAACAAATTCAGCAACATATTTCATGTAACATACCGTAAAACTTCTAATAAACGCCCATCCCAATTCAAGGCCCCGCCCCTTTGACCTGCCTGGTGTAGCCACATGTTTTAACCAATAAAGGCAGCTCTTCGTTAGAGGTCGATGTGGATTGAATATACGGAGATAAAGCAGCAAGACTCAAAGAATACCTCAACATCAAGACAGAATGAAGCTAGTGCAGCGTACGGTCTTAAAAAGCAACACCAAATTCTTGATTTGTAACTTAAAGGTCACAAGTCCTCTTCACCATGTTCCTCTAACTCTAATATGTGTCTCTAGTCTGTCTTCAAACCCCCCAATGATGAGAAAAGTGCATCCTCTCCGTCTTTTGCCTGCTCCACTTTTCAGAAAATGTGTGCTCAAACAGGCCGTTTGGAGATTTTCCCTTCATGACATCACAAAGGGCAGTAACCCCTCCCCCAGGTGGGTGACACTCCCACAGCTAGGTGTTTGTTCTGCCCTCTGAGTCTGCCTTCTCAACATAAACAATAGGACATGGAGCGAGAAAGACCGAGTACACCCAAGCCCTTCCAGAGAGGGGGCGTGGTCAGACACAGCTCATTTACATATTTAAAGGTACAGACACAGAAACAGCCTGTTCTGAGCAGGGCTGAAATAGAGGGGTTTATAGGCATGATCAAATACAGGATCAGAGTGGATTTAGAACAAGAAACTTCACACACATGTTTTGAGGAGCTCTGAGACTTATTTACACTGAAGAAGAGGAAGAGGATATGTGACCATTAAGATGTTTAAGTAAAGGTCTGCCTCGAATTGACGCCTGTACCAAATAAAGGCCGGCTCATTTCATGGACTAAAGTAGATAAAAGCCTGGGCTCATTGATAGAAGTTTTACGGCATAAAAATCAAATGACGTGTGAAAAGTAAATAACCAAACTAGCCGTACAGATTCATCCACTTCTCTGATGTCACTATGGATACAATAAGCACAGAACACTTCCTTTGTGCACACATTGTAGGTATGTATGGTAAGGAACGAAAAATGCAGGTCCAGAAAATGTTAAACCATCCAAACTGACATCTCACTGATCACAGTCCTTTTTCTATCAGAGAGAAAATATAAAAAAAAGCTTCATTTCAGTCCAACAGGGAGAGAGCCGCCCCGTTCACATGTTGCTGATGTGGTCGGCCATCGTGTGGGTGGATACCCATCCTTCAACAAGTACAACACCAAATGGTCGGAGTCTCTTCAGTGCAGTGTCCCACGTGTCGGGGTCCCGGTCTCCTGGGTTTTTCCTGAGGTCAAGGGTCAGTCGGTGTGGGGGGCGATGAGTCCTCAGTGTGTCTGCAAACTCCAGCAGCTCAGCAGGCTGGATGAAGTTGGAGCTGCTCAGGACAGAAGACAAAGTCAACAAAAACTTAAAACAAGAGTTGGCTTAATAAAGTCAGCGCTTTTCCACCACACGGCCTGATTCAGTTTGGTTCAGTACAGTTCACATTACTGATATTTCCACTCTCAAAAATTTGGAATGGAACCAAAATAAACTATCTGTACCGTCCTACTTTTTTGCTTCCCTTCTGTTTGGTTGCCAAGCGTACCGATCTGACCCTAAAGGGCGGAGATAGACACCCTACAGTCTGTTGATTGGTCGAAAGAATCATGACTTCCTGTGACAGCATAAAGGACAAACACTAAACACACCATGTTTAAATATCCTGTGGTATCAGTGGGGTTTTTTTTGACTAAAGGCCTTATTTTTAATGATCCCGATCACTTCCAGGTGTGTTTCAGGATGTCAGGCATCCAGTTTGATACGCTGCTCTCTATACTGGAAGCACACATTAAAAGGAACAACACCAATCTCTGCAGAGCTAATGATTCTGAACAGCAGCTGGCAGTATGTGGACGGTGGCGAGAAAATCGAACCTGTTCTGAAAAGAAATAATGACGTACAGAAGTTTCTGAGTCAGTGTGCAAACATTAAGACACAACATGAGATCGTATTTTTTTGTGCGCCATTTTCAGAAGAAAAGAAGAAAAGAAGGGACTCAGTGTGCAACGGCCTTTACGTCAGCGCATATGGATGACCTTGGAGGTGCTAACCTCTGCTGGACGTCCTCAATTGTTGTCCTTTGTTTACTTTGTTGCATTCTTCTTGGCAGGCTACACTGCTATGATGTCACACTGTTACGTAGCTGACGGTGCTATCACTATACAACTAACAACGCAACTTACCAAGTAAGGGATTGGTTGGTTGTGAAAGCACAAGCAAGATCAGGGTTTACCGTACCAAACAGAACCAAACAGAACCAGACAGAACCAGACAGTGGGATCGAGACTTCATTCCCCCATTACTGACACACTGACGTTGAAGCAGTCATGAAACGTCATGAGGTGGAGTTTAGATTCTTGTCTGTTTGATACTTCAATAAAATAAATGTCACATGTAAAAAAACTAATACTTCAACTTTATCTTTTCTTAGAGTCCCCCCCCCCCTGCTTCTATCTAAGAAAAGATAGAAGGACCCCAGGAGGGGAATCACTGCAGTATTGTAATGGACAGCTTTTAAAAATGTAGTGTTGACCTTATTCAAGTTGAGTAACACGTGATAGAAAACACAAACATCTGTAGCTTTAGCGACATGAAGAGTTCTTCATACTTCAGAGGTGAGAACGTTCACATCAGACTATTCAGCTAACAACACGTGCACTGATAACTTCAGAGCAGCAGAGTGGTCCTGCAGCTCCTACCTGATGTTCAGTCTGTTCACTAAGCTCGCTGAAGATCCTGAGAACAGCTCCGACAGGATGCACACGTTCCTGGCTGTAGACACACAAACTTACATTTATTTACAGATAAACAGAAGTGATATGATTTATCTTTCTCCAGAGATCTGACTTGAAAAACACACACACTCAGCTCGTCATATTTATGTAAATGTGTTTGAACTTGTGTCGTGCTTTTCTAGTCTTCTAACAACTCAAAGCTCTTTTCAGATCCTCCTAAGCTCAGCAGTCATCACGTCTTTGACCGTTCATATTGATTCTGTGACAGCGTAATGTTGGTGTCCTAGTCAGTGAATTAACATTGTTTTTCTGCGTTGTAGAAGCACGGCACAGTGGGAGCTCCACATACACAGTCAGACTCAGACACACACACACACACACACACACACACACACACACACAGAGCGCTGTGCTCCCCCTGCTGACTCAGCTGATTCTGACGACTTAAAGCTCGACTTAAACTGCATGTCATATTCACACATTCACACAGAGAGAGTCCATCAGTATGAACTCATCCATTCACACGCTGATGATGAAGGAGCGGGAGCGGGAGCGGGGGGTTAAGTGTCTTGCCCAAGGATACATCGGACATGTAGCTGCAGGAGCTGGGGATCAAACCCTCGACCTTCCAGTTGGGAGATGACGACTCTACCAACTGAGTTAACAAGCTCATCTGAGACTGGTGATCTTTTCAGTGAGAGTTTGTGACTACAAATGATTTAATGTGGTTTATAATCATTTCATTCTATCAAGTTTCAATATATTCAACTCTGAACGCTTTTCACGTCAGGCGTCTTCTGATGTCTCCCTCCAACATCAGACTTTAACATCGGAGATTCTTCTGATATCTACAGAGTCCAACACAAGTCACAAACTGTCTTTTTTCTTTGACATGTTTCTCAACACTGGCACATTTAGCTAACGATCAATCTTGTGCCAAATCATGACAAGTTTTGTCAGGACACTTCCCTTTTAAAAGTCGACGATGTGTCCTTGGGAACGATACTTAACCCCAAGATGCTGCTGACACACACCGACCAGAAATACACGCACATGCACAAACAGGACCTGAGGACATGCATTCATGGAGAGATGTCAGAGTAAGGGGGCTGCTACAGACTGAACTACTGCCGCCTCAACATTCACATATTGATGGACTCTTTACACAGCAGCCTCTACCATCAGTGTATGAATGGATGAGTTAATACTGATGGACTCTTTACTCAGCAGCCTCTACCATCAGTGTATGAATGGATGAGTTAATACTGATGGACTCTTTACACAGCAGCCTCTACCATCAGTGTATGAATGGATGAGTTAATACTGATGGACTCTTTACTCAGCAGCCTCTACCATCAGTGTGTGAATGTGTATGAATGCATGAGTTAATACTGATGGACTCTTTACTCAGCAGCCTCTACCATCAGTGTGTGAATGTGTATGAATGCATGAGTTAATACTGATGGACTCTTTACTCAGCAGCCTCTACCATCAGTGTGTGAATGTGTAGGTGTGACCTGTGGTGTTAAAGCGCTTTGAGTAGTCAGAAGACTAGAAAAGAACTAAACAAGTCCATTTCCTGCACAGGAGGCATGAACTGAATGTGACTGCTGTCTGTAGAAAGATGCTCACCTAGTCGATTCTGAGCCAGGCTGAGTGTGTGAAGAGAAGGCACTTTCTTTACAGCCGTCACCAATTGCCTCAAACTCTCCTCTTTGTCTCTCCACTTCTCAAGGAGGCGGCAGTCATTCAACCGCAGCTCTGAGAGGAGAAGACAAAAAAAACAAAGTTCATCAAAAGCTCCGAGAGGAGATTACAGAAATGTTGGTTAAGCTTTAGATAACGGTCCACAGAGCATCCCGTGCACTGATTCATCATCATTCATCACATCTTCATTTATTAATGCATTAATGAAGCTTTGCGTTAGTTCTTGCAGACAGCCATCTGATCAACAGCAGCTCATATCGCGGCACTCCGTTTAAACACAACCTCTATCTCCCTGATCTCTGCTATAACCACGCTGCTCACACTCTGCTGCTGCTGCAGGCAAAGCTTTGCCTCCACCATCCCAGCCGCCTCCTTTCTGCCTCAAGCCTTTGGGTCCCCCTTGTGGTGGGGTTTAGCACTGCGCTCCCTGGAAACCTGTGGCGTGCTGCTCAGCTAACCCAGGGAGCATCCTCTGAGCAGAGCCTCAAACACCGAGCTCACCTGTGCATCCACTTTGTATAAAATGGTGAGAGTGTTCCTGGTTGAAGTAAGGTGTTTCAGTCTCCATGAGTCAGAAGTTATTATGGGATGTTCATTATTTCTTTAAAAAAAAAAGGAACGATCTGCTGAATTCCAAGAGTTAGAGTTTTTATGACTTCAGCATCACTTCTTCATGTTTGTGGACCCTCGAATACAGCGGAGCAATGATCTGTCTTTAACACTTTGAAATAACATCCAGTCATAGGTGGTGTTTCAAAGTGTTGGAGTCATGATGACCTCAGCATTACTTCTTAAACATCATGAAACACCTTTGGGGGGTGGGCTGGAAAGCCCATAGAGGTGGGATGTGGAGGCTCTGCAGGCTGACTGGCTTTTGCACTGCTCGGCATCACAGGAGCTGCCAAAAGGAGAGCAATCAAGACCACCATTGAGGCTGCAGAGAGGGCCTCTAGGTGGCTTTGGATCAAGAGGTCTGACACGTGGGCCACCGGATGAACTCAGGATTCATCCCTGATGATGTGTCCCAGCATATGAAGATACTAAAGTGCATTACTGATAATTTATCAGCATTACTGATAATTCATGAACCACTGCTTTGATTCATGATGAATTTGTCCATGAAACTCATGATAATCTGTGGACCCTTATCTAAAGTGTTTTCATTTAGCATAGCTTCATTTTCCTGAAGGAAACCAAACCACTTTGTCCCAGGCACCGGTCCATAATCAGAGAAAGACTTACAGGGAGCAGTCAGGACTTTTCTTACCTTCCAACTTGCAGACTTTGAGAAGATTTAAGATCTCCGGGAGACAGTCAGACAGCTTCATGTCCTCCAAATGAAGAATCTTCAAGTGGTGGTTGGACTCTGAAAAAGTGACCACATGTAAATAGTGACAGCACTGCAGTGGGGGTGTGGTTTTGAGCAGGACAGTTGGGTTGGTTGTAAGTGAATAATGAAATCCAGTGTCCTGTATGCTTTGGGTCAAAGTGGACACTCTTTGTTTACACCTTCTTAGAGTGAGACACGTTACCTGACAGAGTGGTCAGGAGTCGCTTCTGAGAGGAGCCCGTTGGTAATCTCATCCCGGCTACGTGAAGTGTGGTGAGATTTGGACAGCGCCTCAGCACCGACGTGAAAAGCTGCATATCTGTTTGGACCTCAGTGACTTTGACTGTGAGTTTCTCCAGAGGCAGCTCTGTTCAAAGAAGGAGAAGAGTCAAGGTCAAAAATGATGAAAATGAACATTTACAGGGCCAATCAGTGAAACGATAAAGGTATCTTACTATATGATCATTAAAGAAACATGCTATGTTGAAGTGCTGGCTTCTCTGACAACAATGCAGCAGTCAGTATGTCCTCCTTCTAACTTTAGATTCTGGTCCTGAATGCTCTGGATTTGTTTGGACCAGAGAAGGTAGGCGCTTTTAAGACACCCCCCCACACGGCTGTTTTGGACGGCCCTCGGTTTGTCAGATATGAGAGCAGTTATCAGGTCAAACCAAGAGAAGTGGTTCAGATAGAAGTGATTGTACCCGACCTAAAAAGCCTCTGCATGTTTCTAATAAGCTCCACGAGCAGAAACGTGCTCAAACTAGGATCAATATTGGAGATGCTTTTGAAAAATGGAGAGAGGTTAGAACACAGAAAGGTTTACAGACCCATGCAGAGCTGGATAAACACTGAAGCTTCAGAGTCCACCACATGGTGACCTGTGTGAGCATCTACTCTAGAGAGGAGGAGGGGAGGGGGGGGGAGAGACAGCTCTCTGTAATGTTTAGAATTTAGACTGCAGTACCCATTTTAAACACCAGGGGTCAGAGTTACATACTGCTCCTTTAACAAAGTTCAAGAAGAGTCTTGCTGTTATTTGATGCTCATTCTTTGTACAGTCAGATGTATGAAGGGTTCTACTACTATAAAAAAAAGCTCTTCTTTTACTTTCAGACCAAACTCTTGCACACATAAAAGATTCTCTTCTAATCACTATAAGACTAAATTGGTTAACGATTATTATCTAAATGAACGTTGTGTTTCAAATGTTGCATCACATTACTGCTCACTTCACGTTCAGTTTTTTTACCTTCGGTGTCTGACTCTGCAAGCCGGGAATAAGGGACCACGGTATGGATCTCCACATGCAGCGACTTCACTTCGGAGCTGGCATTCAGCAGGGTCTCCATGAGTTTGGCGTAGGGCAGGGCACTGATGCTCAGGTCAGTCAGGCAGCTGCGGGAGCTCTCAGACAGTCGCCTCAGTGCTCTAGCCAGGGACAATATATCTGAGTCTGTGAAGGTCCCTGCACAAAACACAAAGTAGAATAGTTTCACAACGCTTCTCTGGAGTTCATGGTCCTCGACCTTTGTCACATCTGTCACAAGTCACCAAGGATGCAAACACTTAAACTTACAGGAGCTGTGCAGGATCAGAGAACGAAGGCAGAAAAAGGTGGGCAGGGCGTCGGTCAGCACTCTAAAGGAGTCTGACCTACAGTTATTTAACTCCAGATGTTTAATCTGGCCCCTTGGACAAGTCCCTGCTGAGGGGCCATCACATGGAGCGAAGACTCGACAGAGAATCTGTGGATCTACGACCACGTTAGCTACTCCAGATTTCTCCTCCTCCGATGACACAAAGCTGATCTTTGGACGTTTGCATGGCGTTGCTTCATCATCCCGATCAGCTGAGGCACTGCTAACAAGACCAGAGCTACAACTGGGCCCGCCTTCTCTGACTGAAGTGTCTTGTGGAATACCGCTCTCCTTTCTGGCGTGCATTAGGTTCATGAGCTCGGGGGATACATGCTGAGTTCCCCTTCCATAGAGGATCCAGGCCAGCAGCACGGGACAGTCACTGTGTACAAGAACTGTGTCGGCCACCCCGTGGTCGGCCAGGCGGTGAAAGATATACAGCGCGGTCTGATTGCCCTTCTTTGAGAGATCCATGGGGTTTGATACAATTTTCACAGTTTTCATTCGCTTTTCAAAAAGGTTCAGAAGCGGCCGCTGCTCCTCCGTTAACCACTGAAGTTTCTTGTGACTGCCTGGACTCCCGAGAAGCGTGAAACTGGTGAGGCATTTTGCTGCAGCCCACAGGAAGGAGGGGGTGTTCAGATTGGCGAGGTTCCTTTTGACAAACGGGTTAGTGAAGCCATAGAAGACGAATGTAAACAGCCACTTCATGACCTCGTGTTTGGCCTCCTCTTCAGTGTGGAGACCCACAGCCTGAAATGGAATGTGGAGACATGATCATGTGTGGGCTGCAGAGGTTTGAAATTTTATAGAGCTCTTTGGTGACACCTACCTGTTCAGGTCTGCACATATCCAGCAGGATCCCGATCCATCCAGAGTACGTTGATATCCCTGGAAGAAGACAAATGAACATCTTCACCACCTCTGTCACAAAGACCAGATACAAACCGCTACATGACGATGATACCGTACCTCTCTGATTCAGAGCAGGCTGGAGTTCATCCAGCTGGCATATGGTCAGGTGAGGAAGAAGATCCCTTATGAGAGGCGTTGGAAGACCTGAGTTAGGACAGATAGTTAGGACTCTCTGACAAGGGGCAGCGCTGTGTAGAAGGTTTGTAAGTGCTGGAAATCAGTCTTGGTCTGAACACAGGTCTCAAGACCACTTTTTGAAGATCACGGCTCGTGTTGGAATTGAAATCTTTTTGTGTGTGTATGTGGAGCTCCCTATGTGGCCATGCTCTCGCAATGCCGAAATGCAGAATATTACTCTGGTGCAGAATCACTGTGAATGTTCAAAGACGTGATGACAGCTCAGCGTAGTTATGGCACTTTTGTCTGAAAGGGGCTAATGTTTATATACTCGTCTGGCAGGCTTTATAGTTAAAGTTTGTCTGCATGCTAAAGCTAATAACTTACTATTAAAAGTAAACGATAGTAACAAAATAACTAAGTATAGCCTTTTGGCTGCCCAGAAACGTCAAACAAAGGGCACAACTTTTCATGAGCTCATGACTCCTAAATACGGTAAATACGATATTCCCGAGAAGGCCATGAAGGCAGCTAAAGTCCAAGAGATTCATGTGCTGCTCGGGTTGACTAAATGTCCGAGTTGGGACCAGGTTGGGACGTCGCTCTTCTTACTTCATTGTGTTCACGTGATTTCAGTTCAGAAGGTCGGAATGATGTAACAAGTTATATTTTTAGAAAAAAATTGATTTGTAATACGTGAATTAATAAAAAATGTTGACATGAACAAAACATATTTTGCCCCCATGTGAAGACGAGTCGGGAAGTTGGGCACCTCATTCTTTTCCGAGTTTCGGAGGAACAGGAGTTCATATGCATTTCATTTCCGATGTTTCCGACACCTCATGAATGCACCATATATATTCCCTCATGGAATGCCTCTCGTCCAATCAGACCGGTTGTTCTGAACTAACTGATGATAATCGATACGAGCGCTAAAACGACAACTAACCGTTAACCAACGAGACCTGACGGTTGTCGTTAGTTTACGTTAACTGCTAACATTTGGCTCATACACAGACTGTAAATATTACAGGTTCATACAGTGTCATGTTAGCTTCTTCTATTTAAATTCAACCTTACTCTCTGTTCTTAGACATCTTTGTACTCTGAAAGTATTATATATTTATTTCTCGTTTATTGCACATAGTTATGGTTACATCTGTTAGTCTGATCACTGTCCACTTATATCTACTCCTTTTTATATTTTGTATTTTAAGTTAAGTTTAAGCTTTAAGTTGTATTTAAATTGACACTTTATATTTAGGTTAAAATGTTTCGTTTACTTGCACTGTTGTTAATTTACTGCTCTGTGTGCCTTTGAATTGCCCCCCGGGGACAAATAAAGTTTTTTGAATTGAATTGAATTGAAAGGTAAAGTAACGTTACGGTGATTTAACGTTAATATTCTCCACTTACCAAGAACACCTTCCAGTCCTATAGCATCGAAATGTGTCCTCACAGCTCGGAAACAAACCTGCTTTAGGTTTCTCTGCTTTGCTTTGCCGCCAGTCATTGTTTAGTTCTCATGAGTTTAGTTTTCTACAGTCAAAGAGAGGTCAATAAAACAATAAAACAGTAAAACAGAGCCCGACCAACAGACTGTACTGATAGTAAACAGTCCACCGGCTTCTTCTTCTTCTTTGGTGTTTTAGCGGTAGATTTCATCCAAGAGGTCGCATTACTGCCCCCTGCTGGATTAAACCACTCATCACATTTCTAAATCCTCCTCAACAGACCAGGGACCAGATTCACGAAGCCTCATAAATACTAAGAGATTTCTCATAGTGTCAAAATTCAAAGACAATTCTTCTGCCTCTCCCTCTTTCACCACGGTCCAAATACTTTTTAAATGTCTCCTTACGAGTCCCTCTCTCTCTCTGTCTCTCCATTTCTGACAAAAACTTTCTACAATTAGTAAGTCAACTGTTCCTGCAAAGAGACCAGATGTGTGTGTCCCGGTGATATGTAGAGAGTACTGTTTAAATTACTGTGACCTATTCTGCTTTATTAATTCTATTATTTTGCATTTAAAATGAAAACTGTTGGGCTTTATTTTGAAATTTTGAAATAAAGTGAGCAGCTTCTGGTTAATGAAAGGTTGGGACATGAAGTTAAAGGCAGTGTTGGTAATTTCCTCCAGATCCACTTTTTAAGATGTTTGTTGAAATTGTTTTTAGGTCCTGACAGAAATTAATAACTCGTGTTATCTGAAAATCTGTCATCTGTATCAGTAGTAAGTCTGTAAAAACTTTGACCAATGTCTGCCACGAGGTACCAATCTGATGAACCAATCAGACGCCTCCCTGTCTCCCTGCTCGTTCTCTACTCCTTGGGTGCTCTAGACCACATTCAAAGCACGTAACCAATGACGCGCTTTGAATCTAGGTGAGTTTCTACACAATGCAAGAGATGAGCTGAGGTCCGCTTCTGGAGTAACGGGGGGGGGGGGGGGGGGGGTTGTAGACATAGCACTGAGGGAATGCTACTTTTAAAATCATGCTAGTCTTAGAAAATGACCAACTCTGCCTTTAAGCACAGAAACAGGAAGTGGTTAGGGATCCCAAACTGAAGTCAAACAGCTCAAAGGAACGGTAACAAAGGTCAATGTGTGATGTCATAAGGTCAATGTGTGATGTCATAAGATCAATGTGTGTTGTCATAAGGTGGATATTACTTTGGACTGGTCAGCTGAGCTGTCTGAGAGTTTGTTAAAGTGAAATGAGACATTCACTGAGACTACAGGGAGACACTGAGGACGATTATCTACCGTGAGCCTGTGTCCACCGAGCGTTTCTTTTCTGAGCGGCAGCGTCTTTTATTAATTGTTTTCAATGAGTAGACAGCGTTTGCATCAGAATCTGCTCTGAGCTTTGGAATTGAAAATCTTTCAACTTTTCAGAAAGGCGCTGTTGATGTCACCGGCGCTCTTTTCTAAATGTTTGATATTCCCTGTAGTTTTGTCTCTAACAGATCATGTCTTGTCCCCTCATCCTCCTCGCTCCGTGTCTGATCAGGAAATAAACGATCTCTTATCTAAAACATGCAGTAAAAAGTAACGGAACAGTGTCACTCATACAGCACCCGATGTCAGCAGACTGTCGTCATGGAGATGGACATGCAGTGCTTTTATTCTCAGATCACAAACACTTCAGAGTTCAGTCAGCGCTTTTCTGCACAGATCAAAAGGCTGGAAAGAGGCGGGGCCTAAAGGGACAAACTAAAATGAGATTATTCCTCGTTAAAACAAATGAATGCATCAATTACTTTAATATTTATCGAGCTTTCTGACTCGTCTGTATTCGTGGTTAATTAGGAATTTCTGATGAATACATGGTCAAAGATTCTTCTTTATTTTTTTCTGTTTTTTAATAAAAGACCAACAAATAAATATCAGTATATACAGTCCACATGGTGCAGCGTTTCCTTCCTGCTATGAAACACACTTTTGGTCCTCGTGAGATCGCTGGTGGAAGACGAAGGACACAGCAGCGTCCCAGGAGGCCTTCAGCACCTGGTCCCTCAGGCCCTTCTTGTCGAAGCAATGGTTCCACTGGGAAAGGTTGCTGGTACAGTCAGAGTCTTCTGCAGGAGGACGAACCTCCCTGCCGTTCACGCAGCGCCGACAGCGAAATCTATCAACACCACAAGAGGGAGGTGGAGAAAATGTTTCAAAACATTACAGGGTGATAAAATGAAGACCTTCATTGGCACATATTAAAACAGCATGTCGAGAACATGCTACTCTAATGCAGAGATCACTTAAATCCTATTATTAAACACCCGTCTGTTCCTGCAGGGGGCGCTGGAGTCCCATCGATGGCGGTCTCCATGCTGGAAATGCTGTCTCAGTCTAACTTTCAGTCAACCTAACGACAGGCTGAGAGCTGGAGCTGAGGCAGGTTTTAAACCTCCTGACAAACCGTTACACCACGCCCACCTGTCAATCAGGTCAGCTACACGCCTCATTGTGAATAACTCTTATCCTTCATCAAATCAAAACTGATGAGTCATCAAAACATTCACCCCCCCGTACAGTGTGTGTCCATCGAGACATGAGCTAATCACACCTATTTGTTGTTTTTAACCAGGCTGTAAACATGTTAATCTCTGCTGTAAAAACAGGCTTTTCAGAATGGGTGTGTATGTGACTTCCTGTGTTCCTGCAGCCAGCCTCTAGTGGACACTCCAGGAACTGCAGGATTTTACACTTCAGCATCAGCTTCATTTTTCAACACAGAAGGTTGCTGCTTACACCAGAGCTGCTCTATACGTAGAATATTAGGCAGATTGAGCAGCAAAAATAACAGAAAGTATTTTCTTCTGGGTAACTGGTAGCCAGAAGTACAAAGTCTGTAGTCCTCGTGGCAACGGAATCTGACCTTGACCCTTTGCTAGAGGTCATCCCCTGACTCTCTCCTCCCAACATGTCCTGACTCTCTTCAAATGTTCTCTCTAAATTAAATTTGTTTTTGAAAAGGAGTATTTTCTTTTACTTGTCATGTGTGTCACTGGTGGTCTCCTCATTGAGAGTGAAGAGTTCTCGGAGTTCTCCAAGAGAGAAGTGTCGCTCCACGTCCTGCTCCTCATCCACCACACAGCTGCTCAGCGCCTTCTTATGGGCCTGCCTCTGCAGGATCTTTTCCTCAATAGTTCCCGTCTGACACACACACACACACACACACACACACACACACACACACACACACACACACACACACACACACACACACACACACACACACACACACACACACACACACACACACACACACACACACACACACACACACACACACACACACACACACACACACACACACACACACACACACACACACACACACACACACACACACACACACACACACACACACACACACACACACACAACACACACACATCAAACACTGCAGCTTTGAAAATGACAAACAGTGATTTATGTTTGTTCTGCATCTAATGAGACGTGTTGCACTGACAGAGAGCAGCCTGTAGATGTAGCAGGTCTTCTTCTGGCCGTCTCTCCACACACGGGCCATCGCCTGCTCGTCATTGGCTGGGTTCCAGTCAGGATCAAACATGACCAGGCGGTTAGCACCAATCAGATTCAGGCCACATCCACCCGCCTTACTGCTCAGCATAAAGATGAACTCTGGGTTCTGAGAAATAGAAGGATGGATTAAGATGCTGTTTTAAGATCCCTGCAGAGTGAAAACAGTTTCAGACTCACAGAAGGACAGTTGAATTTCTCCACAATCTTAGCCCTTTTCTTGATGGACATCGTGCCATCCAGTCGAACATAGAGGTATCTGAGGAAGAACAAGAGGAGAGGGATTGCTCATTACAACAGTGATACACAAATACTCAAAGGGTGGTTTCCAAAAGTGCACTGATCACGATGTCTCCAGTCGATTGAGACTTCAGATTTTTACCAGGTCTCACCTGCAGATACTGAATTTAGCCCATTTTGATTTTCTTAGTTACAGGAGATGTTCTTATTCTCACTCAAACTAATGTCTACTGGAACATTTTGAGCGTCAAACCTTTTATTTCCTTGATTCTTGTTTTATTTCTATGCCATAATCTAAGCATGTGTTTTTGTCTTTGTAAATTAAAATTTACAGATTATTAAACTATTAAAGGTTGAGTCAGTCTGTAAACACAACATTCAAACTGGGCCCCTCCTCCTCCTCCTCATCTCCCCCTGAAGCTCACCCTCCCTGCAGGACGTAGTGTTTATGTTTACTGCTTGTAGCTACACATTGAACAGCTTGTTAGCGCGAGGCTGAGGTCTGTTCAGAATCAGATTTATTTGTGAGGATCAGCTGGTCAACGGCCACGGGCTGAACTGGCTGAATATCTTGATGGTTTCCTGTCTGTAGCAGATCAATCTTCAGTGGTTTCATAAAGCTCACCTTCTAGACCGGCACAGCTTTTCAAAGAGGTCCAGTGTTTGAGTGTAGTTGGAGACGAGCACCACCTTGTCACTACTCGTACTCCTGGTCATCGCCAAGATGTAGTCAAGAACCAGCATCTTCCCTGAAATACAGAAACGTTCATTTAGTTAGTTATAAAGATTTAAAACATTGTTCAGTTCATAACAAAGAGATGCAGAACAACATGCTGAACACGACTCTGAAGTGTGTGATGAGTTGCAAACAGATAATATTCAGTTCAGCAAAATTAACTTCTGGTCCACCTGATGAGTAGAATTCAAATATTCAGTCTCATTTTCACTCAGGGTTTGGTCTCCACCATCTACTATAGATGAGCATTAGGTCCATCAGTTGTACC
Organism: Labrus bergylta; assembly: GCF_963930695.1. Classification (NCBI taxonomy): domain Eukaryota; kingdom Metazoa; phylum Chordata; class Actinopteri; order Labriformes; family Labridae; genus Labrus; species Labrus bergylta. The sequence continues at coordinate 32,576,307 of NC_089200.1, read as the reverse complement.
AACAGCTGCCTGCTGCTGCCGGGAACAATGTTAAAGAGAGTGGAAATGTAAATACTATAAAAGGCACCAACGAGAAAACACCAGAGTTGGTGATAATTCTTTAAAGGCTCGCCTCGATGAAGGACAGGAGGAAGAGATGCAAAGTTAACAACCCTGCACTATTGAACAAAAAGTTCAATCTGTGAACAACATAAGAAACCAGCCTGACGTGCTGCAGCTGAGCCGTTTATTTGCTACTGAGCCTGAAACGTGGTTTTAGCTGTGAAGGACGAGTGATTTATCAGGACTGAAATATGCTGTATGAGGAGAATGAATCTGCTAAAATGGAAATCAAGATTTTTTTCCCTGAGAGTTGAGATCCCTATTCCCATCCATAATTATTTTTTATTCAACAAAAAACTTGATTGCACTCAAATAAAAACACACCTAGAGCTGTGATGTCGGAATCATGGCCTAGGCTACGGCCTGATTAAATTAGATGCATGTTTTGGTTTACACTATGTTGTGAGTGTGACTGTAACATGTATAGCAGCTAGGGGTACAAATCATTAAACCTGTGAGTGCAGCTGGTACTGAGTGCAGCTGGTACTGAGTGCAGCTGGTACTGAGTGCAGCTGGTTCTGAGTGCAGCTGGTTCTGAGTGCAGCTGGTTCTGAGTGCAGCTGGTTCTGAGTGCATATATGTAGGAGTCGAGATCATGATTTATTTTATGATTAATCATGAAGCCCTGATGCTGTAGCACAAACAGTTTTAATTTAATTTAATTTAAAGTTCTTGTGAGGGACATTAGGGTTGTGTTGATTTTGGCGCCCCCCTGTGGACAAAGCAGTACATCTGATCTCCTCACTAACCTCCCTTACATGTGTAAGTAATGTTTCAGTCGTGCTTCAGCACGGCACAGAGCAGCAGGGCTGAGTGCGAGAGCACCCTTATTCAGACAGACCTGTAATGTCCCACCCACAGACAGAATCAATTACTTCCTAAATCCCAAATTACCTAATCTCAACCTGATCTAATGTTGATGCTACATGAAGTTCCAATTTGAAGACATTCATGAGGAATCCAGGTCTCATAACCTCCCTGAAGTCTGATTAAACTGCGTTGGTGTAGAGAGGTAGTCAGCTGATGTGTTCTTACCAGAGAGCTGAGGCTCCACAGCTTTAGTGCTGTAGCCCGGTGGAAACAGATCCAGCGCCCCCTCGAAGCCTTCCTCACCGGCCACACACTTCTCATGGATCAGGGCAGGATCTGGGACACAGAACAGCAGTTATTACTTCTTTAAGAGGCGGATACTCTTAAGGCATCATGGATACAAACATCTCGTTAACACATGAGCCACTATTTCTGCTTTCCTATAAACTCGTCTCACATTGTAGCTTTTTAAAAATCAACTTTTAAAACTGCTTCTGAGAGAAGAGCCTTTCCGTTGATCACATTTGAAGATGAAACATTTCCCAGTGTTTCATCTGGTGGGAGCACTTACGATTGCAAAGCTTCTTGAGCGATGTGATGGAGGACAGGGAGGAGACACTGATCTTTCCCTCTTGTATAGTCTCGATGGGTTTGGCCTGTCTCAGGAAGCGTTTATACAACTCAGTCTGCAGAGGAGTCAGCCTGCAAGGGAAACAGTTAAAAAACAAACTTACTGCTACTATTAGAATGATATACACTGTTTCCCACACATAGAGGACTTGGACGGGCCGTGTGAAAACCGAAGCGTCTCATGCCTTGTTTTTGAGTATGTGCACAACCGACGCTACAAACCCCCGCAGGATACAAAAGCAGGGTTCACACTCTTTTCCAGGACATCTTCAGCGATGATCAAGCTGGTATGACAGTCCGTGATCGTGCGACACCAATATTAAGTGTAGTCTTTAACAAGGCTAATCACACCCACTGTGAGTTTCCGCTACAAAGATTAATCATTTAATATCATGTTACGGTCCATTTTTTACCCTTAACAACGCAGTTTTTATCATTTGAAGAGACAATTTTTCTGTCATTTTCCAGGTGTTTTCCAGTACTGGAAAATTAGTCAACTGTTTTCCAGGTTTTCCAGGACAAGTGGGAACCCTGAAAAGGCTGATGTCATGTGTTCGAGTAGTTAAAATCAAGTTTACTCAGGGCTTTAGGGCCTGATTCCAAAACACATAGACGATTAAATACTACCCAGGTCGCACAAACAGCAAACAGCGTCTCTTTTCACCGTCCCTGGTTGTGTCTTTAAATGTTACACTACCCAGTCATTTTGGAAAAAAAAAAAAAATTCTGTTAAAATCAGCCTCATTGCAAATGATGTCTAATTCACAAACAGTAAAAACCGTCTGCTGAGAGGCAGTGGTAACGCGCTGCAGGATTCATAAGAGAAACTTTTCAGTGGTCAGGAAAACTACTCTACCTCTTTAAAATAAAGTTCCAGTATTAGAAAGTTTGTAGACATGACTTTGTTATTATTAATATGCTGTTGCAATCCATGAATCACACATAGCTCAGGATGATCGTTGTGAAGCACGTTAATGTCCCACATTAAATTATCAACATACCTGCAGCACACGACCTGCTCAATCTTCACAGGGAGATATTTGGACAAGATGTCAGATGTTCTCCGTATCAAACACCTGTGAACACAGAGGGCCGTTAGTGTTTAAGAAGGAAAGAATCAACTTCATTAATACAATAAAGGGGAAAAAAAGGGAGTTAAACCAAAAGTTTTCAAAGATGTTTCATGCTCTCTCTCTCTCTCTCTCAAAGGCACAAAAAGACTAACAATAAATCTTTATAAAAAAAAAAGATGTTTCATGTTCATTCATGTTAAAAAAAGAGAAAGAGAGAAAAGGATCAAACATTTGAGGACAGGTTTTAGTGCTGCACCAAAAGCACAAAAAAACCACAATAACTGCTTTAAGCCATTATTCATTTATCGTAGACATTAAGAACTAGAGCCAGACCGATTAATCACCCAGCCAATAATAACGGCCGATATTAGCATATGCAGTATCAGTATCTGCTAATTTATCTCAGATATCCCCCGGTATCAGCCCGGTAAAGAAAAAGGGTAAAAGAGTGGAAAAGAGTGGAAATACTTAAGATATGAAAGAGCCAGAGTGTGAGCTCACCTGTTGACAATGCTGATGAGCTCTTTGAGTTTCTCCTCTCCTGTCTGTCGGTCTTTATCAGAAGCATCTGCATCACGCCCTTTGAGGATTGGAAGCTCAAAGCGTTTCTTAAACTCCTGGGCGGTGCCTGGTTCAAATTAAAGGAAGGGCATGAGAGCAGCAGAAACCCCTCATGGTGGTTCACCTGTTCTGGTTTGTGTGAGACTGCATACCAAGGATCCCGGCGTTAACAAAGTGGACCAGGCTGAAGTACTCCAGCAGGTCGTTCTGAATGGGCGTGCCTGAAATCAGCACTCTCCTCTGGGCACTCATGGCGTTCAGAGCCTGGTACGTCTGGTTGTCGGAGTTTTTCAGCCGATGTCCCTGCAGAGCACACGGCAGATGCTACAAACACAAGTGGACAACCCTTTTGGAAGCTCTCGTGGTTAGTGCGTGATATTAAATACCTCGTCACAGATGACCAGTCCCACTTTGCCTTTGTGCAGAACGTGAGCGTGCAGCCGAAATGTTTCATATGAAATTATCAATATCGGGGTGGGTGCTCTCAAACCATACTGAGACATGAAGTTCACTAGAAATCACAGAGAAGAACCTGTTACTAAGCAGGGAACTACTAAACGTGTTAAATCATCATCATCGTTAACTAACTGACCTAGCTGTCTATCAATCTCATCCTTTGAACCTCCGTCGATGGCCACTGGTGTCACACGTCCTCCCAACCACTTTCCCACTTCGTTGTACCAGTTGCGTACCAGACTGGAGGGTGAAACCACAATGACCTTATCTATCTCCGGTTTGAAGTCGGGGCTTTGGCGTAGCAGGGTCCACATGAGGGTGATGCACTGCAGGGTCTTCCCCAGGCCCATCTCGTCGGCCATGATGCAGCCATACGACTCAGCGATGCGTCTGCCCGTCACACACTCCCACAGGAACTTCACCCCCTCAAAAAAATCAAAGACAGTCAAGGTGTGAAAAAGAAGCTTCAGCCGCTGCACAAATGAAGGTCGGTGCTCTCAGAGAAGGAGATCAGACGCTCAAACGACTCAATGGACTCCTCTTAGAAAGAATCTACAGAAAGTCCTGAAGCACAAGAATCACTTCAGGCAAATTATTTTGGTGCAAAGGACGAACGTTCCGACGCAACATGTCTTTCTCAGAGTCAAAACCTCTTGATCTTTTGATTCTGAGGAACCAAGCGGCAACCTCTGGTTTTGAAAAATAGAGTTTAAAATCCTGCAGTTCCTGGAGTGTCCACTAGAGTCTGGCTGCAGAAGCACAGGAAGTCACATACACACCTATTCTAAAAAGCCTGTTTTTACAGCAGAGAGTAACATGTTTACAGCCTGGTTCAAAAAAACAAATAGGTGTGATTAGCTCATGTCTGGATGGACACACACTGTACGGGGGGGGTGAATGTTTTGATGACTCATCAGTTTTGATTTGATGAAGGATAAGAGTTATTCACAATAAGGCGTGTAGCTGACCTGATTGACAGGTGGGCGCGGTGTAACAGTTTGTCAGGAGGTTTAAAACCCGCCTCAGCTCCAGCTCTCAGCCTGTCGTTAGGTTGACTGAAAGTTAGACTGAGACAGCATTTCCAGCATGGAGACCACCATCGATGGGACTCTAGCAACCCCTGCAGGAACAGATGGGCGACGTCACTCAGGCTTCATCTGTTAATATTTACAGTCTGTGATCGGGACGTTAATCCATTTCACCAAAATAAATTAGCCTGAAGTGATTCTTGTGCTTCAGGACTTTCTTTGGGTTCTTTCTGAGAGGAGTCCATTGAGTCAGTGTTTGAACGTCGACTGTGGAGAAGAGCTGCTTGAGAAAAAGAAAAGAAGAAGACTGAATCTTTTGTTTACCTCTCTCTGATGCGGTCGGAGAACTTTTCCCAGAACTGGATCCACAACAACATGGACAGGTAGTTTATCTCTGGGCGGGACAAAGAAGAATCTCGTTAACGTTGTTTTTATCACAATGAAAAAAAAAAAAAACACACCAAGCACTAATCTAGCAATAAAGGCTTTCAAACATTAGGCGCACACTATGAGCAATGCATGCTCTAACTAACATGCCATCATGTCAAAGAGGGAATGGAGGATCGGTCTTGTGTGTCTTCAACCTACTTGTCAGCTTTGATGAGGTCATGTGCACTCAGGGTTGGAGGCTCATAAAGAACGAGAGCATCTTCTGCAAAGGGATCATGAAGGGATTTTCTTACTCCTGCACGCTTCAGACCAAGCGCCCTGATTCCCAATGCGCCTGAATCACCGAGAGAGAGAGAGAGAGAGAGAACATCTCTACCTTTCTGTATTTAGACTCGTGAACAAGCAGCCAAAGAAACCAGAACATGTTACCTGTGTAGTTCTGAATAGGGATCTTAAACGGCTTGGAGAGGATACTTCGAATAAACGCTTCCTGTAAGAAATGATTTGAAACAGTCAGGCCTGGTTGTGACATCACAGTGCGTTGTAGAAATGTTGTGATGTCACTCACATGTTGGTCACCGTCCAGACACGAAGGCCGGTTGTTCAGTTGTGTGAGCGACTTTCTGAAGGGAGAAATGTGGCTCTCTCTTATCTCGTTGGCGCTTTTTCTTTTTCTCTCCTGCAAAACAAGCATGAGAAACTTTTATCATTCCAACCACACTAACGCACACACATACACTGACACATGTACGCACACGCCCGCCAATAAGGGTAGAAAAAGGGGGGAAGCCCTTTTCGCCCGGAGCCAAGCTGCATGAGGGGCCCATGAAAATTAGCAAAAATATAACCCATCCTAAATTTAAGCAATACTCAACCTTTCTTACCAACACAAAAATACACACCTCATCGTCCCTTTCTAAATAAGATTAACCTTTTTGTTTGTGATGTTAAGGTCATGGGGGGCCCACTGAACTTAAAGAGACCGGTAATGCTGGACTTTGTGTACCAGGATCTGCATGACAATAAGGACGGTAGAAAACAAAGAAGGATATGGCATTTGAACTTGTTGGCAAAAGCTGATGGGATCTGATTGGATCCAGGCCGTGGTTAACCACCGCTACTGGTCCAATACGTGTGCTCTAAAATGACTACATGGCCCCTTCAGTCTGCCTTTCAGGGGCCCAGACATTTATTTGGGCAGGCATACACACCCCAACTACAACATCCATCATGTGTTTTCACTTCTTTATAAACAAGTGGCTTCACAACACGGTCTTAAATGTAAGGTAAAGACCACTGAGGCACAATAGTAATGTTTGATAATGACGATGACAATTATTTTTTAGGATGGTCTTGATGCTGATTGAACTCTAAGGAACAGTTGTCAATGTTGTGCTCTCCCTCTGGTCACTTCCTTTCAGCACCTGAGCTCTGTCTCTGGTCACTTCCTGTCAGCACCTGAGCTCTGTCTCTGGTCACTTCCTTTCAGCACCTGAGCTCTGTCTCTGGTCACTTCCTTTCAGCACCTGAGCTCTGTCTCTGGTCACTTCCTGTCAGCACCTGAGCTCTGTCTCTGGTCACTTCCTGTCAGCACCTGAGCTCTGTCTCTGGTCACTTCCTTTCAGCACCTGAGCTCTGTCTCTGGTCACTTCCTTTCAGCACCTGAGCTCTGTCTCTGGTCACTTCCTGTCAGCACCTGAGCTCTGTCTCTGGTCACTTCCTGTCAGCACCTGAGCTCTGTCTCTGGTCACTTCCTGTCAGCACCTGTGCTCTGTCTCTGGTCACTTCCTTTCAGCACCTGAGCTCTGTCTCTGGTCACTTCCTGTCAGCACCTGAGCTCTGTCTCTGGTCACTTCCTGTCAGCACCTGTGCTCTGCTTCTGGTCACTTCCTGTCAGCACCTGAGCTCTGTCTCTGGTCACTTCCTGTCAGCACCTGTGCTCTGCTTCTGGTCACTTCCTGTCAGCACCTGAGCTCTGTCTCTGGTCACTTCCTGTCAGCAGCTGTGCGTCCGATCAGACTTAAAGCTGTTTGTTTGCAATTCCTGACGTTTTTTCTTCCTCTCTAGACCCCTGTTTGAGTTGTTTTATTCATCTCTTTGGATAAAAGCGTCTGATAAGTGAATTGTAGAATGTCAAAGCTACAAAATCATGGCAAATATACTTTGAGTCGTTCGGGGCGCTGGTGGCACAGTGGTTAGGGCGCGCGCCCCATGTATGGAGGCTGTAGTCTCAATCGGGCGGCCCGGGTCCACATCCCACCTGTGGTCTCTTCCCTGCATGTCATCCTCCTCTCTCTCTCTCTGATTTCTGACTCTATCCACTGTCCTATCGCTCCATTAAAGGCACAAAAGCCCAAAAATAAATCTTTAAATAACAAAAATATATATATATTTTGAGTCGTAATAAAATGAAATACTGGGGAGCCCCTTAAGTATTTTAATAAATTTTGTGCACACAAGTTAGATGATAACTTGTAACAGTAAATAAATAAATAGTAAATAGACTTGAGCTTGTTTAGCTTTTGTTTTGGTCTTCTGACTACTCAAAGCTCTTTTACACCACAGGTCAACTTGAAGCACAAGTCATTATCTTGTGCACACAACATAACATCGAACTTCTGCGCAGAAGATTATTATTATTATTTCTTTGGGACTTCAGGGGCTTAAAAAATGCTTAAATCTATATAATGAGACGCTATGAAGGTTTACTCTTCTTTGAGGAATAAAGACACTTAATGTGCTCAGCTGATGTTGAACAGAGGTTTCTTATTATGTTGTCTGTTTTTGTAAATGTATTTGTTTAGTCTGATGAGCAAGAAAATAAACACCTAATAGGCAAATCTACCTCCATTGATTCAACATCAACACAGAGGAGATGTCAGCTCGACGTGTAAATGTTTCAATGAAGACTTGGGACATTATTTAGTTATTGTACTTACACTTCTACATGTCCACTCTTCGTCCTCACTGGAGTCATCCGCCTGCTTCCGTTTCGCGACCTGACTGGGAGCAAGACTCCTTCTCTGGTACAAAAGATAACCGAGTTAGATATACTTTAACATCACAAGCATTATATTAAACATGAATATGTCAGCCTGCTCACCATTGTCTCTTTTTGCTTCGAGGTGGCTTTAAAGACGAGGCTCCTCAGTTACCGTGTTACCCAGAAACAACAAGCTGCTATGACGGTTACCACTTATTACTTTTATTGTGAACTAAACTAAAAACGTCACTCATAAGGAGAAGTTCAACTCGTTACAGTTTGACATACAGCAGCAGCTACGCTCACCATCTATCCGGTTGTTATGAAATTTCGCGCTAAATGTTGAACAACACTACGGCAAGCCTGAAAGGTCAAAAGTGACTCAATTCTTCTTCTTTCCTTTTCCGATTTCTGGTAGCATTCAGCCTTCGGGGGCATTAGCACCACCTACTGTGTTGGAGTGTGGACGAACGTTACTACCTTTTAAATACCGGTAATATATGTATATAGTCGTTTAAGGGTATGTACACACACACACACACACACACACACACACACACACACACACACACACACACACACACACACACACACACACACACACACACACACACACACACACACACACACACACAAGTAGCTACTAAGATAAAGATTTAATTTGAACAGAAAGTAATCTTGGTGATTCTTAAGAGAAGGGAGAAACAGGGAGCAGTCCAGACAAAACACTTCTAATGATTTTATTGATTAATTATTTACAAAAATAGTTTCTGAATATGTTCAAGACAATACAGTACCATGACATATATGATTATAAACACCTTGTATGAGTTTGTTTACTTTAAAGACTTGACGGCTCACTGAAGAAGACGGTGTCAACACACAGCTCAAATAAAAGTCCTTTGGTAAAAGCTGGTGAGAAGTCCTGAATGAGATTTAGCTTTCTGGCAACAGGGGTCGCTAAAAGCAAACACATTTCTCTGGATAGTGCTCAAAGAGAGAGAGAGAGAGACACACAGTATGATCAGGAGTTCACTCTCAGGTTCCCCTGTAGTCCTGTGATGTACACGGTAACACATTTGAAACCTAGATGATAAGAAACTTTAAGGCCACTAAAAATGACATTGTGATTAAGTAAAAACAAATCATGTATGACCTTGAGATTGTGAAGAGGGGTTTCCTTGTTAGTTTGAGTGGTGTTGTGTATCCATGCCACGTTCAGAGTACATCGGAAATCAGGACTCTTTTCTGCTCTGGCTTTATTTTATAGGTTCAGAGTTATGTGAAGGAGACTAAAGACAATTGAATTGTTGATTAAAACAGTGGTTTTATACGAGGGCTTTCAAACAACAAAAAAATGTAATCGCGATTTGTCGCATTATTATTTTAATTAAATGTTTCAAATTCTTTATTTTGGGGCGTGGATAGCATATGAGTGGTTATGTTGAGCGCCCCATATACAGAGGCAATAGTTCTCATCGCAGCGCAGAGGGTTCAAGTCCAGCCTCGGCCCTTTGCTGCATGTCATCCCCCCCCTCTCTGCTCCCAGCATTTCCTGTCTCTCCTGTCTTAGGGCCCGATCACATAGAGACGTGTTGCCCTTGGCTCGGCCAATCCAAAAACGCCTGAGGAACAAAACAGCTGGGAGCGCTTGTGGCTGTGTGTGCATATGGGCAACCAAACAAAATAAGTCGTAAAAATTGATTAATGCAAATGTAGAGCTTGCGCTGTTGCTCCAAGACAAAGGGGAAACATAAAAAGCTTGATTTGACTGGCTGCTTGGCCAAAAGTGACATTGACGAGTGTTGCGACTCTTCAGCGTCTTAAGCTAAAAAGTTGAAAATGTTTTAACTTTTATGCACGCCCAAAAGCTGTTAGAAAAACACAGTTAGAGAAGAGAACCCGGAAAGCACGTCTCTTTGTGATGGGGCGGATAAGCTGAGAGTACTTTACTTGCTGTGTGCTTTTATTTTGAAATAAAGTAAAGCCCTTCCTGTAGAGTGAAGGTTAGGACATGAAGTTAAGCACAGAAACAGGAAGTGGTTAGGGATCCCAAACTGAAGTCAAACAGCTCAACGGAACGGTAACAAAGGTCAATGTGTGATGTCATTAGGTCAATGTGTTAATAAAAATACTGTCAACGCTAATGTTCAAAGCAAATTCAAAGGGGATGACAAAATTATTACTGATTCTTTTGAAATAGCCAATGAATTTAATAATTTTTTTGTGAATATTGGTCCTTCACTTGCAGACAAAATGTCACAGATTTCATTATCTATCTCTGGTATTAAGAGACCCTCCTCTTCCTTTGTATTATCTCCCATCACTGAGTCTGAGCTTGTGGATGTCGTTAACAAACTCAAATCAACTGCTCCAGGTAATGATGAGCTGAAATCTTCAATCTTTAAAAAATGCATTCCATACATAACCAAACCAATCCTTCATATTTTTAATCTTTCCCTTGAAACTGGTGTATTTCCCGATCAATTAAAATGGGCTAAAGTCATTCCCCTCTTCAAAGCAGATGATCCATCCCTATTTTCCAATTACAGACTGATATCTATCCTTCCGTGCTTTTCTAAAGTTCTGGAAAAACTATTCTACATCCGCTTGTTTAAATATTTTAATGACAATAATATTCTTTATACACATTAGTATGGATTCAGAGAAAAACATTCCATTTCGATGGCCCTGACCCAACTCTTTGACAACATTACTAAATCTCTTGACAATAAGGAAATCACTCTTGGTGTGTTCATTGACTTATCAAAAGCATTTGATACAGTCAACCATGATAGTCTAATGCAGAAACTTTCTCATTATGGTTTAAGTGGTACAGATCTGTTATGGTTCAAAAGTTACTTGTCAGTAAGAAAGCAATTTGCAACCTGGAATAATATTTGATCTGATTACAGTTTAATTTCTTGTAGGGTGCCAAAGGGATAGATCCTTGGTCCTTTACTCTTTCTTATTTATATTAATGATTTGTATTTGATCTCAAAGAAAGCATTTTTCATCTTGTTTGCTGATGATTCCAATATTTTTCTATCTGGTAGTGATGGGCAAAGATTGGTGTCCGAAATGAACAGTGAATTAAGTAAAGTTGACAACTGGTTTAAGGCAAACCAAATTATCACTCAATACAAAAAAAGCTCATACATTTATACCCAGAAACCTACAGACCAAATTTACTTTTCCCAATGTATATATTGCCAATAATATCTTAGAAAGGGTAACCGTTACTAAATTTCTTGGAATTCTCATAGATGAAAATCTCACCTGGAAAAATCATATAACACTTATCTCAGGCAAAATAGCAAAAAATATTGGAGTCATCAGAAGAATAATGCATCTGTTATCAAGAAAAATCCTTCTTAATTTATATTACACTATGATCTATCCATACATCTCACACTGTAACATTGTTTGGGCTAGCACCTTTAAAAGCAACCTCAACTGCATTTTTTCTCTGCAAAAACGGTGATCAATTTCTCCAACAGATTTAGCAGCTCTACTCCTTTGTTCCAGTCCCTACGAATTCTCCCCATCTTCCACCTAAACCAGTTTCAGTTATGTATTTTTGTTTTCCAATCAGTCAACAACGTACTCCCTGTCTGTTTTCAAGATATATTTCAATTCAATTCTCAAATCCATCATTACAACACAAGGTCAGCCAGCTTACTTCATTCTGCATTTTTCAGGACATCGTTTTCTCAATTCTCTATCAGATTCAGAGGACCTCATTGTTGGAACAATTTATCCAATCATATTAGAAACAGCACCAGCCTCATAAGATCCTATTTTCCTTTTCCCCCTCTTCTTTAATTTGTCTCTTTCTTGTTTTGCTTTCTTTTACACCTTATTGAGTATGTGTTCTTGTTAGCTTTATTGTTTTTGCTTGGACTACATTAATAATATGTCTCTGTGTTACATGTTTCTCTTTAGGAGGGCCACTCGACAAGCCCCTCTGGGTTTATTTGGCTCCTCCAGCACATTTCTTTTAAAATGTATAGTTTGTTAATTAACTAATCATTATGTACTGTCTGTTTTTTCCATTGATCTATTATGTTTATGTTTTTTTTGTGCAATAAATAAGCTGAGCTGTCTGAGAGTTTGTTAAAGTGAAATCAGACATTCAAAGATGCAGCAGTGTCCTTTTACAATCAGTGAATTACATCAGTGCAGTCACACTCGCTCACTGTTATCAGATTTCAAAGCAATTAACATCATTAATTTGATTTGATGATGTCAAAGGTCACATATTCTCTAAAATCCACTTCATCATGTTCCTCTAACTCTAATATGTGTCTCTAGTCCGTCTACAAACCCCCCAATGATGAGAAAAGTCCATCCTCTCCGTCTTCTGCCTGCTCCACTTTTCAGAAAATGTGTGCTCAAACAGGCCGTTTGGAGATTTTCCCTTCATGACATCACAAAGGGCAGTAGCCCCTCCCCCAGGTGGGTGACACTCCCACAGCTAGGTGTTTGTTCTGCCCTCTGAGTCTGCCTTCTTACTGTAAACCTTAGGACATGGAATGAGAAAGACCGAGACACCCAAGCCCTTCCAGAGAGGGGGCGTGGTCAGACACAGCTCATTTACATATTTAAAGGTACAGACACAGAAACAGCTTGTTCTGAGCAGGGCTGAAATAGAGGGGTTTATAGACATGATCAAATACAGGATCAGAGTGGATTTAGAACAAGAAACTTCACAAACATGTTTTGAGGAGCTCTGAGACTTATTTACACTGAAGAAGAGGAGGAGAATATGTGACCTTTAAGATGTTGGACTAAATCCTTATTCAGGCTTTACACCTTCATTGACAATATTTATGTAGAAATAAATTGCTGTTCTGTGTTAGTCCTATAGAAACCTTAAAGTCTCAATCAAAGGTGAGTCATCATGCCTCTAAACCCTCTTCAGTTGAAGTCTTGCATGCTGACTTAATGTGACTTGTTCTATTAAACATGAAAACATAAAATAAAATGAACATAATCAAAACAGGTTTAACAGGTTTAATGAACATGAAGAATAAATAAAATAATTTAAACAATAAATACTCTTATGTACAGTAAGGCAACACGATGCATGGCATCTCTTTAGAGGAGTCATGTACAGAGGAGTTTGAAGTCACCAGCAACACAAGGCCTCAGGAAGGATCTTCCTACTGATACAACGCACTTACAAATAGTTTACATTAGCTGGCAGCAAGTCTTTCTCAATGTGTCAACTTGTTTTTACCCTATAGTATCCTCATGAAAGCATCTTTCATACATGTAAGGATTCTCTTCAGGTTAGGGGGGCTGATGGTCTTAGGCCCTGTTTACACCAAGCAGTCTTTTTGGTTTGGTTCAGTATGGTTTGGTCCAGCAAACCCTGATCTTGTTTCCACAGCCAACCGTACCCTTAAGAGGAGTGTAGGCTGGATAGTGATAGTGGCATCAGCTACATAATAGCATGACATCATAGCAGTACGACACAGTGTAGCCCGGCAATAAATCCAAGGAAGAAGAACTGGGCACGGTAAACAAGGGCAACAATGGAGCCAATGGAAAAAAGCCTATAAATGACTCTATTTAAAAATGGTGCGTTTTGTGATTGTCTTTTATTACCCCTGGAAGTGACGATTCTTTCCATGAATCAACAGACAGCAGCGTGTCTGGCTCCACCCTTTAGGCTCGGCTCAGTATGCTTGTCATTTCAACACGGGCGTGTCCAGACTTTTTGGACTGGGGTGGCCCAACAGTTTGTGTGCACACACATGAATGAAGAGCGTTTATTTACCCTTTCTGTCTGCACCAATCACATCCACCTAAAATAACACAGGATAACGGCAACATGTACATCTTCTAAGCTTCGTTCTTCAAGGACTCAAAAGAATATGTTGCCCAAAGACACAATTTAAAGTATTTTAAATATTGCAAAAAAACATCAGCAAACTGAAAAGTACGAGCTGCCTGTTGCAACACAGTCTGAATAGGGGATTTCAACATAAGACCCACCTCTGGCAAGGCCAATAACCAATAATATTCAAGGGTCGTAGGGTGGCAATTGGGGTGGCCAAAACGATTTCAAGGGGGCCCCATGCCACTACAGGTCAGCCCTATGGACATGCCCCTGTTTCAACAGAAGGTTAGCAAAAAAGTAGGACAGTATGGATCACTTATTTTAGAATCATTCCCAAATTAATGCAGACTGTATCGAACCGGACTGAACTGGACCGCTTGGTGGCTCTAACAAGCTTATAAATGGGGCACTTTACCGTTTTGAGAAACATGCTAAAAGCTGTCTTCTACACAGTCAGACGAGGGGACATTCCTCCTGAATATGTCCCTTGCATCTTACGCAAATGTGACAAAGATCAGAAGATGCAAGCAGGAAAATTAGGAAGACTTTAGTGAGAAATGAGAGGCACCCATGCCCTGTGGTTGTCGGATCTTAGCACAATAGGGAAACAGTTTGCCTACAGAGGAGAAGCTATTCACCTGACAGTGACTCCATGCCATCTGTCTTCTTTACATTTATATGAACAACACGTGTGAAATCCAGAAATGAATGAAATCTACCCCGTGAGCGGATCACAAGCAGAGTCATTTTTGGTTTGTTGTGTTTAATTTGAGGAAAGGGTCACAGACCAAAGGTCCAGTTAGATGGTGTTTGGGCCCTTATTTGTGATATTTCTTTTCCTCCTATTCTCCTGGGAGTCTCTGTTTAGCTTCGAGCTGTACAACCTGCACTCGTTGTATGAAACATGAGCGGGTGTAATTGAAAGCAAATGTGAGATTGTGTGAGAGCTTGGCTGTAAGCATTCTTCAGATGATCCAGATGAACACAAAAAAAAAAAAAGTTGGACGTTTTTCAGTAAGCTGAATAGTGGGAGGCAGGACCAACTGTAGTAATAAAAATATCTGGAGGTGCTTTGTTATCCCAGTGTGATCCGTGGAAACACACTCTTCGGAGAGACATGCTGCTATGAAACAAAGTACAAGCAGGCCAAAGCCTCACATGGATATTTTTAGACTTGTTTTAAAGCAGCTGAACACAGAAGAAAGATTGAATGAATTCTGTCTTACAGCGCTTGCATGTACAAAATAAATCTTCTACTATACAATATGTGGTACTCGCTTCAGTTTACAGACAAACTGGAAACTGAAACTTCTTCTTGTCATGCAGGTTTCTCAAAGCCTCACAGCTTTGTTCTGCTGTGTTCTGTCCTTTACTAAACATGTTGTTTAGTAAAGGACAGAACACAGCAGAACAAAGCTTTCAGCACCGATACACACAGTTTCAAAGAATACTTTCAAAATGTTACCACGATGTGTGTGACCAGCTCAGTATCCTTACAACAACTGCAACATACTGTGGACATCAAGAGCCACTTTCTTCAGCCAATGCACAAAGTAGCACACCATCCAACTGATAAAGGAAGAGCTGCACACATTGCAAGTTCTGATTATTCACTGTGTGATGTAAAAGAATTGTGGAGCACATGACTTTTTGCTTTAAATGATAGAAAGGTCACATATACAGAATCCACTTCTCCATGTTCCTCTAACTCTAACATGTGTCTCTAATCCGTCTACAGACCCCCCAATGATGAGAAAAGTCCATCCTCTCCATCTTCTTCCTGCTCCACTTCTCAGAAAATGTGTGCTCAAACAGGCCGTTTGGAGATTTTCCCTTCATGACATCACAAAGGGCAGTAGCCCCTCCCCCAGGTGGGTGACACTCCCACAGCTAGGTGTTTGTTCTGCCCTCTGAGTCTGCCTTCTCAACGTAAACAATAGGACATGGAGCGAGAAAGACCAAAGACACCCAAGTCCTTCCAGAGAGGGGGCGTGGTCAGACACAGCTCATTTACATATTTAAAGGTACAGACACAGAAACAGCCTGTTCTGAGCAGGGCTGAAATAGAGGGGTTTATAGACATGATCAAATACAGGATCAGAGTGGATTTAGAACAAGAAACTTCACACACATGTTTAGAGGAGCTCTGAGACTTATTTACACTGGTTGAAGAGGAGAATATGTAACGATGGTATGAACGATTTCATACCATCTGCTGTCCATGATGAGCCAAAATAAGTGCAATGTGAGTGTAACAGGAAGCATGAAAACCCCCTCACACACAAATTGGATTACACACTTTTTACTAAAAATGAATGTGAATGCTACTATTCATTCAACAAACAATGCGGAGGCGTAGGTGGGTGGGAAGCCAGTGAAGGAAGAAGCCACTTCAACAATTAGACTTGGCTTTTTTCTGTAAGAGCAGTTTTCCTCAAAAAAGGAAAAGTCATTGTGGAAAGCTAAATAGTTAAATGCTTGCATGTGCTCATTATTAACCTGCATTGTGTTTAACATAGTATAAGTAGGTATTGATAAGATTGCAGTCTACGCTGCGTCTTTGCAAAGCTGCTTGCAGATGTGTTCGTTCAGCAGTGACACACACACACAACATCTGAACTCGTTGTCCACTCTTGTTTGTTTAAACTGCAGGCCGAGTGGTTGTAAGTGGTGTCATGTCACACCTGATCTGAAAATAGACCATGTGCTGAAAAGCTGTGTCTCTGACTGATGGTTAGCCCATGACTATATTTGTGACAATAGACTGCTGACAGAGGTGTAAACAAGCCGTGCTGAAACCAGCACTGCAGACTTATAGATGCATTATTCATTAGCATAGGCTGGCTAAACGTTAATGCGGTATTATAGCTGAAAAAGTGTTTGCCCGTGTGTGTGTGTGTGTGTGTGTGTGTGTGTGTGTGTGTGTGTGGGACTGCCTACTCGTTGCTCTCATGAGGAGTTCTTCTCGACCAGATAGAGTAGGATTGAGCTGCCCTGGAGAGTAAGGTAGAGTTGCATCACATTGTGAAGGCGATTGTTGGTCTTATAAAGACCATTTGTATTTATAAAAACAAAATATTACAACTGATTCGAAGTTGTGAGTTCTTATGAGCATGTCCTCACGTCAGACTATTTGGTCTTTAAGTGGTCGAGTTTTGCTTAATATGAGGCTGTTAATGTTTTTTTTCAACAGAGGCTTTGCTGGTGATTCAGAACAATCGGGATATTACATTTGGCTCCATCATGAAGGTACATTGGATAACTGGCTTTTGGCAAACAATGAAAGTGTATCATAGGAAATAAAAGAAAGCAAGAGGAATATAAAAGTTAAAACAACGCTGCCAAAAAATAACTGAGTAATGTTTCAACTGAAAGTGAGCTCTGTTTTTTTAGATACAGTGCTGTGACCTGAACAAACTATAGGGCTGCACAGTGCGGTTCAGGAAGCAGCAATCCTGTTTATTTCCTCCATAGTGGATTTGATTATAAGCCATGATGTCATAACCATCACAGGTAGACTGACCACGAGCTACCTGAGTGTGAGACGATGGTTTATGCTCCTGTAGGAGACACAAGTTTGTATGATATCAACTTTGCTTTAAGAACAACAAGATTTATTCACGATATCAGGGAAAAGAACTACACTACCCACGATCATAGAGTGTCACGGCGACGTCTCTGATTGGTTGAGCTCGCTGTAACCATGGCAACGCTTCCTGCCCCTTAGGGCAAATGCGAGGGGATAGTTTTGCAAGCAGGCTAGCTAGTTAGTTAGCTAAAAGGAAATATATTAAGAACCTTATGAATGTAATTTGAACACGATAACAATGACTGAAGCTACATTTAAGAAGAAGAGGTATCATTCGCAATGCATTGTGGGAAAGGTAGTTCCTTGACTACGGAAAAAATGATGTGCACGGTCTTGTAACTTTGCCTTTTTCTCCGTTTCTTAGCAGCATTTTTGCGCCGAAGCAAAGGTTTTAGAGTCTCGAGTATTGGGGTAGCTGGTTGTCATGGTAACAGGCTTCAATCTCTTGATATAAGGATTTAATGAAAAGGAGGATTTGAAAGGGGAAATTAACTTCAGGAACCAGGACCAGGAGCCTCCAAAAAAGTGGTCTCCCACTGTTGAGCTCAATTGAATGGTTAGCTTTGTTAGCTTACTAAGAAGTCAGCAGGCTAACATAAAACATGTAGAGTTTTTATAAGGTTGAATCACAGTTCAAATCTTATCTAAAGCCATTTAACTGTTTTAACTTAATTTAAACTTACCAATATTGTCTATTGAATAACCATCTACGTGTACCTGGGCTGTCAAGGGACTTGTGGGGTGAAAGAGAAGGAGCTTTCTGGCAGAAAGCCTTGAAGGTAACGTTCTCCTCCATGCTACTGGCATGTCATTTTAACCCAAAAGGCTATGTGTTAGCAACAAAAACATACACACTTTGTGACCATTTTGAAAACTGTTGAGACGTTGGACTGAAAATAAAAAATAAATGCCCTTCATTCCTTCTTGTGCAAAAGAGCTGAAGACCTCAAACATGGCTGCCAGAGGATGTCGCACGTGCCTTCAATCTGCTGATTCAAGGGCACAAAGAGTGTCCACCAACTTAGCCCCTAAAGGTCAGATAGTTTGCTCTCTGTACTTATTGCTTGTGGCAGTAAACAATCCTTCCACTGCCCCTGGACATTGGTAGACATGCAGGGAGCCAGCTGGTGCCATCAGGCTCTGATGGTATATGAATAACAACAGCCTAGCTAGTTGTGGAGGGAAGGCCTTGGACTCCGGAGTGTGGATCCCATCTCGGGCCGACTCCTCAGACCACCTGAACCAGGGTCGACTACCCCAACTATAAAGATCAGTATTAGTGGCACCCTGCTCTTTCACACAAGAGCTCTCCTCTGCTTGTGTATTTCAGATAGTCTCTTCTCTTCAGTCATCCCACACAGCTGCAGTTGGCTGCAGAAAGCCATTTAATTGTCTGCCACGTGGTCTGGGCGTCCATGAACGACACAGTTTCATAGCGGGATGGCCGACAGCATGGGTAACTGCTGACCTTCTTCCCAGTGATGCTTCCATTGTCCATCAGAGACTTGAGGGCCAGGTCATAATTCTTGCGGGAGCTGAAGCACGTGCCAACGCAGTACTTAAAGAGGATTATCTCGTCTGAATCGTAGCCAAGACCAAGATCACGCACCCTCATCTCTTTCTTCTCCAAATGGCAGTCGCGACTGCTCTTCGTCTTCTTGCGGTTCCTCCTTGTTGTTCTGGGCGAGTTCGGTTCGTGAGGAGATCGTGGCCATCTGCTCTGCGGGACGTCTTCTTCCTGCGACCACTCTACTGCAAGAAAACAGAAAAGGAAACCTTCATATCAAACATCCGGTTGAACATTTACGCTTATGTGGACATATCTGTGATTGTATTAAAAAAAACACATACAGTGACCATGTTTGAAATCCTACATTTTGATGAACTTAGACTCAAATGGAAGCATAATCGCTGCATCGTGTTATAACTCTGGTGACATGATGCAGTTTCCGTAGAGACAAACTTCACAACACTGAGGGCTCAGACTAAAGTGAAAGGCTTATCAGTGATGGAGTAACGGGCTGTTTAGATTTGATAGAAGCTACAGCGAAGCAGGATAATCACAAAATAAGTTTATTTGTTACCTTTGGTTGCAGCTCTGAGTGCAGCGTGAGGTCACTGCTTTAGAAACACTGACTGGAAATAACACTTTTAAAGGGTTACAATAATGATTTTTATGGCACTGATACTTCATGAAGATGACCCCTCCCCCCCTTTTTTAACCAGCTTTTCAGTAACCTTTTCTGATCTTCCACTGGCCATGTCGCACTATTAAAGTTAATAAAGTCCATCTTCATACTACAAAGTGCTGCCACAGCTTTTTGATGTCTTTAATCCTTTCACGCTCCATGCTCCTGGGTAGTTGGGGAAGTTGTGCCAGAAAACACGACTCTGCCTCTTTGATGATTGGTGATGAACCAGGAAGTGTTTATTGGGTTTTTAAGACACCTTTCACGGACTGCCAAGAACAAACCAACATCCATACATATTAAAAATATGAAAACAGATAATAAATAAATTACTACAGTACAACTACTTTAACTAAGATCACACCTTGTGTCTGTAGAGTTGGTACATTATCTGACAAAATATAGAAACTAAAACCAGTAGAGTTGCAAGAAGGAGATATCAAGAGTTCACGAAGACGGGGCGCCGGTATCCTAGTGCAGTGTTTTTCAAAGTGAAGCTCCTCACACCCTTGGAGGTTGCAATTGAGCGCTAGTGGGGGTCCCAGAAACTTAGAGGAAAGGGAAGGGAGGATCAAAACAAGATGTAAAAATCAACAAATAAAATAATGAAAATGTTATAAATATGTCTCTTTAAGTTGTTATCAATCACTGCATATATCAAAATCTGTGTTCTTCTTTATTCCAATCTTTCAGTTAAAAAAAACCCCACCACTGAAGCCAATCAGAATCTAGCAGTCACAATGAGCGACACTGACCAATCAGAAAGTTGCTGTTCCAATGAAAACTAGCAACCTGCCTCCTCTAAAAATGAAAACATTTCTCAAAAGAAAACGGTCGCCTCTGAATGCCGCCGGTATGATCTAAAAAACATAAAGGACAGCTTCACTATAGCAAGTACGAGTGGCCATGATATGACAAAAAGATCCTCGCCAGTGAGTCTAACCTTGAGGGACACCAGAAATGTAGCAGGAGAGGGGTCCCTGCTAGAGGCTAATGCTATATGGGGTCCTTGGCATGGTAAAGTTTGGGAACCCCTGGCCTAGTGGTTAGTGTGTGTGCCCCAGGTATGGTTGGCCCGGGTTCAATTTCGACCTGCAGCTACTTTCCCATGTCATTCCACCAGGGGCATGGCCAGAGGGGTTCTAAAAAAAAAATCTAAACTATGATTGGCAATTTTCCCTGTCAGAGGCGGGACTTGTGTAAAAAGTACTATTCTGGCTTTTTTTTTTGCAAAAGGTTTCCTTTAGTTTCTTTTTTTGGGGGGGTTTTAAATTGTGCATAAATACTTTGTACATCTATTTCATAAAACATACATTGTTTGTGTGTGTTTATGCACATCACACTTCAGGCCACCACTAAGTCAGTGCCACACATGCCCCTGCATTCCCCTCTCTCTCTCCCCTCTCTCTCTCCCTGATTTATGACTCTATCCCTTGTCCTCTCTCTAAATAAAGGCATAAAAAGCCCAAAAATAAACATTAAAAAAGGGTTCACAAAGACGTTCAGTATCTGGATTTTATAAACATATTTGGAGCTTGTGCTGTTGATTAATCTCCCTTATCTGTCTTATTCTGATCCAACAACAAGCTGAGGAAGTTATCAGAGTAAGATAGAGAGAAAATGTCAGGATGTTTTACGAGTCTGTGGTCGGTGCCAACGAACGGATCTACAAAGCAAATCAAAGAAAAACTAAAACTGAAGAAGACTTAATTACGGTATTATTTTCTTGTTTTCTGTACATGCAGCCACATGTCCGATGTGTCCTTGGGCAAGATGCTTAACCCCAAGTTTCTCCCACTGATTCGTCAGCATCGCTTGAATGTGTACAAACCCAGGGAGACACTGCGGATGCTTATCTACGGTGCACCTAAAGGGACAAAATAGCAGGGCGGCTGTGGGTCAGTAGAGTCGGTCGTCTCCCAACCAGAGGGTCGGGGTTCAATCCCCAGCTCCTGCAGCAACGTCAGATGTGTCCTTGGGTAAGACACTTAACCCCAAGTTGCTCCCACTGCTTCGTCAGCGGCGTATGAATGGATGAGTTAATACTGACGGACTCTTTACTCAGCAGCCTCTACCATCAGTGTGTGAACGTGTATGAATGGATGAGTTAATACTGATGGACTCTTTACTCAGCAGCCTCTACCATCAGTGTGTGAATGTGTATGAATGGATGAGTTAATACTGATGGACTCTTTACTCAGCAGCCTCTACCATCAGTGTGTGAATGTGTAGGTATGATCTGCAGTGTAAAAGCGCTTTGAGTAGTCAGAAGACTAGAAAAGAGCTAAACAAGCTCAAGTCTGTTTACCAGTAAGTAACTGTTATAATCCAATCCCTTCCAGGATCAATACAAACATTTTCATCAGATTTGTGATCAGGTCTTCAGAAGAAATCTTTCCCATGAACTCTTTGAGATATCTAAGCCTCGTGGTGGTAAGAGGACTGTTCATATGTTCCCAAGATGTCTTCTGTCGTCTGCAAAGGTGAAACATTTCTCACTTTTTTAGGCATTGGATTAAAACACACTTTTATGAGCTAGCAGGGGAGAGCATGTGTGATTAAATTGAAAGCAAACATGAACACTGGAACTGTGAGCGATTCCTCTGGTTATCAGCTGAGTGGTTCAACACGTACTGTCACTATGCAGGGTCATTAACAGAGGAGCGAGCTGTTGGCTGAACTCCAGATCAAGTTGCTTTTTTCCTTTGCCAGGAACCTTTCAGTCAAGATTTACCCTCCCTGCAGCGCAGACCTGGCCCAGGTGTTTGACTGATTTCTACTTCCTGACCCGTGGATGGCTTAGCCCTCCATGCAGTGCGTTCCTAAGAGAATGGTTATTAGCGCTGTAGCATGCTCATTTACAGAGGCAGAGGTACTTGTCAGTTCATGCCTTGATGTTTACCAAAAGTGAAAACTTGTAATCATGAGGAAAAAAAGAAGAGAAAAATGCACAGAAGTATTCCCCAGGCAACGAGCGGACCCATTCAATCAAAGCCAGCGCGGGTACATATTCAGTCGTGTTTAAACATGCCACATTGGTTTCCATTATAATGTAATTACACAAGTATTTCCATATTACAAATGAATAGGCAATGTTCTGGCAATCATGTGTTACTTCACTAAATGTTATTATTGTTTTTGAGTGAGAGTCACGAGAACATTCAATGTGATGCTCGAGGGTTTCGCTGTAATGTTTTCCATCTCTGCGATGAGTACGGTTTGAAGAAGGAGGAACAGGAGGAACTAACTGAGGCTCTACAGAAACACTGTCAGTATCCCCAGTGATCAACACAATGTGCAGAAACTGCTTCAGGCACATCACTGTCCTGTGACGGCCTCTGATCTTTACATTCATAAATACCTAAACGTGGAGGGGAAGGCATGTCCCATCAGATACACGAGCTGATGGGACATGGACTTGAGCTTGTAGAGTGCTTTCTAGTCTTCTGACTACTCAAAGTGCTTTCACACTGCAGGTCACATGTACACATTCATACACTGATGGAAGTAACTCATCAATTCACACACATTCATACACTGACATCGAAGCAGTGGGAGCAATTGGGAGCGCAAGAGAGAGTGCAGGCATGCGCAAGGACGTGCAGGTAAAACCGGGGGGCTAAATGTTTTACCAAAAAGTCATATATAGAAACTATGCAACGAGTATTAAGCGCATTTGATGAAGCTGCAGCTACTTTTCTCTGCTCCTCTCTGCTGTCATGACTTTGAGCATCGCGGGGCACGAGACACACCAACATACAGCGCAAACGCACACACATACACACACACTTGCACTGGAGCGCCAGCCACCACGCAAACTTTTTTACTTTTTACTTTTAGTGCTACAGCACACAGTTGATCCGTGATCCGTACGGACCGAGGCGTGAACACACGTGATCCGGCCAAATGGTCGGTTGGACTTTGCAGGCTGCAAAATCATCTCACAGCAGCCTGCTGTAGTCTGTGAACATCTCCACACAGATTAAAGTTGTTTGTTGTAAACTAAATTAAGGGAAAAACATATGTGATATAAATACAAACATAATATTAAAATGTAGCCTACCCTAAAATAAGAGTTTAAAAAATTTGCATTATTTTTTATAGAACTCTCATTTATTATATCTGAAATTATTTTCTGTTTGTTTTGTGAGTATTAAATGCATTTGGAGGCTGTCGGTAAAGGCTACGGCTCACTATGTGGACTGGTAGATCTCTGCAGACTGGCAACTTTAAAAGTAGATCTTGGTTTAAAAAAGGTTGGGCACCCCTGCTCTACAGGGAGGCCTTACTTTATTTCAAAATAAAAGCCCACAGCAAGTAAAGTACTCTCAGCTTAAGACAGGACAAACTTTCAAAATGAAAGCTGAACAATTTTTATTTTTAAATGCCAAATAAGAGAATTTCAAACATTCATTGTGACCAGTCTGAATTGACGGGTAGAATAAACAGACATGCAGCAGGCTGTCATTCATCTTATGAAGCTGTGATATAAGTCAGACTCCGACACATTGGATTCATTATTTTACCCTGCAGTACAATGTCGTTCAGATGACCAAGGTCATACTCAGTGTTGAAAACTACCAGGAAAACATCCAGAGGATACATTAGTCATCCAGGAGTGACACGCTGCTATTTTACGGCCTCCCCTTCAGATTTATGAAGCTTTGTTCTGGAAAAAACGGAGTAGAAGAAAAGTGCCCTTCCCATGCAGCCTATGCCCTCAGCCACAGGGAAACAAGGGACGACCGTTGGAAATTTTATTTCACGCATTCCCACGAGGAAAGACTAACAGAGCTTCTAAACATCCTCCATAAAACTTCTACATTATTCTTACTGTTAATTCATACTCCAGCATTTCTGATTCAGTAGGATCCAGTATTAACATAGAGAGTAACATTAATCTAATACTTTTTCTCAACCAGCAACCTCTGCTGTTGAAAAGTGATGCACAGGCTGTGTAAAATGTAAAGTGTAAAATCCTGCAGTTCCTGGAGTGTCCACTAGAGGCTGGCTGCAGAAGCACAGGAAGTCACATACACACCCATTCTAAAAAGTCTGTTTTTACAGCAGAGATTAACATGTTTACAGCCTGGTTCAAAAAAACAAATAGGTGTGATTAGCTCATGTCTCGATGGACACATCAGTTGACTCATCAGTTTTGATTTGATGAAGGATAAGAGTTATTCACAATAAGGCGTGTAGCTGACCTGATTGACAGGTGGGCGCAGTGTAACAGTTTGTCGGGAGGTTTAAAACCTGCCTCAGCTCCAGCTCTCAGCTTGTCGTTATATTTATTTATAGGTTGACTGAAAGTTAGACTGAGACAGCATTTCCAGCATGGAGACCACCATCGATGGGACTCCAGTGCCCCCTGCAGGAACAGACGGGGGACCCTCACTTTTCGTCCATTCATATTTACAGTCTGTGCTTTTTCTTGAGTTTTTTGCATCTCAGCAACTTGAGGATTACCAGCGACTCTCCTTGTTTAATTTTAGATTGATTTTATCGCTCCTTCAGATGTTTTATTTGTTTCTTTTATTGTTATTTTTTCATTATTGTCATTTCCTGCTTTATTTTGTTAATGGACTTGAGGCTGTTATGTAAAGTGACCATCACAAGTCATGTTTCCCGCCTTGTGTTTCTCCTCCTCCCCTGATTCTACTCACCTGCGTTTCCTTATTGTGCTTTTAGTCCGCGTGTGTCCTCCCTCTTCTTTCCTCATGTTGCCTCGTCCTGCCGTTATTTCAGTGTTAAATTTCTTATGTATGACTGCCTGCCTTTTTGACCTGCTTTTGCCTATTACCTCGGATTTGTTTGCTTGAGTGTTTTTGGATTGATTTGTGTGTAATGAACCCGGACTGTCACATTAACCTGCCGTTTGTACTCTTACAGAGTCTGCAGTTGAACCCTCTTAGTGAATGTCTTTGTTTCAGTTTCTTGTTTGTGTGTTTTGATTTGAATATTTCCACTGAATGAAAAATGTTATTTTCTAGGTCAAAGTGTTATCAGTTGTTTGTTTGAATTCCTAAAGGGAACTTTTGGGTCCAGCAGTTGTGACCATGATGGCTCTTTGCTGTATGAAGATTGGGAACTTGTATGACTTTGTTAAAGAGCCACAAAGCTCCCAGGTGGAGCGTGAGCTGGATGAATGAATAAACAAACCTGGTGGTTTTGGTGACCTATTGCAGTTTCCTGTCTCACACAAACAGTCAACATCGATTTTCCCATCAATGACCGCAATATTTTAACCTGCTCCATGGTTTCCACATCCTCAACCAAAAGGTTTTGTGTTAAAGTTAACCTTGTAATATAAAGGGGGCGGAGCTGATGGTATATGAAATACTAACCAATGTCTTCAGGCCAGGGTGTGTGCAACCTTCTGTCCTGCTCCAGATCCTCTGCAGGAGACCAGGAGGGGTGCCTGAGGACCCGCTGGAGGTCCAAATGAGCCTCTTTATTCTCCTCTTCAGAAAACACATCTTCAACAAGCATCAGCAATGAAGCCACCATCCACAGCATCACCTGTTCAACACCAGGAAAGAGTTACAATGAAAGAGTTACAATGACAGAGTGTAGATTTCATCAGTTACATGCAAGTAAAAGAACTAAAGTATAAGCATAGCGCCTCAAAAAAGAGCTACTCACCATGTTTAATGGTTAATTTCAGAAACATTAAAGGTGACATATCCTCCTCCTCTTCAACCAGTTTGAATAAATCTCAGAGCTCCTCAAAACATGTGTGTGAAGTTTCTTGTTCTAAATCCACTCTGATCCTGTATTTGATCATGCCTATAAACCCCTCTATTTCAGCCCTGCTCAGAACAGGCTGTTTCTGTGTCTGTACCTTTAAATATGTAAATGAGCTGTGTCTGACCACGCCCCCTCTCTGGAAGGGCTTGGGTGTCTCGGTCTTTCTCGTTCCATGTCCTATTTTTTACAGTGAGAAGGCAGACTCAGAGGGCAGAACAAACACCTAGCTGTGGGAGTGTCACCCACCTGGGGGAGGGGCTACTGCCCTTTATGATGTCATGAAGGGAAAATCTCCAAACGGCCTGTTTGAGCACACACTTTCTGAAAAGTGGAGCAGGCAGAAGACGGAGAGGATGGACTTTTCTCATCATTGGGGGATTTGTAGACAGACTAGAGACACATATTAGAGTTGGAGGAACATGGAGAAGAGGATTCTGTATGTGTGACCTTTAACTTTTAACAGAAGATGCCCTTCTTGATCTGCAAGGATATGTTGGTGGGTTGACATGATGGGAAGCGAAATTATGAATAAGAAGATATTCATAAGATATTCATAAGATATTCATAATTTACCATCTTAAAAACACAACTTAAATGCTTTTGTGTACTTTTTTTTAAGAATGCCAAAAATTAAATGGGTCTCTGATGGCTCCTCCCAACCCTTACATGTTCTGTTTATATTTAAGTGAGAAGGTTTATTGTCTCTGTCTTCTGTTATGGCGGAAGATTACATAATAGGGGGTATGCAAAGTTGAAAGTGTGCCATTGAAGGTCATAATCCACCCCACCCACAAACACACACACACACACACACACACACAACACAGTCAGTGTAATCTGAGCCGTATCACCTTCTGTACCCGATCCTCCATCCATTTTACGACCATTCAGAAGCGATCAGCTTCAGGAGCTTCACGATCAAAAGATCTGATTGGTCAGTGGGTGGAGATTTTCACAGGTTGCTTCGGAGCAGGTTATGTGTGCAGCATAAGTTACGGTAGCGATATGCCTATAACACAGGGTTAACCATGAAGTTACCTGTTTGACCCCAAATCCTGCCTCGTAGTACAGGCCCCTGGTCTCATATCTAGCAAACGTCCAAAACAGCCATGTGGGGGGTGCCTTAAAAGCGCCTACCTTCTCTGGTCCAAACAAATCCAGATCATTCAGGACCAGAATCTAAAGTTAGAAGGAGGACATACTGACTGCTGCATTGTTGTCAGAGAAGCCAGCACTTCAACATGGCATGTTTCTTTAATGTCTGATCAGATAGTAAGATACCTTTATCATTTCACTCACTACACATCTCACTGACTGGACCTTTAAGCCTAATGTTTCACCTCTGTGAAACAAGTTCACTAGGTTCTTCAATAATCAATGAAAACGCCTGAGACCACCAACAGGAGTGTATCTGACACCTGCATAAGATACTGTTTGAGCCCCAGTATACTGTATGTTAGGATGGGTCAAAACATCCTCTGACAGACATTAATGTGTGTTACGTGTCTTGAAGGCTGCTCTTCACTTGATTGGTTCGTTTTAAAACTTTAAAACAGCTAGATAGAAACTCAGGCAGTCATTTGGAGGTATCCTGAAGACCGGTCATGTCTTTATAGATTGTGAGGCAACAGATGAGATTTTGATCTGAACCAAAGTGGATCCTATAGAGCCAGACCACGAGGAGTGAGTATTTGCATTTCATTTGGTTGTATACAGTGTGCATACATTGTGGGAAGTGAAGGCCGCTCTGTGTAAGCTGATCCATCCTGCTCTGTCGCCTCTTTCACATGGAAATTGTGTCTGGGTTGGCTGTGTTTGGCTTTCAGCCGATAGTGGCCCTGTCTGTACGGCATTGTGGGATACCTGTAGCCTACACCTGCCCCTCTTTAATTACTTAATTGACACGTGACACCTTCTCTCTGCACAGGTAAGGTTAATATTTTAACATCACTTATAGAATGAGTTTCTCTGCGGTGTCTGGCTGAACATGAGGCCTGGATCAAATGGGCAGTGTAGTGGAAACTAGCTGCTGGTGAAACCTGCAAGCCGACAGTCTGCCAGCAAAACCTACTGGCCTACTTCTGCCTCTGATAGTCCGACATTCACAAACTGATGCTCACCTTCCAGTTCTTCAGGTGATTCTGGGTAGTCGACGCTTCCCTCCAGGTTTTTCCATCTGAAAATTAAAAACAATAAGAACAAAAGAGTAAAACTCTCTGACTGTTCACCAGCCATCACAGGACTGACATATAGAGACAGACAACCAAGCCGGAGTACCCGGAGAGAATCCAGATTATGTTATAAATAAAGTGACACCAATGATGACTTTAATTAAAAAACTTAAGTTTCACAGGAAAATTTTATAACTTAGCAGTGCAACAAGGTGAGCACTGTGAGATTGGGCCCTGTAAGGGAAGTTTCCTACAGTCCCCCTACTGGCCTGGGGCCCCATGCAGTTGCCTGCCTTGCCTGGTTGACAAGCAGCGCCTCAGAGAGGTTCCTGTGAGACGGAGATTCAAACCATGAACCTTCTCACTGTGAAGCAACAGCGCTAACCACTGCAGCACCGTGCAGCCCAGCTCTTCTAAAAGCTTTCAGAAATGTTCACACAAGTTTCAAGGAATGTCGATATAATATGTTTCCTGAAGTTAATATCAAGGTGCATATCAAGGTTCTGATAAAAAAAAACTTTCACTGATGACTCCTGCTCTGTTTACTGCAGCGCAATGAGGACTGAGAGTATTTAATTTTCCACACCACGTCACGAATCCTGGAAATGCTCCCTGCTGTTTAAAAGCACATGGATTTCAGTTTAGAGAGAAGTTACTTTTAAAACTAACCTGATAAAAAAAATGTTGAATGCAGCTGAGACACAGCGCTGCAGAGCCAGTGGAAGCACACACATTAGCTAAAGTTAAAATCTATCAGCTTGCGCTGTGGCCTAGAGGAGCAGACTGAGATCTGGGGAACTATAGCAGTTAGCCACCAACTCTACCTCCAGGTTATAAAAAATTTAAATAAAGACAAGAGTTTCTCATAGACAACAATTCACCCCGGTTCTCTTTCATTCTCAGTTCATTCACACATGGAGCATTCACTCACAGTAATACTCTGCTCTAAGCTCTCAAACTTGTCTGGATCTCACAGGTGTTAGGACTCAGACTCATCTCTTACAGTAATCCATATTGACAGTGTTATTTTTCCTTTTCTGTGTTGCTGGCTGTGCTCGTAGTGTCATGATTTGGTCTCATTTAGTTTAGTATTTCAGCGTTTAGGTTTCCACGTTTTAAATTCTCCTGTCCATCCTATGTTGCTCGTTTCCCTTGTGTGTTTTTGTCTTAATATTTCATAGTTTTGTCTTCAGTGTTTCCTGTTTTATTTTGTCATTTATTATCCTTGTGTATCTTTATGTTCTAGTGTTTTGTTACATTCTTGAATTCTGTGTGTCTTCAGTGTTTCATGTATTTATTTTATAGTTGTCCTCAGTGTTTCTTGTGTTCATTCCTTCCTCTGTGTGTTTCCCTCCATTGTGATTGCCCTCATTGTCCTCACCTGTGTCATTAGTCTCACCTGTGTTTGATTACCCCTGTGTCTATTTAGTCTCTGTGTTTGTTCCCTCGTGTTGTTAGATCATTGTTGTAAGTTGCCAGTGTTGTTTGCCGTATGTTGGAGTCTCAGTGTTTCCTAGTGTTTCTCATTGCTTATCAGTTTTTGGATTTTTGCAGTTTGGAAATTTTGATAGAAAGTTTTAGTTTTTGCCTTTTTGTTGAAATAAATAGTTTTATTAGTTTATTCTGCACTTGGGTCCACCTCCTTGTTTTCCCACACCCGTGACACATAGACCTTAGAGGCTGCTCTGCTGCCGCTGAGCTCTCTGTAATGCTCTTAAAGAATAGTGACCTGTGGTTTTATTTCTGTCCTGACTTTGATTCAATCTCAAACATGTTTTAAGTAGTCATAAGACTAGAAAATGAATATACAAGCTCAAGTCCATTTACCACTTCGTCCACAGGGTCACCCCCCCTCATTAAAATAAATTACAACCTGGAGGTCTTCAAGTGGAAAATGATCTAACCATCTGTTGTGAGTGGAGCCGTCTAACGAGACGTTCCTCTCTGTGTTCAGGCTTTGGTCACAGTAAAATAAAGTTATTTTGATACGGATCAGATTACACTGTGTGTGTGTTTGTGGGTGGGGTGGATTATGACCTTCAATGGCACACTTTCAACTTTGCATACCCCCTATTATGTAATATTCCGCCATAACAGAAGACAGAGACAATAAACCTTCTCACTTAAATATAAACAGAACATGTAAGGGTTGGGAGGAGCCATCAGAGACCCATTTAATTTTTGGCATTCTTAAAAAAAAGTACACAAAAAATCCTACTTTGTACGTGTACCTTCATGTGTGAGGCTAAACACACTTTATACAACACAGACTGTGACACAGTGTGAAACATTCAGAAACAACATTCATGTTATCAGAGGGAGACCATGTTAGCCTTAATCCTGCATCATCATAAAACACAGTGTCCTCCTGAGCGACATTCTGTTTGTTACCAAAACAAAACTTTCTCTGCTGAGCAATCTGCATGTTTGTTTGTCTGCATCTAGCTTGAAGAAAAATATTTCAGCCTGAAACAAAAGAGGACCAAACATCAATAATATGCAGCTTTAGACTGATTTGATTCTGGTCCTTATAAGCAGAATACCAAGAATCGCCTGAGGAAAAAAGACAAGTCGGACATGTACAAGTTATGGCTTGGTTTGATGTGAAGGGTGGTAGGACGCCTATTGTATGTAAGTTTGTTTGTAAGTTTATAAAAGTCACATATTCTCAGAGCTCCTGAAAACGTGTGTGAAGTTTCTTGTTCTAAATCCACTCTGATCCTGTATTTGATCATGTCTATAAACCCCTCTATTTCAGCCCTGCTCATAACAGGCTGTTTCTGTGTCTGTACCTTTATATATGTAAATGAGCTGTGTCTGACCAACTCCCCTCTCTGGAAGGGCTTGGGTGTACTCGGTCTTTCTCGCTCCATGTCCTATTGTTTATGGTGAGAAGGCAGACTCAGAGGGCAGAACAAACACCTACCTGTGGGAGTGTCACCCACCTGGGGGAGGGGCTACTGCCCTTTGTGATGTCATGAAGGGAAAATCTCCAAACGGCCTGTTTGAGCACACATTTTCTGAAAAGTGGAGCAGGCAGAAGACGGAGAGGATGGACTTTTCTCATCATTGGGGGGTTTGTAGACAGACTAGAGACACATGTTAGAGTTAGAGGAACATGGTGAAGTGGATATTGAATATGTGACCATTAACTTTTAACAGAAGATGTCCTTCTTATTTTGCAAGGATTATGTTGGTGTGTGGTTGACATGATGGGGAGTGCAAGATCTTTGTAATTTCAAATAAGTTATTGGCAAATCTATCATTTCCTAACGACCACAGCAATAGCATGAAAACAGACTGCTTGAGTTTTTAATAAGTCATTGAGTTCATTGTATCCAAAGCCCCCAAAGTCCATTTTATATCCCTAACGCTGCATAAACACAAGCATCCAATCACACATGATGGAATAAAACGGATTCTATCCCTGTTTATGTGTCCGGAGTAACAGTTGAGCCAGCACTGTGTCTGCACCTCTTGATGGATGTCTTCAAGACATTTTTATATAAATTAAGCCTTAATAAATGGAGTGGGTCTGTTTGGATTTCCCAGTGCGAGTGTGACTGGTGTGGAGCAGATGTTATTGTAAACTCTGCACCAGGCAGACAGCGTCCACCAGATGAGTCTGTTCTTTACACTCAAAGGTTACCAGCACAGTGAAGTTTGTACGAGATAATTTTAACTGTAATTATCAAACTTAAAATCTTGCACTTCTTCCCCAGACATTGGGCGCTGGAGTCCGTCCATGTTTCAGGAGCAGCTGATTAAAACATCATTTTCTCAGGTTGTCTTGAAGAAGTTAGCTCTGTTTACAGGAATGCCTCAGGCCGCTGTTCTTAAAAATCTGTGTTTGTAGAACTAAACTCATTCCATATTTCAAGGATCATCCTTGGCTTCTATATCAAGCCCTCAACATTATGTAGCAAAAGACAAAAACAATAGAGCTACACACATCACATCCTGCTTCCTCATACTGAAACAGTTTACACATGATGATACAGTGAAACTCCTACAGAGAGAGAGAGAGTAAAAATATAAAAAACAAGGCTTTAAGGTTTAAGGCTTAGGCCCTGACACACCAAGCAGACGGCAAAGAACGAGTGGCAACGAAGGCCGCCTGTGTCGTCGCCTGTGTCGTCACCTGTGTCGTCGCCTGTGTCGTCACCTGTGTCGTCGCCTGTGTCGTCGCCTCACAAAAAGTTTTACTTGAAAACACTGCAAAGCCTACAGCCGACGGCCAACCATCACCTACGTTCTGCGCATGCGTGATAGGAAATAACACCGCTGTCGGTCACCACTCGTAATATAGGTACTTCTTTTCCAGAATAATGTCTGATAAAAAGTAGAAAATGGCGCTGGCGCTGTCAGTTCTTGGTCTTTCAGTGGAAAAAGAAAAGAAGAGGCAGAGGAGACAAATAAGGAGAAATCGCACTAATGGGTGAAAGCATGGATACTACAGCGGCGTGCTCAAGGGGCTTTAATGAACCTGAGAGGAGAGCTGGAGAGAAATGAAACCTCCCAACAGCCAATCAGAGAGATTCCTCTCACCGACGTCGAATCGGCCGAAAAAAGGTCGACGGGTAACGATGGAGCCGGACACACCGCAAAAACTAGGGCGACGACCACTCACTGCCGGTCAAACTTGGACTGAAGGCCTGTGTCGACCAAGCATTTTTTCTGAGCAGCAGTGTTTTTTTTCAATTATTGCCAATGAGGAGAGAGCGTTCGCAGCAACAGGCAGCAGCTGGGAGATAAAGCGCAGCGCCCAGCATCTTTTTTCAGAGCGCTACCCTTTTTTTGAGCAGCCACTCCGAGCACTCAAGTTGAAAATCTTTCATCTGTTCAGAAAGGCGCTGTTGAAGTCATCAGCACTATATTCCAAATATTTGATATTCCCCATATTTTTTCGGCCTACAGATCATGTCACATCCTCCTCGCTCCGTGTCTGATCGGGAAATAAACGATCTCTAATCTAAAACATACAGTAAAAAGTAAAAGAGCAGTGTCTGTCATACAGCGGCCGTCGTCAACAGACTGTTGTCATAGAGACAGGACGGACGTGCAGCGCTTTTCCTCTCAGCGCAAAAACGCTTCATGGAGGTGCTCCCGGGCGCACAGCCAGCACTTTACTGCCTGGTAAAAACCGCCAGGTGGACACAGAGTCTTAAGGTTAGCTGCTGAGAGGCATCCTCAAAACTCCTCTCAGAAATCTAACATTTTGCTGTGCATCATTTTAACAATCTAGAAAGTAGTTTAATAGGGAAACAATAATAAACACAGGAAGGTGACATCATATTCTCATACTGTAGATATCTGTATATGAACCTGAAGCCAAAATGTTCTAAAGTTGATGATCACTATCAAAAACCAAAGAAGTCACTAAGCTTTAGTGTGGAGCGTGAACATGCAGGCAGTGAAGACCCTTTGGTCGCAGCATCGTTTGTTTGTTTACGAAACTGGTGAACCATTAACAGAGTGGTCCTACAATTCTCACACTACTCAGGTCTGTAAATTCAGATTTTGTTCATAAGGCCCTGAATTAGAGGTGGGCGATATGGAAAAAATATCATGTCACAATTTCTTTTGGCAAGATCACGATTTTATCACAATTTTTTTCATACTGATCTTTAGACAAATTTGTAAGTTACCAAACTTATTTCCCTGTACAATGTTTTTAAATGCACAAAAACTGTGCAGACAAGTTTAATCTATTTGAAAAACATCTTTGTAGGAGGTCTGGAGGTCTCTCACCCAGAACATCTTTAGCTACAGAAACGTCTTTCCCTCAATTTGAGCAATATTTATGCACAATTTGAAGGGTTTCCTCACCACTTTGAAAGATTTAGTTATGTGTCCTCTTTTTATGTTCATCAGGAACATTTTCACGCAGTGATGCATTCATTTAAAAACATGTAGACTTCAAGTTCTTGTGTTTCTGTTCTATTTTAGCCCTGCAGAGTTCCTCCAGCTGGAGCTAACTTTAGTTATTAGTTAGCATAATACAGAATGTGTTCATTATATGACACATGATCAAAGTAAGTTTTACTGACAGAAGAGTTTAATTCATAGAGGGGGTGGGACATCATTGATTGACAGACAGACAGTCACCATGGTTACTCACTCTCACCTGCCTGCTGCACACAACGGGTAACGTCGATTAGCATGATCCCTATAGGTTTCGTTGTCACAACAGGTGAGCTTCAGGTGGAGAGGCTTGATAATAATTTTTAAAAACCAAGAGAGAGCAGAAAACACCGACAGCACCATTTTAAACACTGGGGGTTATAGCTCTCTGTCTCCTCTCTGTCTGACTCTCTGCAGACTGTGAACGTCTCTTTGGCTCGTTAAAAGGTTTTTTGTGTGGCAATCTGAGATGTAAACTTAACTGTGCAAACTATGCAGATAAGTTAACTGTTGCTCACGCTGAGTCAGTTTGGAAAAATATCAGAACAGTTGCATATAACCGGGATGGAGTTGTTTTTGCGGACTAATTCTCAAGTTTTGTTTTCGTTTTTACCGTTGCGGAGCAAAAAAAGAGGGGGGGGGGGGAGACGCGTCTGTGTCGGAGCATCAACTGCAGCATGATAGAATAAACACATAAGCCCGGTTCTACGATCTCCCTGCTTTGGCAGATCGTCAGCACATTAAAATCCTTCACGATCTAAGATCGTTATATCGCCCACCACTACCCTGAATCATCTCTGTGCTCTGTTTGATCGAGTCGGCCGGCTTGCAATGTCTAAAACCATTGAGAGTGATCATCGACTCTAGGTAGTGGGGCGGGGGGAGAGACAGCTCTCTCCAATGTTTTGACTTTGGACTGCAGTACCCATTTTAAACACTAGGTGTCAGAGTTACATACTGCTCCTTTAAATAGGAAATTAATACAATAACCCACATAAGATGTAACCCAATTACTGCACGCTATAAAAAATTCAAAAATGCAAATCTTTCTTTATGTCCATGTCTCACACACAAACACACACACACACACAAACACACACACACACACACACACACACACACACACACACACACACACACACACACACACACACACACACACACACACACACACACACACACATACACCAGGAGCCAATGTAGTGTGAATAATAGTTACATATTGTATTGATTTACATGTTTGTTCATTCACTGAATTTGGACCTCGATGGTGATAAATGGGGTTAATAGGTCAGGGGATACGGGTAGGTGTTTATAGGTCATGGGTGAACAGGAAGTTAGTGGCATATTGTGAAGACACAGTTCTTCCCATGCACGTAGTTCCATACTGGTAATGGTAAACATACTGGCCTCAGCAGCAATCTGGTTTTATATCATCACTTCATCTTCACGCTCATTCTTTATCTGCTTCATCCACTGCAGAAACGTGAAAGTCAACACCTTTCCATACACCTTTGCAAGCGAACAGCAAAGAGTTGAACATTAGATAGTCACACACACACACACACACACACACACGTGGAAGTGTTCCTACGCCTGTCAAACTTCAGACAAAGCAGGCCACTACTACTCCACACGTTCAGGCTCACAGCCCTCGTCTCGCTCACCTTGCACTCATTGCAATCACTGTCTGATTTTTTAGGTGAGGCTTTTGAAACACCTGATTTCAAGCTTCGTTTAAACACACATGTTGTAAAGACACACAACAGTTTGTGATCAAGAGAAGCTGCTCTGGAGATCTTCTCCAGGGACTAAATATTGAGATTGGGTTCTGTCGTTTCCCCAACAGTTAAATCATCCAATAACCAGGAAGAGGTTTTTCTCTTCATGCTACAGTACGGGTCGTGTCAAATACTCGATGACCTGAAAGGTATGAACCCTGCATACAGTGGTGGTTCTAGATCACTTTTACTGAGGGGGCCAAACTGGGGCCAGTTGTTTTGTCAGAGGGGAACATTAAACCCAGGTGAAAATAAACAAAGATGATCGCTTTAAAAATATAAATATTATGCCAAATAATAACACACATCATCAAATACCATGATTTATATTTGTTTCAGTAACAGAATTTAATACTAGATTGTGAGTCCGGTTGTTAAGTCACATATTGTGTATGTGTTATTAGGGGGGGCTCTTCTTTTTGGAGGGGTGGCCACAGGGGGGACCAAGTTCAGTGTTACAGGGGCACTGGCCCCCGTTGGCCCCTGCCTAGAACCGCCCATGCCCGCATATAAATTTAAATAACATGTTTAACGTGGTCATAAACAATACAGAGAAGAAGACATTTCTGTCAATGATGGTGATCTGACGACCCAAAACCTTTAAGTAGGTCCACTACCATCCACCAAATGTCTAGAACATGTTAGCATGCTCCCTTCATGGCTTGATTGTTTGATACCAGCTGGCTGATTTGGCAGAGCGACCTACCTACTGGTCCTCATGTTGAAACAGTGTTATGACCCACTCAAGCAGCACTGTGGCTCTTTGCCTGCCTGCCTGTGGGGTATTTCATTGCCAAGCAAAGTGAATGATGAATTGGTTAGAGAACAGACAACAAGAAGCATGAATATGAAAATGATGCAGCTTGAAACATGTTGTTGGTATTTCCGTGGAAATCAGGTTTTGGAAGTTGCACTGCGAACAGACCTGTCAGAAGCACATCTGTCTCACATCTGACGCCAAGAACCCCGGGCAATTCTGTTATTCAGTCAACAGGGACAAAATAAGTGTTTGGAAGGGATGCTATGATACAATGAGAACATATTTCCTTAAACACACACAGAGTAAAAAGATCAATGATGTGACTGACATCCTGAGTGACGTCACCCGTCTGTTCCTGCAGGGGGCGCTGGAGTCCCATCGATGGTGGTCTCCATGCTGGAAATGCTGTCTCAGTCTAACTTTCAGTCAACCTAACGACAGGCTGAGAGCTGGAGCTGAGGCAGGTTTTAAACCTCCTGACAAACCGTTACACCGGGCCCACCTGTCAATCAGGTCAGCTACACGCCTTACTGTGGATAACTCTTATCCTTCATCAAATCAAAACTGATGAGTCATCAAAACATTCATCCCCGTACAGTGTGTGTCCATCAAGACATGAGCTAATCACACCTATTTGGTTTTTTGAACCAGGCTGTAAACATGTTAATCTCTGCTGTAAAAACAGTCTTTTTAGAATGGGTGTGTATGTGACTTCCTGTGCTTCTGCAGCCAGCCTCTAGTGGACAATCCAGGAACTGCAGGATTTTACACTCCAGCATCGGCTTCATTTTTCAACACCGGAGGATACTGCTACCTGTACACAATCAGCATAATGATGCTGACTCCTGGAGAAGTTGACCGATTCTTTGAGTGATGTCATGATTGACAGAGACTGCTAACATCTACAGCTCCAGCATTGTAACTGAGTAAGAGAATACTCAGCTATAGTAGAGTCTGTGACCCTTTCTCACTTTTAACTCACTGCACATAAATGACCTGACATAGCAGGATGCTAAAGATGACCGTTCTGGTCTTGTTATCAAATAATCAGTTAAAGGTTGTTCTGTACACCTGACAGTCAGCACAACCTTCACTGTCTTTAAGTCCTGCCTTCAACTCCAACAACATTATAATTTAAAATAACTATTAAACCTCTGTCATGGTGTGTATATATATATTTAAGTCACACAGCATGCATGTAGTATCTCCAACACTTGTCAGTGCACCCGTCCTTTTTGTAACCTATATCCTCTTGTCAAAATAAAAGCTTATCAAGAGAAGGCATCTTAAGTCACATTCCTCCCCACATGTAGTATTCCTGGCAAATAGATCGTCTCTCTACAGAATACAGAGAACTGTTAAACATTGTCTTAGAGAGAGATGCTGGACAAAAAGCAAGTCACTGTTGAGTCCAACAAACCTTTTTTTTTCTCATAATGTTTTCCAAAAATGATTCTCGACTTCTGTTTAATCAGAATCTGCTGAGTTGTCATTTTAATTCTCTCAAAGTGTGCAAGAATGTACAGTGGGTAATGAGAAACAGACTGTAGAAATGAAAGGATGAAACAGGATATTATTCTCCTCCTTGTATGGTCCAGTGTGTGCATGCAGGAGGCTGCACAGGCTAAATGAACAAGTTGAACCAGATTTCATTTCTAATTTTAAAATCAAATCCAGAACAAACTCCATCAAAGTGATAATCATCATATTGACAGCCAACGAAGTTTAGCACCACTTTAGTGTGATGTGGGCTATTTCATAACAAAGGTTGTACAGATATCCGCCATGGATTCGGCTCTTTATGTAAAGTCATAAATGATGTTTAAACAGAGAACTTAGGATCTTGTTTAATGCACGTGCTGCCTTTTTTGTACGAGACAAGATTTCTGTCAGTAAAATCTTCCAACGGATATAACCTTCCAAAATGAAATAAAACAACT
Source organism: Labrus bergylta (assembly GCF_963930695.1). Lineage (NCBI taxonomy): Eukaryota > Metazoa > Chordata > Actinopteri > Labriformes > Labridae > Labrus > Labrus bergylta. Next base: position 32,537,342 of record NC_089200.1, on the reverse strand, counting down.
ATCCACTTAAATGCAGCTTACACACTGTGAATTTAATATATTTAATATCAAATGATAAGCCTCCAACCTTTACTGTTATCATTTTAAAGCAACCATTGATGGTATCGAGTGTTATATGAGATGGAGTTAAAATATGTTAGGGGCTGTGTAGATCTGTAAACATCTTCAGACATCGTTTATTTCATCTTCTGTTTTTTTTTAATCTCTTCACACTCAAACATCTCCTGACACATTATTCAGTAAGTGCATGTTTAGACATGTGGAATATCTGCATCTGCAAACGACATGCTTCATGAAGTTATTTTTTCAGGCATTTATCTTATAAAGAGAAGAAGCGCGTAATCTTGGTAGTCTTGGGTTGAGAAACTTGCAGGCTGACCTCAGATCAGGGCTCTGACAGACTCACTAAACGCCTTTCTGGTCTTCACCAGTCTTACCTTTGCAGAGTTCGCTCGCCCTCCCGATCATGGACGTGATATGAAAAGGCAAACTGCTGCTTTCCCTTTGCTGTAATAATCCACACACACTCGGCTCCTCTCGGTCTGCGCTGCTTCCTCGGTTATATCCTGTCTCATAGTGGCGCAGTCCTGATCCTGGTGCTCCTCATGACCGGAACGCTGTCAGAGTGACCGCAGAGCAGATCCTGCGGGACTCAGATCACTGCTGTCAGAGCCGAGCCGTACCGTGCCGTGCCGTGCCGCGCCGCGCAGTGCGTCCTGCAGCAGGACAGGTGAGGGTCGAATAAATACTTCACGTCCGCGTGTGTGTGTGTGTGTGTGTGTGTGTGTGTGTGTGTGTGTGTGTGTGTGTGTGGTATTTAATACTCTCCCAGATCACACAATAATGGTTTTAAAGAAGTCAGCAGCAGCTACATAACTCATCTACATCAGAGTGATGACACACATCAACAGAAGGAACTTATCGGCCACTCCCACAACTTTTTTTGACGTCACATGATAGCAGCATATCCATGGGGAGTTCTGAGCATTATTTATACACTGCAACTTTTATCCTATAGATGTGTTTATATTTGTACATGCATGTTTGTACCTAAAGCGCTGTTTCAAGGCTGTAACGATTTATCAGGCAGCTCTGGGTCAAACACATTGCCCTCATGTTGTTTTTAAACCTCCTCTGCAGTCCACACTGTGTTTACTGTGCACATGCCATGACACCTTTCAGTTCCTTCTAGAAGAAAAAAGAAAGCAGGATTGTCATATAAAACACCTAAATGAAGCGGTTTGTATTCAAGTCAGTTTTGCATGTGACTGAGAGATTGATATAAATGATCCACCCTCTGTGTCTGACTGTGTTTACGAGTAGACATTTCCATTCATGATAAAGTTGGAAGCTCCTTTTTATTACTCAACTTTATTATTTTTCTCTTTTAATATAATGTCTCTTGATGCCTTGTCCAATGGTGCCTCATTATAACCTTATAACACGCTCTTCATCCTCAGAGCATCAGACTCCCTTCCAAAGGGCAAACATGAAAGTAAGGAAGAGCATTGAAGAGACTCTACAGTCTGGATGGTTTTGTCCTGGATCAGGAAGTGGAGGGTCTGGAAGTTGGTCTTGTAGCTGCAGAGGTGCCATTTTACTTCTACAATTCTTACAGACACTTTTATCCAAAGGGACAAACATTAGAGAGAAAGTTCAACACCAGTGAGGATCTAGAAAAGATGAAACAACGTCAGGATGTAAACAAACAGCTTTAAATCCGATGGGTCTATAATGTTTAACACACTTTACATTTAAATCTGCACACCTTCATTTACATGTTTGTCTCAAATAGATTCCTTAAACTTTAAAACTGCACACTGATGTGTTTATATGTTTGTCATTCTTTCAGGTCGTTTAATAAAATACACTAGACTAATAAATACACTGATTACTCAGTTTATAAAAAAAAAGAAAAAGGGGCGATTCTGGCTCAGGTGGTAGAGTCGGTCGATTCTCAACAGGAAGGTCGGGGGTTTGATCCTCAGCTCCTGCAGCAACATGTCTGATGTGACTTTGGGCAAGACACTTAACCCCAAGTTACTCCCACTGCTTCAGAGGTGGTGTGTGAATGTGTATGAATGGATGAGTTAATACTGATGGACTCTTTACTCAGCAGTCTCTACCATCAGTGTGTGAATGTGTATGAATGGATGAGTTAATACTGATGGACTCTTTACTCAGCAGTCTCTACCATCAGTGTGTGTATGTGTAGGTGTGACCTGCGGTGTAAAAGAGCTTTGAGGAGTCAGAACAATAGAACAAATATAAACAAACTCAAGTCCATTTATAATTTGTCAGGTGTGGGTCCCCTTTGTGCATGGGCTTGTGCATCTGTTTAATTTGAACCTTTAGGTTCAGGCCTCATAGATACCTGAGCAGCAGCAGGTTAACTCGTACTTGTATATTTTGGTCTTTTCTTTCTCTCTGTTCACAGACGCAGCACGGACTCTTTGGCTGCTGAACATTCTGCATGTGTCCAACCTGTGATGATTTAAAAACACTTTGTTCATCAGGCTAATCAGCCAAGCAGCGCTCCATCTTGTGGTGATAAATAAGAGCTCAAGTGACACATGATTGATTGTTTGGACTTCACAAAGTAATCAAAAGTAATTCAGCGTAAAAACAGCACCGGGAAAATGTTTTTCCCAGTCCACATGTGAGTTCATTTAACCAATTAGCACTGAAATGACGAGTTTGTATTGTGGGCAGAAGAGGAGTTTGATCAGTGCTTGTTGTAGAAAAAGATATGAATTACCTGTAAAAGAGAGAGAAAAAAAGAAGATTGAGATCATATCTGACCTCAGCACCTTTTAAAACCGCCCTTAATAAATGCATATTTTATGAACTATCTGTGCAAACAGAAGACAGAGAAAGAGCGTTCAGGCTTCACAGACACATTTCTCTCCTGCATGCTCTGGTGTACAACCTTCAGTCCTGTGTGACTTATCAAGATTGGCTGAGACTCAAATAAAACTCCACTCCGGCTTTATAAACTCCTTCACTGATTGTGTCTCTGCAGTCAGAAACAACCCCCCCCCCCCCTCCACACAGCATCTCCAGCAGCCCCGAGTCAAAAACACAAGATTAGAACCCTCTGACGGCCGCAGCTCCTTCTACGGGCAGCGGCGGCTGGCTGCTCGCTGCTGAAGCCTGACCCCCGCCACCCTCCACCGCCCAGGGTCCACTCTCAGCTGGAAGGGCTGTGTGATGGTTTGAGTTGGTGGAGGCCTGGCAGGGGCATCAGAGTGGGAGACAGCAGCTCAGAGGGGCACTGAGGAGTGTCCTTGAAAGCATCTCTTCAGTCACACATTTATTCATGACTAACCTGCTCGGTGAGCTGCAGCTGCTCCGCGAGGAAGAGACAGCAGACACAAGAAAACTTTTGAGCAAAGGAGAAAAAACTTATTTTAAACAAAGTAGAAATGTTTGAACTTCTGCTGTGACTGACGGATGTTCACTATCAATCAGGAGCATTTGCACTTCCATTCTTTTTTCAAAAACTTCAAGCTTTTCAACAGCTGACTGACTTCCTCCCTTCTCTCCTGTTTGAATTCAAGAAGCTACTCTGACATGATCTCTTTACTACATGTTAGTCAAAGGTTCAAAGTCAAATAGAAGAAGAATACATTTAGTTCTGTACCAAAAATAGAGACCAGAAATGAAGTAACTCATCCATTCATACACATTGATACGCTGCTAACGAAGCAGTGGGAGCAACTTGGTGTTAAGTGTCTTGTCCGAGGACACATCGGACATGTGGCTGCAGGAGCTGGGTATCAAGCCCCGACCTTCCAGTTTAGATACGACTGACTCTACCACTGACCCACATCCGCCCCCACATGGCATTCTCTGCAGGCTGTTCATGAGACCAACATTAGGCAGGTTTCTGATTACCTCCTACGCCGCACCCTCAAATGAGCAGCCACATAAACATTTGACCGTTTTCATCAAACAAACAACAATTATCATAGGACCGACGCCGCGGCCTACGAAATCTGTGAGGAGGATTTCTTAGTCCTTGTCAGTAGGTAAAAATTCTTCCCATCAGAGAACAAAGGACAACAAACATGAACAAACTAATCCCCCCCGACATTGCATGTTCAAAGTGAATTGAGTATTTCAGCTCTGCAAAAAGGACATCAATGGCTGCCAAATCTTTTCAAATGTCTCAAGTTTGTTTGAAAGAATGAATCTCAATCTCTCTATGTGAAGTGTTTCTATAAAGTCAGTTAACCACGGTGTGAAAGAAGGCTCTTCTTTCTTCACCAAAAAGAGGAGAGATAGCTTCTGAGCAGTGAGAGGCCCATAAGCCAGAAGGCATCGTTGAACAACTTTTTAAAGTGTTGAATTCATTCTGAAAAGAAAATCTTCAGCTGAACTCTTTTCAAGGACACACTTTTTATTTCCAGACAAAACCAGATACAGGAAATGAGTGTTGAAATCAGACCAGATTTTAAACCTCATGTCCAGGATATCTGGCAGCATGTAAACATGTTATGATCATATAGCGAATCAGAATCAAGGTCCATACAAGAGAAAGTTCTGTAATGTAAACATGAAGTATTATGGTGTATCATATAATGTATAATTACAACTCTGTAAGGGGCTCTTGGGAGGGAGGAACACTGTGGCTCAGGTGGTAGAGTCGTCATCTCTCGACAGGAAGGTTGAGGGTTCAATCCCCAGCTCCTGTAATCGCTCAACCACAAGTTGCCCCCGCTTCTTCTTCAGCGACGTGTATGAATGGATGAGTTAATACTGATGGACACTTTACACAGCAGCCTCTACCATCAGTGTGTGAATGTGTATGAATGGATGAGTTAATACTGATGGACTCTTTACACAGCAGCCTCTACCATCAGTGTGTGAATGTGTATGAATGGATGAGTTAATACTGATGGACTCTTTACTCAGCAGCCTCTACCATCAGTGTGTGAATGTGTATGAATGGATGAGTTAATACTGATCCAAGCAAATGAGGCAAGAAGTAAAGAATTGGAAGCAGCAAAACTAAAAAGGCTAAATGTGAACACCATTAACACCCTGCACCCTCGCTCACAGGCAGCGCTGCAGACTTTTACCGGCTTGGTTCACACATCAGCTAAACCAAAATGAGTGCAGACTTCTGAGGACACATGCACCGCTCCATGACAGTGTTGGGAAGTATTAAGTGCTCCTCTTTTTAAAATGGGCTTCAATTTGTTTGTTCTTCACATTATAATGACTGTTCTTTGAAACACACTCACTCAATCACACACACACACACACACACACGATCGGGATGATATCAGCCTTAGCTGTAGACGGCTGAGGCCCTCATCCACAGTCCTGGCTGATCCTTCACGGCTGCTGACATCCTCGACCTCTGCTCTCTAAGAAACCATTCCTGAGCTGCACCAGCAGAGAGACCTCAGCCCTGCACACGTCCAGGCCATTGCACCCCCAGCATGGGGTCTCATTCTCAGCCTGCCTAACCCACACAAAGAGTCCACCCTGAACAGACCCGGGGAGACAGCACAGGCCACCCGCTAAACCATCAAACACTCGTATTACTGTGGTCAAGCAGCTGGATCACTACAACACTGTTTGATTAATAACTTTAAGTCATTTGTAGTTTGATTCTTTGCTCCGGTTTCAGCCGCATCCTTCCCGGTGTTACAGTCTAAGTGAGTGACCTGAACACAAGCAGGAGGTGAAGGAGACAACAGGAGGAGAGGAGGAGAGTGTGTGTGTGTGTGTGTGTGTGTGTGTGTGTGTGTGTGTGTGTGTGTGCGCGTGCATGGGGACGGCGATGTCTGCAGAATCCTATTTTATTAATTAATCTGATCTTTATCTGATTTTAGAAATGAAACATCTGCCGTCATGTCACTAAATGTAAGTTAGAGGAAGGAACTTGTTAAAGATTTGAGATTATTTTGACTTTGTGATGTTTTAAAAATGAAGTGAAGAGACTTTGTTGTGTTGCTGTCACATTAAGTTAAATGCAAAAATATATATATATATTATGTTCAACCTCATGAAGATTTACGTTGATATTTATGGTCTTGGTCCTGTCTCGGTCTCAGAGCACTCTGGTCTCTGGCATGTCTTGGACTCGGTCTCAGAGCACTCTGGTCTCTGGCATGTCTTGGACTCGGTCTCAGAGCACTCTGGTCTCTGGCATGTCTTGGTCTTGGTCTTGGTCTCATAGCACTCTGGTCTCTGGCATGTCTTGGTCTTGGTCTCATAGCACTCTGGTCTCTGGCATGTCTTGGTCTTGGTCTCGGTCTCAGAGTACTCTGGTCTCTAACATGTCTTGGTCTTGGTTAGTGGTCTTGACTACAGTGACTAGAAGCTGAGGAACGAGCTAAGTGGACCTTTGGTTGAGATGGTCTCAGAAGTTAAAAGCAGGACTGTTGGTACCGTGGACTGACTTTATTTAAGTACATTGACAGTTCGCTCGCTGTGTGGGCTTTGAGAAGAATTTGACTAACACAGGAGAGGCTTCATGATTCATGCTAACATGATCAGCAGATTACTACATTAAAACCTTTCCTCAGGCGGAGAACACACCGACTATAAAGAGTCCTAAATCAGCGTGTGATGATTTATACCTTCAATGAGTTGTCTCTGTTTATCTGCACAGCCTCGTTTCTCACCGAGTCCGACCGGCTGCACCTGATTATTTCCCCATAAATCTGCCCCCTAACACAGAGCACTACATTATCAGTCCTTTCCTCCACACCTCCCAAAGGATGTCATTAACTTTTCCTTGCCTGCAGAATGATGGCTTAACCCTTTACAGAGGAATTGATGGCTGAAATAATTTTATTTCACTCGTCATTTGAACTCCATTTAGCCCCTGTCAGTGTGATGTATTTTCATGTGTGTGGTTATCAGCTGCACAAACAGAGTGTTAGTGTAGAATGAATAATGTGGAGGAAATGGGATCTCAGGAGAGGTTTCTGACCTCCTATCAAAACGCAAAAAGAGGTATTTGTTGTACTTGTGCTTGTAAGCTGCTACTTACAAGTGACTTCAGAACCAAGAGCAACACACTGCCGACTGCCAAACCTCACATGCTTCTTCAGTCATGGACAATTACAACTGGCAGGTGATGTTAGCGAGCGGGCAGGTACAGACAAAAGCAGATCCCTGATCATCAGCATGCGCCTGGAAACTGAACATTACCCTGCAATCAGCGCACAGCCTGAGGTCAGGGCCCGCTACCACTCATGCCTAACCTCCCAGGATCTCAGAGAGACCCTGCTCCTGCTATCCAGTAGTCTCACAGTAGCTCTGCAGGACCTGATACCTTGCTTTTCTTCAAGCCAATCTGGTGTCAAAGACTCCATTGGCCCCCTGGGGTCTGCTCAGTGTACTGGGGTCACTGTTCTCCTGGGTGGTCCCGCTGGGGGGCAGCATGCTGCCTGTGGTCAAGACGTCTGACCTAGGCTTACATCGTTGCGCTCATTAAAGGATGCTGCATGTTGTGCCATCAAAAGACCATCCTACAGAACTGGAGAAGCTTACATGACATTTTAAAGCTCTTGTCAACTGAAGGAACTTCACACAATGTTTTCTACTATCCATCCATTCTCTCAAGTTCAAATTGTAGTCAATCAAGCTTTGTTCAAAAGTTGAATAGGGATGAGATATTTGGTTGAGCAAAGTAACAATGAACAAAGGCTGTAGTCCTCCAAGCAGGGAGCCCAGCGAGTCCGACCTGAGTCCCCTTTCAGAATCAGAATCAGAATTAGAATCTGGGTTTTATTGCCAAATACATTTACACATAAAAGGAATTTGACTTGATGTATTGGTGCTAAACAATTAAAAGGAAATAAAGCAGAACTAGCAACAACTTAAATAATACAGCATAAGAAGATATTACAATATATAAAATAGAATTTAAAAATATAAAATATACAAAATAAAAAAACACAAAATGTACAAAAGGTGTAATGTAGGAGCTGTGCAGTGGACTATGACAAAACATCTTAGTGTGTGTAACTCCTCACAGAGTGCATGTAAGGAAGAATTCCTGCATGTCGTACCCCACTCTCTCTCTGTCCCTGATTTCTAACTCTTCACTGTCCTGTTTCTACAATAAACGCACAAAAAGCCCCAAAAAATAAACTTACAAAAAACCATTTCAACAATGACAAACACCACAATCAACGACAACAACTGTAATAACAACTTTTCTGCTTTATAAACTTATTTAAACCAGGTCAAGCACTGTTGGGGGGGTCATGAAATAAACACCTGTTGGACTAACCAAAATGTCCAGGCGTCACAAGGTGGTTTAGGAGCTGTTAAGTATGTTAATCTGCTGGCCAAACGTCATAGACGTGATTCTGTTTCCTTTTTGATGCTCTGTGTACAAAATGTGAGTTGAGCGTCAGTGAAGTTGAGCATCAGTGAAGGGCCAGGTGGTTGGTATGATCTGTTTCACATCTCTGTGTCTCACTCCGACTGGAACTCATGCTTTGTAGATGTTGATTTCATGACAGGCATACCAGGTTTCCTTGATGATGTCAGAGTCACGATTTAATCGAATTACAAATCAAACTAAAGGTCGTCCATCATTTTAACGTGCTGGGACACAGGACAGCAAAGAGTTATCACCCCAGGAAGAGCATACCAACTCCACACAATAAACCAATCAGGAGGTTCAAACAGAAAAATGTGGAGTGAGGAGACTGTGCTGCATCAACACTTTGACTGGAGAGTGAATTACATAGAAGTCAGGGTTCCTCTGGTGTTCACCCCCCCCCCCCCCCCCGAGATGATTTCTATGACAGGTAAAGACTGATGCATGGATTCTGTCTGCAGGAGCCCCCACATGTACCTCTGTAGAGTGCTGTGCAGGTTTTTTCACAGAGGGAGGGGGTTGCCGTGGCCTTACCCGGTGCACATGCACTGTCAGTGGGAATAAAGGAGAGAGCAACCAGAGCCTGTACAGCCACACTCTGCCCCAGAATGAGGCTCAGCCTGCTTCCAGGACCAGGATTAATTAAAACAAAATGCTGGTCTGGGACGACTGGCCTGGGTCAGGTTGCGCACATGAAAGGAGAGCGAAAGAGACCGAGCGTCTTGTGTAACAGGAGACGGGCCGGCCATTGTTAGCTGGTATGTGAACGCTGTCCCTCCTCGTCCTCACCATTCCCATGTTGTCATCTCCAGGCCACCTACATAGTAGAGAGGAGCTTCTGTTTGTGTGCACTCACCCAGTGACCCCCCCCTTCAAACACACAGCCTGAGAACACGTCCAGGTCAAGGATCCTCTTTTAATAGTGGCCACCTGCTCCTTCTGTCCACAGCGAGGCTGTTTGTCATCACACACTCTCTGCAGAGAGGATGAAGACTGCATCATGATGCTATAAGTGTGCTGTCACATTTTGAACATTCTTCACCTGTGACGGGGTTTGTTTGTTGTTGTTGGATAAAAAAATCCTATAAAACATGTCATCGCTTGCATCTGGATCCCTCTGCAGCTCATGCTACATCAGACATGATGTTTAACAAATTTTTGAGAAAACAAGCAGAGAAACCACGGACAAAAGTTAACCCTAAACACCCTGCGTTTCTTCCGTGACTGTTGTGAAGCTGCAGACATAGAAAGCAAGGTGACTACTGGTCTACATCAAGTGGACACAAAAAGACTCAAAAAGGGAACTCTGTGTCTGCCACATGCATTCATAGTCAACTGTTTCACAATCCATATAAGATCAAGCTAAACAAAGTAACAGTGTCCAACAAGTTCAACTTTTATATCCCTGCACCCCGTTCTCACTTTTCTTCTATTCATTCATATTCATATTATTCCAACAAATTCTCACATTTCCTTACATATCACATCCCAGATAGTCGTGTCCCAGCAGCAAAAGCCGGGCTCTCGAGTAGACAGAGCTCCCCCGACCTTCAGTGAGGTGATTGGACACTATTACCACCAGGACATATACCTTTTAAAGATTCTTATGGTGGCAAGTAAAAAAGTTATTACTAAATGTTGGCTTCAGAAGAACACTCCTACCATGAGACTCTTGAGGAACATTGTGAATTCCATCAGCTTTATGGAAAAAATGACTTTTGTCCTGCGACTTCAAAAGGAGAAGGGAGAAGAATATTGGAGAAAATGAGATTTATACAAAGATAAAGACTCCTAAATAATGATTGATGGATTGGTTGATCTCATCAGTAAAGTTGAACAAGCAGGCCTAATTTTTTATTTTTTACATCTTCATTGTAGAGACAGGACAGTGGATAGAGAGAGAGAGAGTGGGGACTGACATGGGAGAAAGGAGCCACAGGCCAGATTCAAACCCAGGCTGCCCGCTTGCAGGTCTCCCGGTTACGGCCGCAGCCTTCCTGGTGTTACAAATAATAACACAAATAAAGGCATCGTGTAAGTTAACGATATATACCACTGGGTGGAGCCCAAAGTGAGCTCTAACTCTCTTTTTACTTCCTTCTCCTCAGTAGTGAGATCAGTTAGAGTTACTGACCGAGGGCTTATATTGCCTGTAGCAGCAGCAGCTCGATAATTTAAGGTGCGTGTTGAATCAAGTTAATCTGCTGCTTGTGACAGGGTTGGTCTTCATACCAACAGTCTAAGAGCAGTCATGCAAAAACACATATAGAATACAAATCAATGTTGTCATGGAGTAATGCGGGATGTTCATGCAAGATTGGTTTTCTATTTTTCTTGTAAAGGGGAACATCCTTAAAAGAACTAATCACCCACATCTGTTACTGTTCATGTGCTTTAACTCATCCATTACTACCATAAAGCTGCAGATCTCTGCTAACAGTTAGCATCTTCTCACCAGACAAAATCATGTTAAGATTATATTTTAATGCAAGGGGCAAACTTATAAGACTTATTTGTGTGTGAACAGTTTGGATCCCAACAAGACTGACTCTTCAGCCATGTGAGGCAAAGACCACAGACTGTGAATATAAACGTACGAAGCCTGAGTGAGGTCACCCGTCTGTTCCTGCAGGGGGCGCTGGAGTCCCATCGATGGTGGTCTCCATGCTGGAAATGCTGTCTCAGTCTAACTTTCAGTCAACCTAACGACAGGCTGAGAGCTGAGGCGGGTTTTAAACCTCCTGACACACCGTTACACCACGCCCACCTGTCAATCAGGTCAGCTACACGCCTTATTGTGAATAACTCTTATCCTTCATCAAATCAAAACTGATGAGTCATCAAAACATTCACCCCCTGTACAGTGTGTGTCCATCAAGACATGAGCTAATCACACCTATTTCTTTTTTTGAACCAGGCTGTAAACATGTTAATCTCTGCTGTAAAAACAGTCTTTTTAGAATGGGTGTGTATGTGACTTCCTGTGCTTCTGCAGCCAGCCTCTAGTGGACACTCCAGGAACTGCAGAATTTTACACTTCAGCATGGGCTTGTCTTTGTTTTTTCAACACCGGAGGTCGCCCTCGTTTCATACTCTACACAGACTGATAAGATCTCCGACTTCAAGGTTAACTGAACTGCTATTTATAGACCACGGGGGGGGGTGGCTGTAAGGAGTGAAGAATCCAGAGAAATAGTTCACAAACTTTTATCAATCCATGAAGCTAAGTGATGAGAAATACTAAAATGGTGAGTAGTCTTCTAAGTTCTAAGTCAGTGGTTGTAAACTGGTCTAGCCTCAGGAATAGGCCCACGAGGACAATAACTAATCACACCTATTTGTTTTTTTGAACCAGGCTGTAAACATGTTAATCTCGGCTGTAAAAATAGACTTTTTAGAATGGGTGTGTATGTGACTTCCTGTGCTTCTGCAGCCAGCCTCTAGTGGACACTCGAGGAACTGCAGGATTTTGCACTTCAGCATCAGCTTCATTTTTCAAGACTGGAGGTTGCCACTTGGATTGGACACACAGGTGCTTAGGTCTTGAGAGTTCCAATCAGTATCAATACCATCCTACATTTCATCATCCTCATCATTAAGTTAGTAGGTATTCATGAAAGAGCTGGGTCTTTAGCTTTTTCTTAAAGGTGCAGAGGGACTCTGCAGATCGAATGGAGTTTGGAAGTTCGTTCCACCACCGGGGGGCAACAGAGGAGAAGTGTCTTAGGACCCTGTTGTGAAGGAGGGAGTGTATACCTGGATGAGTTTAGGTAAGGACGACCCGTTTCTGTGGCTGTTTTTTGTAAGCGAGCAGCTTACATTTGATACGAGCAGTCAGTGCAAGGAGATGAATAGCGGAGTGACATGTGCTCTTTTAGGAAGGTTGAAGTCGTGCAGTTGCGTTCTGGATCATCTGAGGGAGTTTGACAGTGCATGCCGGAAGACCTCATTAAAAAATGACAGACAAGTTGCAACATCATTAAGTCTTTATTTATCAATGAGCTCCTGTGCAAGGCCAACAATAAATATATACAAATACTTTGGCATGAGAACCTGACCAGCATCAAGTCAACAAAAACTGCAGTGAGTCGAGCACAAACTATGCAGGTCATTGTATATGAGGCAAAACACAAATACTCTCACAGACTTTTACAACCAAACTTAAATAATGTGATACAGATCGATAAAGCTGAGTCCATCATGTGTGAATAACACTGACGGTGAGTGACGTCTGGGGGCCTGAGATAGCAGCCTTTCACAGGGCTGAAGGAGGCGAGTGAGGGGAGTGCTTTGGTGTTCGACTGAGACACAAACAATCATGAAGAAGCTTTCAGACAAATCACAGTAAGAAGGATCAGTGACTTAAAAGAAAAGCTTCAGAGAAGGATACTTTCCATACACACATGAAATCAAAAAGTACACATCAGGCAGCAAATGACTCGATATGATCCAACCAGCACGGGACCTCGATTTTCAAGTGTGGCTTAACTTACCTAGGTGCAGTGTAAGCCGGTTCAAAGGTCAAATATTAAGTTTCTTCACAGATCAAATGTATGTTAGAATACATCGTCACTGAGCAGAACCCTAAACATTCATCCTGCTGTTCTTACAAACATCTGTTGAAACTATATAAGCATGTTTAGTAAGTTTATCTGATCCACTGTTTACATCTTTCTTTCAGTTTCCTTCTTCACTGAGTGAGGACGCCTAAGAAACTCTGAAGATCTAGTCTCTGTGTCGTGATAAGGGAAAAAGCATACCAGTAACAAGTAACACAGGATCAAATTAGATTTACTGACCGACTGCCAATTTCCAATCAGTGTGCACTGCGTTCGTTCAGCGCACGCTCTGCCCCAGGGGGTCTGATTCTGGAGCCCGAGCGCAGCCATGAGCAGCTGAACACACATCACAGGAGAACTCCAAGATCTCAGGAGAACTCCAAGATCTCAGGAGAACTCCAAGATCTCAGGAGAACTACAAGATCACATGAGAACTACAAGATCACATGAGAACTACAAGATCACGGGAGAACTCCGAGATCACAGGAGAACTACAAGATCACAGGAGAACTACAAGATCACAGGAGAATTCCGAGATCTCAGGAGAATTCCGAGATCTCAGGAGAATTCCGAGATCTCAGGAGAACTACGAGATCACAGGAGAACTTTGAGATCTCAGGAGAACTGCAAGATCACAGGAGAACTACAAGAACTCAGGAGAACTACAAGATCACAGGAGAACTACAAGAACTCAGGAGAACTACAAGATCTCAGGAGAACTCCAAGATCTCCAAGATCTCAGGAGAACTACAAGATCACAAGAGAACTACAAGATCTCAGGAGAACTCCAAGATCACATGGGAATAAAGAGAAAAAGGTGCTAACAACATGTGTCTTCGTCTCTCAGAGGATGATTTGTTGTTCTTTCTGTTTTGACGTCATGTTGATAAAGTGATTAAACATACGATCAGGAGTCTGTATGTTGCGTTTTACTTTGAAATTGACCGAGCGCTCTCTGTTTTTCCTTGTCTGACTTCCTGTCTGAGCATTCTCTACCGCCCAGTTTGACACATGCTTACAGTGAGCAGGGTTGAGTGGCGCTGCAGGCACACTCTGGAGACGGCCCTCAGCGCTTGCTACTTTGTAGAAATTGGCAGTTAAGCTGATTCTCATCAATAATGTCTTATTTCTTTGAGACATTTTCCGGCTGATGTCATGAAGTCTGACCCTGGGGGTTTAAGGGTTTGTTTGATAATCTTGGATGAAGCCACCTTGATCGACCTTCTGCTCTTTATTTGAAATGAAATCAGAGAGTTGATCATCACATAAATATCTGCAGGTTGAGTATAGGATGTGCTCACAGTAATATGCAGAAACACATTAAAAGTCTTTGTCACATGCAGGAGGAGAATGTCTGCATGTTTGAATCTCCTGGCTATAAAGACTCTGGAGACTCGACAGTCAAACCCTGATGCCACCAAGCCGGTCCATAAGAGATTCAATACACTGCTGTCTGATATGATGCCGTTACCCTCCATGTGTCAGACATAAACATGACCTGCAGGTGTTTGTATACTGTATGTTCTCCACGCCTCTATGAGTGAGAAACGAGGAGATGTCTGAGTGAACTGAGGACACAATGCATTACAGTATGCACTTTAAAAAAGCAGACATGTTTTCAGTTAAACAGCATGCTACTGTGAAATAACCGGAGCCTGAACATCTCACTGGGCGTCCTACACAACAGTTAGAGTGAGACCCAACCTGTTGGGTCACATGAACAAAGACTCAGTAAGGTCCCGCCTCATGTCCCCTGGCCACAGTCTTGCAACACGACACCTTTGTCATGTCTCCACAATAATGTAGACGTTCATAGAAAATAACTCTAACTTGACCGGTTGATTAACTCTTATCACAACAAGCAGGTTAAGATTTACTTCCTGTTGTTTTTCAAACAGAACATTTAGCAAAGAAGTCTACCGTTTTCAAAAATGTAAAGGTCCAATCAGTGAGATGTGTAGTGAGTGAAATGATAAAGGTATCTTACTATATGATCAGACATTAAAGAAACATGCTATGTTGAAGTGCTGGCTTCTCTGACAACAATGCAGCAGTCAGTATGTCCTCCTTCTAACTTTAGATTCTGCTCCTGAATGCTCTGGATTTGTTTGGACCAGAGAAGGTAGGCGCTTTTAAGACACCCCCCCCACACGGGCGTTTTGGACGCCTCTCGGTTTGTCAGATATGAGAGCAGTTATCAGGTCAAACCAACAGGTGTTGCAGCGATGGAAGCGGGCAAGAGAAGTGGTTGGACGGCTGATTTAGTGTGTGTACCTTGCTGAACAGAAAAACATAACGATTTCAATATTTATAACTTTTAAGTATGATGCAGATTACATTCAAACATATAAGCAGAAGGACACTTGTAGAGGTATTCTTGGCACAGGCTCAGTCAAACATCTTTGTCTGCACCTTCTCTCTCCAGTCTACAGCATGTCCAGATGTAGGCCAGCCTGCTTTAGGTGCTGGGTTCGATCCCCGACGCTGACGTCACGCACACACACGGAAAGAAAAAAAAAACACACCTGCGGCTGCGGTTAGGACGAGCTACATACTGCAATATAATGCATAGGCCATTTACTTCCAATATGATAATGTGCCACGCTATGGCAGTGTTTCCTCGTCAACAGGCCTCATTGATCACAGTGTGAACACTGACCAACATGTGTCACAGCTCCGATGGCTGGGATTACACAACCTTTAGTTTCCCTCCTCAGGTGCTGGAACAGCTGGAAGTGAGCACAATGCTGCATTCAAGAGCCTTCAAGCTGATTGTAGACCATCAGCACCCTGCACCACAGACCCCGTTGGTCCAGTCCTGGATAACTCCAGCCTTCACCAGCTTCATCAGGAACTCTTTCTCTTTAGATATGTTGTGAGTCCAGGACTGCAGAGGGGACAGAGAACACAAGAGAGGATGTGGGAGGTTTAGTTTGGAAAAGCACACACACAAAATGGACTTTGATATTTTTGCTTTTCACATTAAATATCATGAAAACATTTTCAAAAGACTGACCACAATAGAGGCTCCATACTACGGGCAGTGATACACCTTATTCTCAGGTTGGGGGGTGTTAGTTTGTCAGTGTGTCTGCCTAACTCTAGTCCAGATCAAAGGTGTTCACACTTTGACACTCTTATCCTTGTTGGTGTAACAAAGAAAGTGAAGTCCTACATTGCAATGCTACAGCAACTAGCAGCATCTGATTCATTAGCAACATGTTCACTACCTGTGCTCGGAGATTGATTTCAATAAAGCGCGGCTGCTGCCATATGGACATAAAAAAACTCTCCACTCACTGACTCACAGACTTTTTTTGTGCTATACAACGAAGTGTGTGACGGTTCTGATGCCTAATCCTAATCCCAGTTTATATATTAGAAGTCATTTACATGTTCTGTTTCGTTAAATGAGCAATATGGGTACTGCAGTCCAGATTCTAAACATTGTAGAGAGCTGTCCCCCCCCCCCCACCCCCCCCTCCGCTCACGAAGGTTGCCATGTGGTGGTGGAGTTTATGAAAACTGTTGCCTTCTTTTGTTAAAATGTTCTAAATGTTGCTCGTTATTGCATGATGCTACCTACCTGTAGATAAGATAATGGAGGTTTATAAAAAAAACATGCAGTCATTTTGCTGTCAAGATGCACACAGCAAGTGCATGTCTGTCTGTGAAAACCTGGCTAAGAGAGATTTATCAGCTGTCTGAAGACTGAGTCTGTGAAGTGGAGTCGACAGCGACTTAAGCAGTGCATGTAGTGTGCTGTGACAGTGCTGCTAAAACACTGGTCCAGTAACATTCACACACTTGAGATTTCATACACATCTCAGGCCACAACTCAGCATTCTGGGTAAATCCCACACAGCGTCCTATGAGGCATTAATCATAGAAAGGTCACAGTAAACTGTTCCAGTGCAATGTAAACCTGGAAAACTGACCAAGAAGGATGGTGGATGACAGGTCGGTCCGAATGCTAACAAATATGGGGGTTGTGTGGGAGTATCGCCCATTAAGAGTAAAACTTGCAGTGTCGAACAGCTGTGGAAGCAGATGAATCATAAACCCAAACTAAACTTGAAACTGACCACTGCAACAGACACGTCCAGAGTCCAAAGTGCTGAGGTCACACATGAAACAGGGCACATTTTAGTTCTGGACTTTGAATCTCAGACTTGTGTCAGAGACCCTGAGGGGCCATGAATGTTCATACATTGTAATCACCTTGTAATGAGGTTAACAACTCTCACTGAGACCGTGTTTGTCTTTTCCTACATGCTCATGAGTATCAACTTCACATCTTTACTTGACCTGTTGGTAAACCTTTGATTGTAAATATTAATGTTTGAAGCCTGAGTGACATATCTGTTCCTGCAGGGGGCGCTGGAGTCCCATCGATGGTGGTCTCCATGCTGGAAATGCTGTCTCAGTCTAACTTTCAGTCAACCTAACGACAGGCTGAGAGCTGGAGCTGAGGCGGGTTTTAAACCTCCTGACAAACCAGTCTGCTTTTTCATCATCGTATAATTGAATTTTAAAAAGACAGTAGGATAAGCTGTTGACTACTCATTCTCAACCTTCAAACTGTGTATTAACTGCCAGTTTTTGGGCTCATGTAGGACATAATGAAGTTCTGACACAAGTCTTACCCTGGCAGTAGTTTGGGTCAGTGGCAACTGAACCTACACTGCTTAGGGTGCACTCATGCTAGGCAATCCGTACCCCCATGGTCCAGCTCATTTGACTAATGTGAGTGCTCTGTTCAATGATCTAGCTCGGTACACTTTCTTGGCCCTGGTACGGATGGAAGAGGTGGGCTTCGGCATGGTACAGTTGCTCATACACGAGCACACAATGTGGTTATTCCTGGAGTCGTGTGAGTGCAGAATAACCCTTTGGTGCATCTTTATTAATCAGGCCTGTAGTTACCTCTTTAATGGCTGACATCCTGATCTTCTCATAGTAGTGGAGAGGAGCATGGGGGGTGCTCATGTTGTAGCCAAATCCAGCCACAGCTACTTCATCGCAGGTATGAAGAGCCATCGTTATGGCAACTGCCCCCAGGGTTGGGATATTCTAAAAGAACAAAAACAAACAGACATGCATAAAGAGTTGTTTGAAAACAGGTGACCAAGCCGTGACCCGTCCCCAATCACAGCCTGTAAGAAGGGAACATGTAAACGATAAACAGAAGTTCCTCATTAACACTAAATGGTTATGTGTGGATATCTTACAGATGCTTCTATTTATAAGAGGCTAATGGTAACACTGTTTGTTTTCAGGTTGTTGTCAGGCTCTGGGCTTTCTGCAGCATCTGTTGTGTGTTCAAAGAGGCCTTCATTATGCAAACAGACAGACAGTGGAATCAGCTGCCAGAGCTCCTGACCGTTAACTCACGGCTGTGTGTGTGAAACAACTCACTGTTCCTGCTACTTCTCTGCTCAGAACAGAACAGACATAAACTGCTAGGAAAACAACAGGTCTCTCACCCCTTTGCCCATCTGTCCATTGTTGTGAGGAAGGCCAATGAGCTTGAAAGAGGCCTCCTGGATGAAGTAGGGGTTTAGGATGCGCATGTCGCTTGGCTCCCTTGGAACATGCTTGGCCACCGACTTCCAGAACCCATCAGTGCTGCGCTGAGAGACAAAGAGTGGGAGAATGAAACCGTCTGGTTAGTGTGACCTTCGTACTAACAAAATGTGCATCAATCAAATAAAAACACACAAATAAACAGAAAGTGATTCCATATCAGGCAGCTGGTTTTAGTTTGTATCGATCTCAAGAATATTACGATTAGGATCGACCAAAAGAACTCGATAGAAGCAGCAACGCAGCCAGACTTACAATGACGGTAGCAATCAATCCCTTATTTACACTCAGAGCAACATTATAGTTCAACTGGAGTCGTGTTTGTGTCTGCCTGATAACTGAATATCAGAATCTGCTCTCCTTTTATCTCTAGTTTGGTCTCAACCAAGTCCTAAGAAACATATCTGGCCCTTAAAGGAAGAGTGTGCGACTTTCTGATCCAGTAGACGTCGCCCTTGAGCACCAGCTGAAAACCAAAACAAACTGCTGTTTGGCCACACCTCCTCCATACTGAAGCCTCCGCTCTCCTCCAGAGACACACCTCCAACCCCCCTCTGCTCACCTTGCCCGAAGAAGTCTGGCGCAAGCAGTGGTCGCCTTTGTCTCGAGCTGCAATCACTGTGTCCTGCATTGTTGTGTTAGCATGCTAATGTTAGCGCTCTTTAGTTAGCTCGTAGCTTCACATTTCATGTAAACTGACACAGAATGAGCGTGATCTAAAAACTCTTACTAACATCCAAATAATCAGTGAGTATGTTCTTCTTCTCTCTAGTTCTTGACTAAAACAGCTTTTATACACAAGGGGAGGAGCCGGCCGTCCCATCCATGTAAACACAGCTCTGACAACAACACAGCCAGCGGGACTCGAGCTTCTCCCTCATTGTAGACAGTCATGACTCAGAGACACATTGACACAGGATAGACTGAATTTATGATTTATTGATGTAGAACATGTCGCACATTCTTCCTTTAAACTGACACTGTTAATTATGATCAATTCTTACAACGGTCAGCTGGTGGGAAGGGATGCAAAGTGGAGTGGAAAATATGATGGCATTTAAGCAGCCCAGTGAAAGCAATACTCTGAACGGAGGCTTGGACGGGGGGTCAACACCATTTAAACACTGATGAAAAACAAGTAGTGCAAACAAAGCCAGTCAGAGAAGGAAGCCCCCATATCAGTGTATCCGGGGCCATTACACTAATTATGAGCCGCCTGCCCAGCAGACCTTGAGGCTCTTTATGAACAGTTACTGGGATACCTGCTTCTCAGTCCACTCAGGAATGTTAGAGTGAGGTGGAGGGAGAAACCCAACAGCAATGACATGAGCTATTAGCGTACTAGCATAGCACTGTTACCCTGCTAAAGAGGATTACCACCTGATCTGTCATGAGGAGCTCACGGTCTGAGACCATTTTGCTCTTCTTACAGAGTGGGAAACCAAACACCACCGCTCCACCGGCAGCACTGAGCGGACACAACAGTTCCCGGGGAATCCACTGGCACAAAGCAGAAGGGATCAAACATGCCTCAGTGGGGGCGGCTGTGGCTCAGTTAGTAGAGTCGTCGCCTCTCAACCGGAAGGTTGAGGGAAGGTTCAATCCCCAGCTGAGCAACATGTCCAATGTGTCCTTGGGCAAGACACTTAACCCTGAATTGCTCCCGCTGCTTCAGTGGTGGTGTATGAATGGGATTAGTTACTTCTGATGGATGATACTACATAGCAATCATCACTACCATCAGTGTGTGAAAGGGTGTGAATGTGTAGGTGTGACATGTGGTGTAAAAGCACTTTGAGTAGTCGGAAGACTAGAAAAGCACTATATAAGCTCAAGTCCATTTACCATCAAATGACCAGCAACTCTCACATCTCTTTAATAACACATCAGTGAATATGTGCCAATATTTATAAGTCTACACCAAGCAACCTTGGAATACAGTTAATGTGCCAAGATCAAATTTCTATTACCATAAAGTCACACCGGTATATAAGATGCAGTGTGATTTTAGGGGATCTCTCAGAGAGAAAAAAAACGTTAAAATTCTCACTGCCTCCCTTCGCTCGTCACTCACTTTCAATCAGTCCAGCGCTCTACAAGCTTTATTAACTGACCAGTTTACCACCGTTTGCTTTAAATGCACCATTATGACCTCATGAGGGAGAAAAGATGGTAAAAAGTCGAGCCTTGTAGTGTGTAAGTGCTCTGAGCAGTTTACCATTTTAATCATGTTTATAAGAATGTGCAGCACAGTGAGGAGATGTCCTCATTTATAAACCACAGACCTACAGACAAACATCAGGCCACATGATCAATTAAAGTCTTTAGACCTTCTCCTTACTGCTGTCTCTCTCTCCTTCATCCAATCCCTCTCTGCCATTTACCAGCTTAAAAACGCACTTGAGCACTTGGTGATTTTTGTACAGAAAATCTATTTTTATCTGAATGCAGACGAGGGAATCGAGATCCAATCGCAAGGTCAATCCAGATCTAAAATGAAGACTTTCTTTTTTAGCAAAAGTGCCGTAACTAAGCTCAGCCGCCATCACGTCTTTGTACCGTTCATATTGATTCTGCGACGCTGTAATGTTGGCGTCTGGATGTTTGCGATTTGGCACAGCAGGAGCTCCACATAAACACACAGTCAGACATGCACGCACACACACACACAGCTCTGCTCTCCCCCACTGGCTTCCATGGTACCGCCTCTCCTCTGTAACACTTCGTTACTACCTCCAGAAGACGGTACAGAGGGGGGATCACTTCGTCCCCTGTTACACTTCTGCGACATTTAAATTGACTCAATGGCTCAATGTGTCATAAACTAAAGTCAAGGAGCAGTAGTCCTGAAATGATCTAGATATTATCAGGAGTGCAGATGTGAAAGTGTGCAGGTTTGTATGTAAGTTTATGGAACATACTGTACACACCTGAAACTCACATAAGGTGAGATGCTGGAGGTAGACGTCAACAGATGACAGACTTTATACTCAGAGCTAGAAGTAATAAATCTCTCTTTTTTCCAGACACTGAGAATAACAAGATGAACCTTTAAGTGTCAGGAACAAGCATTGCAACAAGATGTACTTTGAAGTATTTACAATCAAAAATATGTAAATGGGTTTAGAAATACCCTCTTTAACAAGCTGCTTCCTGTCTATATGTGGCTCAGGAAGATAACTTTGTTGATGTGTTAATTTGTGAATGTGTGTGAGTGAACAGTCTATTCTTGAAGCTTCACATGGCATACTGCAGGTACTATTACAACTGTTATCTTTAACTCAAGGACATGGCTGCATTCTCCAAGGTTGATAACACAGTAACACAACACTCACCGAGAAGAAACACGGGCGAGAAGACTGCTGCTGCCAACGGCCATTGTTTGTACACGCAGGAAAGGAGCCACATACTGGATTTGAACCCGGGCTGCCCGCTTTGAGAGCAACACTCTTTGTACATGGGGCTCGCAGACTAACCACTAAGACACTGGTGCTCCAATAAAACATGTTCCTAACAAGCAACAACCTCCAGTGTTGAATAATGAATCCGACGCTTAAGTGTAAAATCCTGCAGTTCCCAGAGTGTCCACTAGAGGCTGGCTGCAGAAGCACAGGAAGTCACATAGACACCCATTCTAAAAAGCCTGTTTTTACAGCAGAGATTAACATGTTTACAGCCTGGTTCAAAAAAACAAATAGGTGTGATTAGCTCATGTCTCGATGGACACACTGTACGGGGGGTGAATGTTTTGATGACTCATCAGTTTTGATTTGATGAAGGATAAGAGTGGCGACTAAGCAGCAGACTCCGCTAACGATGCTTTGATGAGAATATGTGTGTTTGTATCAATGCTACGTGTAGTTAAAGAGAATCTCAATGTGAACTAAAGAGTGGAGAAGAACATACTGGAGAACAGGAAACATGCAGCAGGAGGTTCATTAGAGCACAGAGATGGTAGAGGTGGCGTGCAGACAGTCTATGGTCGTGCAGTGATCACAGGGAATAAAGGTCACCACCCCCTCCCCACTGGCTCCAGGTGAATTCTCCTGATTATATCCTGCTGTGTTCTCACATCAGCTCACTCTGACTTTCTGCAGAATAAATACGAGGAGGCTGGAGGAGAAACTCCGGGTGAAGAGTGATAAATAAGTTGTTTGTTGTTTGAAGCACGTTATATTTCTCCTTTAACCCGGAATAATAATCTATATTGTGATGATTGGTCATGTGACCATATATGTTTTACACACGTGTGTATGCTCGTGATGATGCTGGGCCAGCCTGAGGAAGCTATAGGCCAAATGCATTGTTCGCTCACAATAAAATGAGGTGAAGTCATTTTCAGACTTTTGATTTTTTCATTTTATGGTTCTGCAACCGACCGGCACCTAAGTAAATAGGTTGGCTGTGCACGGGGTATCCTGTTGATCGTGATATATTTGACTGTTTGCGTTCACACATGCCGCACATACTGATTAGAGCTCTCAAGAACTGCTGTCACAGTGTGCTTTGCCTCTGGTCACTTCCTGTCAGCACCTGTGTGTCCAATCGGACTCAAAGCTTATCGTTTGCTCTTACTGACATTGTTCCCTTTTTTCTAGATCCTTGCTTGTGTTGTACTTACTCTCTGATGTACGTCGCTTTGGATAAAAGCATCTGCTAAGTGAATTGTAGAATGCAGCTGCTCCTGGAAGTATAAGGAGTTTTTCAGGAGCTTTCTGCAGGTGTGAAAGCTCTATTAAAGGGATATGGAAAAGCTTTTGTAAATGTAGTACATATCAAAATATGTTAAAAAAAACAGTTGCACGTTGTGAAGCTGAGTGAATATCAAAGTGATCCATGTCACAAACTCCTGAGAACATCCACAAATTAAACATGTTCCTCTGCCTTACCAGCCTCTGGTTGAAGACCATGTATCGAAGCCACCTGAGGTCGAGAGCTTTGAAGGCGGACAGGACAAACAGGGACTGTGACTCGTAGCGTTCCGTCTTCTGGATGGCCCCCTCTGGGTAGGTGATCCTCATGGTGGTCTTGGAGCCGACGTCTTTCTCAAAACCTTTCACTGGGGCCTCGTTCAACCTGCAGCACACAGCAACACCAACAATCACAACTGCACAGCCATAAAACATGTTCTAGTTCTTATTGCTTGTTTTTTATTATCCATTATTGTTCAAATGTCTTTATGGCGTCACGTTGTTATTGAAATATTACGTTGAACAAAGTTATCACACATTGCAATTTTCACTGGCCTAGCAATGGGTAGGATGTAGATTATTTGTGTCTTTACGTACCTGACCACAACATCGATCTCATCGATTCTCGGTCCCAGAGACTTGTTGGCGAGGATTCCTCCGTTCCCTATGATGATGCACGTCTTACAGCTCATACTGTAACACAGCCAGGATGAAGCATTATGATGTGCTATTACTTCACTTCTGTTTCTATCAAGTTTTATTTTTGGGCTTTTTATGTCTTTATTTTATAAGACAGTGGACAGAGTCAGAGGGGAATGACATGCGGGAAAGGAACCACAGGTCTTGATTCAAACCTGGGCCGCCCGCTTAGAGGACTATGGGTACTTCTCATGTCTCTTATTTTCCGTTTCCTCTCTCCTCGATTCTCGCTTGAACCGAGGATCGAGGAGGAGCTAACTCTGAGGAGCTATGATCGAGGAAACATGAGATCAGCCTTCCAGGAAGTCTTGGTGTTAGGTTAACACTTAAATAAAACACAGACATACATGTTGGGAAATAATAAATGAAATTCATCCGACTGATGGAAGCAGCTGATCGAGAGGTGATCGGCCTTCGTGCCTCAGTCAACACTGCATGATCTACTACCAGTCTACTTGCATAACTCTGTATATATTTATTTATTTCTCATTTACTGCACATAGTTCTATTTACATCTGGTCACTACTGCACATAGTTATGGTTACATCTGTTTACATCTGTTAGTCCGATCACTGTCCACTTATATCTACTCTTTTATATTTTGTATTTTAAGTTAAGTTTAAGCTTTAAGTTGTATTTAAATTGACACTTTATATTTAGGTTAAAATGTTTCGTTTACTTGCACTGTTGTTAATTTACTGCTCTGTGTGCCTTTGAATTGCCCCCTGGGGACAAATAAAGTTTTTTGAATTGAATTCAACGATTGACGTCGGGCGATTCAAAATGAGTCCTATGGCTCAAAAATCGGGTCTAAATCGGCCTGAAATTGTAAAGCGTACACCGGGCTCAAGTATCAGTCTAAGTGTTATAATCACTGTTCTGTCTGTAGAATCATTAGAGCAGATTGTCTTTGCTGATCGGTGTCAGTGATTAAGATAACAATCAACACAGACAGAAACGACTATCTTTAATGCACATCTTCACTCATTCATTCAGGTTTGAGACTTCTGAAAACCAGAAGTACTACAATATATCCACAATCCTGCCGCTCGCCTTCTCACACACTCCCTCACCCGTCCGACATAAGATAACCTCAGGTCTGCTGATGCAATCCTCCTGCCCCCCTCCTGCAGGACTAACCATCGGTCCTGGGGGGGACAGTGCCTTCTCCATTGCTGCTCCCAACTTCTGGAACTCACTCCCAAAAACCATCAGAGACTCTCCCCTCCCTCTCCACCTCTTAGGAAATCCCTAAAGTCACCTCTTCTACACGGTCTGCAACCACCAACAGACTCTGTTCTCATCCCCCGTCTCTGACATTATCACTCCTTTGTTTTGTTTCCCTGTTGTTCTTTGTTAAGCGCCTTCAAGTATTCAGTAAAGCACTCTATAAGTGTAATATATTTTTTATTAGAAGACAATGCGTGTTTTAATAAATTGTATATTTAAAAAGATGTACAACATGCGTCTTTTGTGGATGTTGGATGGAAAAATAAACGCTGTCCTAATTGTCTCAGCTGGCTGATGAAAACAGGGTCAGAGTCCTTATAAAGACAAAAACTTTCACCCACAGTGGAAATAAACAGTGATTCAATACTATCAGAGCTTATGACTGACAGACTTGGCGGACTACATTCCTGATTTCTACCGATGTATTTGACCTTAATTAACCCGTGGGGCGGAGCATCAGCTCGAATCAAGGACAATTTTGTCCACTGTTTGTGCTAAACTCCTCTGTGCGAACACAGAGGAGATAGAGGTGTGTTGCTGGAAAAGAGCGGAGGCTTCAGTATTTTCTTCACGGTTTTGCGTACAAGCATCCATGCAAGGTATTTGAAATGGCTGTCTGTGCGTCTGCATTTATGCGCTTGGATTAAGGAAGCCCATCCCCCTAGAGCTGACAATACTGGCATCAAATATAACTTGAACATGGCGAGCGGTTAGGGGACGCAGCAGTATGAGATAACAAGTCAAATCAGTGATGTGGGGATGTTTTGGTAGAGTAAAAAGAAAATGAAGAGAAAAAGGTTAACAAAATATTTTTGTTGTTAAATTAGCAAGCTGTAATGCTATCAAGCTGTTACTTTAGCAGGCAGTCTCGTTAGCGGGCTGTCTCGTTAGCAGGCTGGTGTGTTAGCAGGCTGGCGTGTTAGCAGGCTGGCGTGTGAGCAGGCTGGTGTGTTAGCAGGCTGTCACGTTAGCAGGCTGGTGTGTGAGCAGGCTGGTGTGTTAGCAGGCTGGTGTGTTAGCAGGCTGGCATGTTAGCAGGCCGTCATGTTAGCAGGCTGGTGTGTGAGCAGGCTGGCGTGTTAGCAGGCTGTCATGTTAGCAGGCTGTAATGAAAGCAGCCACCAGCTGATTCTCCAATCAGACGGAAAACTGTGTATTGTTGCATCCCTACATAGTTCCTAACTTTAGTAGCACAGAGGTCTGAGACAATGACAAAGGGGATATGTTGATTAACTTGCCTGTCAAGTTCTTCCCCGAGGCCGTAGTTCTTAGTAGCTGATAGAAGAATATCTATGATCTTCTCTGCAGGAAGGAGAGAGAAGAGGCAGAACAAGAAAACAACAAGACTTCGAGTAACGTTAAATTAAACTTTCCTCCAGACTGTTAGGAAGCTAACAGCTGGCTGGGCTGACATTTATTCCTGTGATGGTGTGGGGGGGGCAGTCCTGGTACCAGTGCTGTGTGTATCCCCTTCCTTCAAGAGAGGGGTACACACAGAACCAGGAACTGTACGGTGGAGAGTGAGCATGCAGACCAGCTGAGGGAAAAGCCTTTTTTAAACACCCTCTTACAGAGAATAGAGCTAACTGTGGAAGGGAAGTAAGGCCATGATGATGTCATCATTAATGAAGACGACAGAAAAGTGTTGATGACTAATATAATAAAACATGTATTGTAGATATTGTTACTGCTTAAAATGTTTTGTTAAAAAAAAAGAAGCTGTCAGCATGAACTAGTTAATCTTGATTAATCTCATGTTATTTTGTCCCTTCAGGCTCACCGTAGATAGTGGTCCTCAGTGTCTCCCTGTAGTCTCAGTGATGTAAAAGAAGGACACTGCTGCATCTTTGAATGTCTCATTTCACTTTAACAAACTCTCAGACAGCTCAGCTTAGGAGTCCAAAGTAATGTTGCATTCATGTGGTGTCGGACAAATCGGAAAAACGAGTTTCCGAGTTTAAAATGCCCTTGAACACCTGCTCAAGTCGGAACAACAACTCGGAAACCCGGAAAAGAATGAGGTGCCCGACTTCCTGACTTGACGTCATAATCGTTATCAAATGGGGGGCAAAATATGTTTTGTTAATGTTAACATACTTTTAATTAATTCAGGTATTGCATATCAACTTTGTGCTCAAATATAACTTTTACCAGAAACATTTCACTGATCTTCTTCTTTGTAGCATCAACGCTTGTTTGTGCTGTTGTTACAACATTCCGACTTTACGAACTGAAATCATGTGAACACACTGAAGTCGGAAGAACGACTTCCCAACTTGGAAACTTGGACCACCCGAGCAGCGCATGAATGCATCATAATATCCACCTTATGACATCACACATTGACCTACAGATTTAAATACACATATGGATATGTGGAAATGATGACCATGCAAAGAAATGTTTTTGTTCTCCCTGACCTAGCTGACATCTAAAATATGCTGCCTGATGCCATGTCTAATTCATCATGTGTCCATGCTAAACAGGAAACAAGCTCATTGCTGTTTTTTTTAACTAATAAAGGTGACTTGGAAATGTCTGAAATCTGCTATCATTCAGTGTAAATGAATGATAGCAAAAAACCAACAGGTGTTTCCTGAATAAACTTGTTGCATTGCTTCAGTCTTGAGGGTTGGATTATTAAAACCTTTACTGATGAGCTTTGTGAGCTGCTTATATAGAAAGGCTGTTTGCTTGTAAATCTGTCTGACTGTATGCAAGACCCTCCATGAGGACCAACATACCACTCTTTTCAATGTCTGGTCTTTACTATCTTACCAAGTACTATCAAGTACCTGGAATAGCACGGTCACATATGTGTGGTCTTACCTTGAGACTTCACACCAAACGGAGGCGAATAATCAACAATTTTGGCGTACCGCTTGTAATTCGGATCAAGGAACATGGGCTCCAGTTTGGCAAACCTGTTGATATAAAGTAAAGTGAGTTAGGACAAGTCTGAATGAAGACCTGGATTTCATCGATGCTCTATCTGCCCAGGAACCTGACGCCCCGACGTAGATGTACCGATTAATGGAAGAAGACTTAAGAGGATTTAGAGCATCATGTTTCCACATAATCCAGTCTGTCTGAGCATACCTGCACCAAGACCCAAAACAAACTCAGAGACCAGTGTGAGGTAGAGGAGGATTAAACGGATGTATCTGCCACTGAGCGGACTCAGGAGAGCAGAATGTGGGGGAGCTGTGTTTAAGGCAGTCGGAGGTGGTACCTGGGAGACAATACGAGTGCCCTTATCAGGACATTTCCTGATTGTAAGTTTGAATGTCTGTGAACATATTATTGTACTATACTGTTAGTCATTCATTGACCAACAACACACCTGCAAAAAGATAACTTTAGCCAAAATATCAAATAAACATCCGACATACTGACCTCAGTCTGCAACAATGAAACACACATGAACTAACATACTCAGGGAGGGTAATATTGCATTAGGGTTTTATGTTTCACACACTTTGAAATGATGAGTGTACATGAGGTCAAAACTAATAGTTTGATCTGGTGCATCTTTGCAATCAACCGGGTTTCCATTTTCAGTCTTTCCATGATCATGAAGACAAGATCATCCAGATTCAATGATTACTGGGCGGCATGTCGTGTTGCGCTTGTTTTGTTCATTATACTTCTAATGTGTGGTGGACGTTTCAAAGTGTTTGTTGTTATATTTTGGCCAGAATGGTAAATAGTGAATGAACTTGAGCTTTTTTACACCGAATTGCTCCCGCTGCTTCATCTGTGACATATGAATGGATGAATACTGATGGACTCTTTACACAGCAGCCTCTACCATCAGTGTGTGAATGTGTATGAATGGATGAGTTAATACTGATGGACTCTTTACACAGCAGCCTCTACCATCGGTGTGTGAATGTGTATGAATGGATGAGTTAATACTGATGGACTCTTTACACAGCAGCCTCTACCATCGGTGTGTGAATGTGTATGAATGGATGAGTTAATACTGATGGACTCTTTACTCAGCAGCCTCTACCATCAGGGTGTGAATGTGTATGAATGGATGAGTTAATACTGATGGACTCTTTACTCAGCAGCCTCTACCATCAGGGTGTGAATGTGTAGGTGTGACCTGTAGTGTAGAAGAGCTTCGAGTAGTCAGAAGATGACAAAAGAAATATACAAGCTCAAGTCCTTTTACAGATAATATTTGTGAACGATTGCAGTTCTCCCCCATCTTGTTTTTCTTTTACATTTAGCTCTTTATTATGCATTTAGTCAAATGTGAACATCCTAATTTTGCTCTGTCATCGTCTCAGAGGTGATTGCCTGATACTGCAGGAAATAATCCACTTTGAATATTCTCATGCTACTGATATTAAATCTGACCAACAACAACAACGTGTGTGAGTCTGGGCTGCACATTCGATTCCAGGTTGAAATCAGACTTTGTGTATAAGTGTTTCCATTTGTTTGTTCCTTCAAAGTTGCATTGTGTTTTTTAAGCATCTTTTAATCACAGGGCCACACGGCAGGTAAGGTGGACTTCCTCCCTGTCGTTTATAGTCAAGCTGGATAAATACCTTCGCACACAGTGAGACACTTGCTGTACAAAACGGAGGCAAAAAGTCAAGATGCATCATTAGTACCTGATTACTTAACAGTGCTTTAGTGTTATTTTGTACTGATTAGCAGCTGTTTTGTTTAGCCAAATCAAAGCTAATTTAAGGTTCGTTATGTCATCCTGAACATGAAAGCACGATGTGCTGAAGCTGCCGGGGGATGACTCGGTTACAGAAACACTCTTTAAGTCGATCCAGATCCTTTGTAGGTTTTCATCTTTGGAAACAGACTGCATCGAAGCTGATGATGAAATCGATTTTTAATATCAGTAGCACGGGAATATTCCAAGTGGAACATGTCCACTGCAATCACCTCTGACATGATGATATAGCAAAATGAGGATGTTCACATTTGATTAAATTCATAATAAAGAGCTAAATGGGGGGAAGGACTGCAATCGTTCACAAATATATCTGTCACCCCCCTCAGATTTTTATGATTGACGCCTTTTATATTTACGTTTGGATGACTTATAAAAACGGGTCTGGGCCAGGGAACAGACACAGTACCTATAGTATAACTACAGTTCGATTCAGAATTACAGCTATAGTGACTGGGAGACAGATCTAAGGGAGGCCCAGAGAAGCGTGTAAGACTGCAGCTCTGCCTCCTGAACTCTGTGTTGTTGTCAAGGTTTTGGACTAATAACCTCTGCTATGTTTCTAGATAATAGAGCTGCACCGTCAAAAGTGGGATGGATGCCGTCTCTAGCTAGCAGACCAGATTTTCCCCAAAAAGACTGCCAGTTATCCATGAAGCCCACATCGTGTGCTGGACACCACCTCGACAGCCAGCGGTTGAGTGATGACATGCCATCACTGGTGCGATTAGGGAGGGGTCCAGAGAACATTTGACTCTTGATCACTTGAGCTTCTGTACTGTGCTGAAGAGCAACTCTTCCATCCATGCCAGGGCCAAGGAACTGTTTCATGCTTGGGCAGGGTACCCTCTTAGATATCTCCTCACTTGGGGGTGTAATGGAGGATCACTTCGTCCCGGCATTACGCCTCAGCGCCATTCAGATTGAAGATGAGACATCACATGGGTGTAAATATCCCGGCTTGAAATGGCAGTCTGAACAGGGCTATTACCAGGAGTCTGTTAGCTTCATGTCACATTAGCTTTATCGCAATACGGTCACCTAGCAGCTGAGACGGAAACGTTTTAGACGGATAAAGATTTGATTTATCTCAAACTGTGAAAATGATGCTCATTTTGTGCAGGATTTTCTTGCTTTTTTAGTGCCCAAGGTGGATCATCTTCAGTTCAGACAGAAAACACTCTGTTAGCACGATCTCTGCTTCAGCCACAGTTGTTTGGCAGCACATGGTCATTAGCTGACCTGCTGTCAGCTGCTGCAGAGGAAATAACTGCGTCAAGACAGCAGAGCAAATGGGTCAAGGATGCCTGGGGCATTTTTACCACTTTTTCCTCCGTAGGAAATCCTCCTGTGTTATTCTAACAGGTTACAATCTGGACTCTGAGAGCACACTTCATTAATGCTGCCGTCTCAAGGCCCTGGTGGGTTTGAGGGTTGCGTGTCTCTGGCGATGAGTAGGCGGGTAAGTGAACTGGCCTGAGGTTTTCTCACGCACTGGGACAACAGCAGAGCAGAGGAGGACATAAATAGACTTTCACAACACATGGGCCCATTCAGACCATTGCATCTTCTGACTCATTTTAAACATCTCTCTAAAAACATAACCAGCTGAGGGGCTTTCTCAATGTGGGAACTACTTTGTTCTTAAATAATGCAGAAGCAGAAATGGGATCTTCCCTCCATAAACCACTCTGAGCTCAAAAAGATTTCTTTATAAAGTAGGACTGGTTTACTGAGAACACTTGATTTCGTCCAGATTGTAAGCATGTAGTTGGAGAATTAGGTAGTTCAGTTCAGCCCCGAGAGCAAGAGAGAGAGAGGGAGAGAGAGAGCAAGGAAGAGAGGGAGAGAGAGCGAGAGAGAGAGAGAGAGAGAGAGAGAGAGAGGGAGAGAGAGGGTGAGAGAGGGAGAGGGTGAGAGAGGGAGAGAGCGGGAGAGAGCGGGAGAGAGAGGAGGTCAACTGTCCGTACATCCCTCTTGTAAATGCACCGGTTGAGAGGCATTGCTTGAATCAAAACTGAAACATCTCGTAGCTTTGTTTGAATAATGTTCATGCTGATGCTGAACTCCTATAAATAACAGAATATCGAGTGGAACTTTTCAAATGCTGAAATCAATCAACAAATCAGAGGAATGGGATGGACCAGTGATTGTATGAATCTAACAGACATGAATGATGTCCCTTGTTTAAAAAACACAAATAAGGGCACGGTCACACTGGCCATCCGTACCATGCCCAAGCACGCTTCAACGCTAAAGTCCAGTTCGTTTGACTAGTGTGACCGCTCCGCATCGTGCTCAGGCACGGTACACTTCATGCACTAGCACGAGTACGGAATTAGGTAGTCAGTGTAGTTCATACACAACACTGACAGTCTTCATTATGGAGAAATCCAGAGTTTCATGTCTGTATCTGCGGACTCCCGCACGGACTCGCAGCGCGTCTATTTATTTTTAAATTTATTTATGGCTGTGTCTGATTAAAATGGCTTAAAATAAGCTGTAAAGTCAGTAAAGTAGCTGTCATGCTCTGTGTTGTTCTCTGATGTGCAGACTCGACTGCGCGTCTCTTTCTCTCGCTCTCTCTCTCTCTCTCTCGTCTGCCTGTTTGTAAACTGAGCACGCTTCATAATAGCATAAAGCGTGCATGTGTTGTATTAAGACGTTATGTACAAGAGGTAATCGTGCTTAGGCACGGATAGTCCTGTGTAGTGTGACCGCGGGCCGCGCCGGCCAGCAGGGAAATAGCGCTGCGGGCTGGGCAATCGTTCTTGGGTACGGTACGGATGGCCAGTGTGACCGCGCCCTAAGGTCCATGCTCTTACTTTGGATAAATGGCAGACATCTTGGCAGCTGCATAACCCGGCTTACAGGCTCCTTCGCTGAGATTGCCGTATTTGTACAACAGCTCCAAAGGCCTGCAGACGTGGAGGAATGAAGTCAGGAAGGTTTACAAACACAAATATTAACTACAATACTTAAGACACAAAAATTATTTATCCTCAATGACATAAAAAACCCGATAGATGGGTTCCTTGACTCTTGGTCAAAAGTGAAACATAAACAGGTAAATGTACTTACAGACTTCTATCCAGCTTCACAAGGAAGCCTTGGCTGTCGTACACTAGACAAAGAAACAAATAGATAAATGTTATACATGAACACTTACAATATCAGGGATTATTTATAGGACATTAAAATCATTAAAGGTCAGGGGAGGAGGCAGGATTTTGGGCACGCACATCTGTAACAATGTCATGTTTCCTTAAAGACAGTCAGCAGCTTGTTCCTTCAAAATAAAATACAGACTTCTCCTAAAGTAAAGACAGAGTCAGCCGCTTGTTCCTTCAAAATAAAAGACAGACTTCTCCTAAAGTAAAGCTGCTCCATCGTCTCTTCTGGGCCTCCATACATGTGTGGTGGTGACTGTGTCTGCAGAGACTCTGTCCTCTGACTGGATTTTACTGTTCTGCTTTGTTTTGGTTGACTTGGGATGTTTCTGGGCGGAGCTAGTGTGTTTCCTCCAGCCAATGAGAGCGCAGCAGGTGAGTTTAGGAGTGTATACAATTCAGTGATTGGACGAGATTCAAACCGGTGAATATGACAGACGTGGACGTAGCAGCATAGAAGAGAAAATATAATCAGAGTGAGGAGAAACACCAAGTGGATAAAGCTTGTTCTAAAACAAGGGTGAACCTTGTGTTGTCTTTTACCCGTGGACGTGGAGTTGGTCTACTTCCTGTTGGACAGGAAGGTGACAAACACCGGAGGTTAGATTCAATTATTGCTGAAAACAATGTTCTTCATGAAAACAGCCGTCAGAGACTAGAGCTGGGGGTGGTTCAACATTTGACTCTTTAACCACGAGTCTGTTGTACACAATGTATCGTTCTGTAAGGAAAAGATGAGGTGCATTGTTGGGGTGCCTGGATAGCGAGTTCACTGCGTCCTTTTTAGATTTAATTTAATTTAATTTTACATACACCAGCGCCCCTCCTTTTTAGATTTTAATGACAGATATGCAGGCTTTAGCAACATCATGGCTATTTGATCTAATTGGGAGAAAAAGGCCACGTGTCCACCTAGTGATCTTTGCGGGCAGAAAAGCTCTGGCTGTACGCTCAGGAGTGTTTCCATGAGGCGTTTATGCACTGAGAAGAAAAGCGCTGCACGTCTGTCCTGTCTCCATGACAACAGTCTGCTGACAAGAGGCACTGAGCGACACTGCTCTGTTACCTTTTACTGCATGTTTTATATTTGAGATCGTTTATTTCCCGATCAGACACAGAGCGAGGAGGATGTGAGTACAAGACACGATTCTTAGGATGCAAAACTACGGGGAATTTCAAACATTTGGAAAAGACCGCCGGTGACGTCAGCAGCGCCTTTCTGAAAGTTGGAAGATTTTCTACTCGAGTGCTCGGAGCGGCCGTACAAAAAAGGAAGAAAAGACGTTGGGCACTGCGTTTTTTTTTTTAGGCGGCCGCTTTCTGCAGAGAACGCTCTCTATTCATTGAAAACAATTGAAAAAAGATGCTGGCGCTGGGAAAAAAAAACGCTAGGCGGACACGGGGCCTAAGGCAAGCCATAGAACTTGGGTGTTATTCAACTGGCTTTTCAGAACAAAAGGCACGAGACAAATATTATGTAAAGTGGTGCTGCAGTATATATGGGGGGGGTTGGCCTAGTGCCACCCTTTAACGTCTTCCTTATTTCCAAGTCGGCCTCAGTTTACAGATCTTGATAAAAATGTTTTGTAAGTTTACTTTAATAGGTCTTCTACTGTATCTATCATTAGACATTGACAGCAAAATAGAAACCAGCTGCTTGGTTTTACAGCTGATTGAACCCAGATGAGCGTTTGAAAAGTGTTCTGGGTCACCATTGACACTCAAAGACGAATGTAC
The DNA here is from genome assembly GCF_963930695.1 of Labrus bergylta. Taxonomy (NCBI): domain Eukaryota; kingdom Metazoa; phylum Chordata; class Actinopteri; order Labriformes; family Labridae; genus Labrus; species Labrus bergylta. The sequence continues at coordinate 32,502,612 of NC_089200.1, read as the reverse complement.
TGACATTTTCCAAACTATTTCCGAGTTTTAATGGGGGGGGGGGGGGGGGGTGGCACTGAAGCTACAGAACTATTACAGATCGGTGGGTGGGACCTCACGCCCAGAATCTATGCTATCAGGCTCTATGGAGAAAGTTGGGAAGAACGAAAGTTTGATAAAATGATGTTTCACCTTCAAGCTGATATGGATGAAGGGGATTTTGAAGGTCTTGTGCTCGAATTGGATGTTCCTGGCTATCTCTACGAGCCGCAATATAGTGACTAGGCGGCTGCTGCCGACAGTCAGGTCTCGTGCCTCGACTGCAAGACCCGCTTGTAGGCGGCGGTGAGGACGAGGAGGCCGGGCCGGCTCGACCTGGGGCGGACTGGTAGTGTCGGTGCTCTCACTGCTTGCCTATGGACACAGACATAGAGTCTGTTTTCTGACAGGAATTTTCAAGATCAATTCTGGAAGAAATCTCTGAATCAGTTGAGGAAATGGCTGTTTGTGTTGTAGTAGTATCACTTTGATATTTTTAAGTCTATTCTTTTGGGCAGTACTGTAACCGTGTAACCTTTAATTTTTGTAGTTGCAGGCTGAAGAAACTAGCATTACAGTGAACATCAAGTCCAGCCAACTCTCATTAGCAACCCCTAACCTCTACCGCTTAAATATTTTTCTGGGGGTTCTGGGTGAACTCCCATGATTCCCTGCCAGCCTCAACGTCATCTTTTTTATCATATTGATTGAGAGCCCCCTGGTGGTTGAATCTACATGCTGTGCCTTTAAAGTCAATAAACAGGCATCAGCTCCAGCTCTCAGCCTGTCGTTAGTGCCATAACAGATGGCTGACGTCACTCAGACTTCAAACATTCTTATTTACACTTGATGGGAAAAAGACATCTGGAAATACAAGAAATTAATGTTACTGTAATTTGTTGTTATGTAATTTATATTTTGTATCCATTAATTTGCAGGGATGTTCTTTAATTTAAAATGAATGACAACATTTTATCTTGCACATTATTACGTACAGCTGCTCATGATGGCTTAAATGTGTCTCAATTTGACAATGTTACGAAACTCAGAAAATACTGGCAATGACGATCATGTTGCTTGACCCTATAGCAACAAGAGAAGATGATAAATATTCAATGCTTGACTTCTCTGTAGCAGTGACGAGAAAACCCTTAAGGTTCCTATGGAAGGTTTGATATCTTTTCAAATGGACTGGCGCCCTCACCTGGTTAAATGTTATAGGAATACCTTCTCCTGCTCTTCCTAAACAGACACATACATGAGAATTTATTTTACTGCTGATGATTTTTACATTTAGTTTTCAGAGTCCTCCCTCCACATTCTCTTTGATAACACACCCATAAAAGACGAGGTTGTTTAGAAGGCCGACCACACTGTATAAATCAGTTGGCACAGATCCTTCAGAAATATGTAGTTGCAGAATTTCTCAAGCTGTAGCTTTAAACAGGTAACCTATGCACAGTTAATATATGATTTAGTATGGCATTACTTTGGTTAAACATAATCCAGACTGCGATTACTTGACATGTGAGAGAGAGAGGGGGGAGGAAGCGAGCGAAAGAGAGAGAGCGCGAGAGAGAGAGCGCGAGAGAGCAAGAAAGAGAGGAAGAGAGAGGGAGAGAGAGCAAGAGAGAGACAGATAGGGCGAGAGAGCAAGAAAGAGGGGGAGAGAAAGAGCAAGAGAGAGAGGGAGAGAGCGTGAGAGAGAGAGGGAGAGAGAGAGAGCGTGAGAGAGAGAGGGAGAGAGAGAGCGAGAGAGAGCAAGAGAGAGAGACAGAGAGTGAGGGAGAGAGAGAGCAAGAGAGAGAGCGAGAGAGAGAGAGCGAGAGAGCAAGAGAGCAAGAGCGAGAGCAAGAGCAAGAGCGAGAGAGAGAGAGAGGAGAAGATTTGCAAACTGTAGCCTGCGCACAGATTTTACCTACCACTTTAGCGTGTCGCGACTCGGCTCAATAAGTCTCTATAACGTTTTACAACCTTAATGAGTCAAACAAAGATAGAAAACACACATTTATGTTATAAACAGCTAAGTTTGCTAGCTAGTATGGTCTCGTTTTTTCATACCGTCAAAATATAGCAAACTACTTGCAGCATTCAGGTGACTTTTCATGCTTGTTGTGCCACCATGGTGGTAGGCACACTGCCTTTGTCTTCACTAAATTTAAAATCTTTGGCATTTTGTCTTCCCTTTAACGGCCAAGGTGAACTGAAGTGTGACGTTCACGGACTGCTGTGAGGATAGGAATATCAGGAACCCCCCCCAAAAAAAGAAAAGAATATTTGAATCCCAAAACTAATAATCGATTGCCGAATATTCAAATAATATTTAAGTCCAGCCCTAGTAATAGGCTCCTTTGCATATATCTATTTAACGTGGATGTTTCTGTCTGATCTTTGCTCTAGAGAGCGAATAAATTCAGCTCTATTGTGACCATCTGACTCCAACAGTTTGCTACAGAGATGTGGCAGAGCAGTAATTCCTCTATATGCATCTAGCAGAGGAGGTGCTTATCTCCTGAGAAACAAACACTTGTTTGGATGGGTGTTGAAAATAATTATTTAATTGATGCAGGGACAGGACATAATTGATGCTGATGAGGGTTACAAAAAAGCATCTGCTAACCGCTAAATGCCGGTGTTTTACGCAGCGTTGAGTGAGTTTGTTTGTTTCACCTAAACACACACGGTGGTGTGTAATGAAAGTAACGTAGGCTAACAGAGGGATTTGTGACAGAAAACAACATAGATTGAGTCCCGCTCCTGTGCTTGCTGACTTCATGAGCAGAGTCAGCTGGTCCTGCACGCTCAGACCACAGTGCTACGCTGCAGGCTGAAAGGGCTTGACTCGGTGTCTCTTTAGCCAACCGCAGCTCGGGTTAGCATCTTCACCACAGGTAAAGGTGTGTTTAAACTGATGCCTCGCTGTCTTAAATCCAGGATAACTAAAAGAAGGGGGCTGTGGCGGTGACTCGTGATAAAGTGAGCGGCTGTAAACAAAGTAGACTCCCGACAGTATCACTGTTAATAGTCCATGGGCCAGAGCCCAAAATTTCACTTGTCGGTACCACTCAAGGTGGCAAAGGTTAGTGATGATTTTTGAAAATGTCCATGTCTGTAGATTATATTTTGGTATGATAGACTTTCCTGAGTGGTAGCTGAGTCAAAGAAACCAAAGAAACCAGCCCCCCAAACTTAAATGCATTTTAGACGCTGGTGCATATCCTGGTTTAGGCTCATGGTCAGGACGTTTGTAATGTTTAATAATATTGTGTTTGGTATCATTTTAAAGGGGACATTCTTGGCTATCATTCAAGACCAACTGTGACATACATTGAGGTAACTGTGACTCTTGAAATTGTAAAAAAGACACATTTTCCCCCAATTTCTGCCTAAATATACTTTCTCATTTAGCCCTGTGACATCTAGGAACATCAGGGACACAAAACACAGAAATTGGAATACTCACAAGCATCTAAGGATTCAGGAAATGTCTAATATGCCCATACTTTATCACTGTGAAACAATATTATGAGCCCTAAATCAGAACAATGACTGGCAGAAATCTCTGCCACCCTCCCATTTCAGCTTGTAATGGAATCAAATGTGACGGGGCTAGAACAAGGTCAAATGTAATTTGTAACAGTTTACTCTGGAGGAGAGTAATTTTGTATCTTTAAAATAAATGTTTACTATGTTTTATAAAACAATGAAAAAATAAATAAACCACATTAAAAAAATTAAGTACTTTGCTCACTCATACAGTGATTTTATACGCACTATTCACAGTACTTCCACTGTAAAAAAGTGAATCTTCTTTGAAGCCCACCAGTACCCAGCATCCAGCACATGCCCTTTCTGCTTCAACCAGTACAGCTGTTCCAGCATGTAAAGAAATTAGTGAGCCTGCAAGCTAGCTAGAGATCTGTGATTGACCCGGGAAATGGAAGCAAAGCTATGTTTTGGAGGGTTTCAGAATATGTTTTATGGGGGGTGTCTCTTCATGAGCTGGTTTCTTTGACTCAGCTACCACTCAGGAAAGTCTATCATACCAAAATATAATCTACAGACATGGACATTTTCAAAAATCATCACTTACCTTTGCCACCTTGAGTGGTACCAGAATCTGGTCTGGCCCATGGACTGTAAGTGCACCTCCGCTAAAGCTGCGTTCGTTTGATAATAAACACATTCTATTTCCGACAAGTTCTTCACAATGAAAGTCCCCGGCCTATCTGAAGTTGAAGTGCTTTTATTGTGAAACACTCATATCAGGAAATGAGGCGTTTACAGCGGCAGCAACTTAACACAACTCGTCTGAAATAAGGACAGAAACAAAACTAACCCTGAACAAAGCTCACAGCTAAAGGCTACAACGTCCTGAGAAGGGAACACACAGAGACTTAAAAACATCTTTCTCTCGTTTATTAAACTAAACACACAGTGACTTATGCTTTTTACCTAAACTGTAGGCTACCTATATAATTTATTCATTTTAACTTACAATGTAAAGATATTGATAATGACATTGTTGTCTAAATCACTTTTTTAATTATACAAATGGAGTTCATATTTATAAGACTGTATGTCTCTGTTTATGAAGAAGTAGCTATGTGCAGTAATATAGAAAAGTGAGGATGAATCGTGATGCATCGTGATATCGAATCGAATCGTGAGACCAGTGAAGATGCACAGCTCTACTAACACTATATATTCATTTTTGCGCTATAACAAACTCAAATGTGACCATCATCTTAAAATACATTATTCATTTTCTTTGGGAAATTTTGGACTCCTCCCGTCTTTTGCCATTAGCCAGGTTATGACAATAGGGTGGTTGTTGGTTAATTATTTTGTCCAATAAATGTTAATAATTCTTTTAAAGAACATCATTACCAAAACATTGTTCCACTTGACCTCCACTGCTACAACTCCAATCTAGGGGAAACACTGCAGAGGCAATACGTCCTCTAACTGAAAATGATACTTTATGTTGTCATAGACATTACGCCCACTTATCAGAGGTACACTCACATGATATGTTGCTCCATCCGCGTAAACTGATCCTCCCTGAAGAGTAGTAGAGGAAACCCAAGGCCAGCATGGAGCACAAGCCCAGGAGGAAGTTGCGACTGGGCTTCATTCTCATCTCTGGCCTGAATACATGGCACTTCCAGAGTGGAGCCTGTTCCAGCAGAAAACAACCTGGTTAGTCCTGTACTTAGAAACAGAATCAAATGAATCAACACAATTGCCTGCAGAGAGTCAGATTAAAGAACTGTTTTACTGAAGATGGAACTTTCTTTTTATAAACATTCAGTGTGGTGCTGTAGGTGGATGGAGACAGGTCATGTGTCATGTCCAGCTTACATCGTTCAACTAGAGGTCGAATTAGTGCATCTGTGCATATTCAAAGCTGATTGTTTGCTCTTCATAATAATAATAATAAAATTAATTTGTAACGCACTTTACATTTTTCCAAAAAAATCTCAAAGTGCTACAGGAAGAAAAAATAGAAATAAAAACAAATTTAAATCAACTAAGCAACTAACGAAACTAAAAGCACAAGCAGAAAGCTTTGTTAAAGAGGTGGGTTTTTAGGGCCCTTACGGACATTGTTTCCTCCTCTAGATCCTTGCTTGTGTTGTTCTTACTCTCTGATGTACGTCGCTTTGGACAAAAGCTAAGTGCTAAGTGCATCTGCTAAGTGAATAGTAGAATATTTATTCTTGAGTTCACTACAGTGATCCTAATAAAGCTGCTTCTGGTGTTTTTTTCTCTCCATTTAGGCCAACTAATCCTCTATCCAATCATAATGTTCTTCTGGTTTGTTCTGTTAAGAATTTTCTGTTGTTGTTGAAATTGTTTTAGCTCTTTTGAGGTTTGGGAGGGCTTTCCTTGCGCCCATACAATAACTTGGTTTAGCAGAAGTTGCATCTACATATAACACTTTGTTCCTGAGTCAGATTTTCAATCTTAAATTTTATGATTTCAAAAATACATTTGAAAGCTTTCAAAACAAGCTTTAGACATGAGAGATGTGAAGCTGCATATCTGACTAGGAAGGACTTTTCACAATATTACTATGTTGAGACAAATGAAAATAAGATGTACTTTTATTGTCCCCTTAGGAAAATTATCCTCCCACTCCGCACGACTGCAATTTACAAGTAATATGACTACAGACGTCTGTGTACACATATTGTGTGTCTTTGTGTACAGTCTTCCTCAGTGAAGGGTTCAGCTCTTGGCTGTTCACAAGTGAACCATGTGATGTAGTTCAAACTGGACCTTCAGATGATTATATTTTCACAATGTTATGCACAGCAATGGGCCTTACTACACCCAAATAATGTAATGTGTACTTGAAGATGACCTATGTTCATGGTACCAAAGGGTGAACTGTTATTTATTGCATTCGTTCATTTAACAGAGACACATGCAATGGACTACATTTGTAAAATACAAAGTATATATTTTACAGGTCTCTAGCCATGGCTAATTTCACTTTGAAGCATGACTGGCTTCACTTTAATGATTAAAACAAGAATTAGACTTAAAGAAACAGAAATAGTGACACTATATTATAAACTCAAAGCGATTAAGAAACTAAATTAGAAGATGAGGATTATAAAAGGACTCAAGTCAATGCTCACAGACTTTCTTCAGGATCAGCCTCTGTGTTTATTATCATATCAAATAATAGCAAACTTGTAGAAACTTGCAGCAAAACTGGGAAGGAGTGTTGAGTCCGTGCAGAACGCTAATTTCATTTACACTAACCTTAAGTAGAGCCTTGTTTAGTGACGGGGTTTCGGTGCCAGGGTGTTATTGCAGCTAGCAGCTAGCTGGTTCCCCATGTTTGACTGTCGCGTATTAGCAATAGCAGAATCTTCTGCTGATTCTTAAGATGGATGAAAAACACACTGTCCGTCATGTAAACAGGCCTGTCACGATAAACGGGCTCATTGTAATAACAAATTGAGCAAATAACCAAAAGCATGACTAGCTTGCTAGACTAGCCCGCAAGCCGTTCATAGATTCTTACCAGACAGGTCGGGTACCGTTAACGGAAATGTTCAAGTTGACCTCGAATCCGAAGGTGCTTCCTGCCACCGCATTAGCCTCCAAGCATCAGACATGCATTGTTCAACATTAATGTTCAGTCAAAACATCCCAAAAGTAGCAACTAGAGCTCAATGTAATCACGCCACTTGAGGGGCAGACACAGTGTCCCCCCTCCCCTTGTGAAGGCTCCAGGCAGACACTGCTGCCGAGTTGTTCCTGTCCACATTCATCTCTCGGGAACGCGCATGCAACAAGTAGAGAATATGAATAAATGTTGCACAGGTAAGAGAAAAATATCTACTCTGCAGTAGAAAAATATCATACCAGAAAAATAAATCTATGTTCAGGTAGAAGTGTATAAATAGTAGTGGTATTTCAAAAGGAATATAGTGTCTATATTTTACAGAAGGGAACTGTGTGTGTGTGTGTGTGTGTGTGTGTGTGTGTGTGTGTGTGTGTGTGTGTGTGTGTGTGTGTGTGTGTGTTCTGGCAAGTTTGACTTTATGGGGACAACCATCTGTTTACACAGTCACGGATTGGGGACCTCTAGTGGAATGGGGACAAAAAATCAGGTCCACAAAATGGAAAGCCTTAACATTACTTTAGGAGCCATGCTAAAGGTTACTAAGTGATTTTAAGCATTGGCGGGCACAGCTGCGCCCCCCCCCCCTCTCTGTTTTAAGCTGGTACTGCACTGTCTGCTCTTCACACAAACATTCTTCCAAATATGGTTAATCCCACCCACTTTATGGTTCCCATTATCAAAGATTTTAAAAGCATCAATATTTTCTGTGTTAAAGGGGTCATATTATGCCCTTTTTGGGGTTCATATATTTAATTTATGTGCTTACGAAAGTACGTTCACAATCACAGCGCGCATCGTGGTCTCTCTGCAAACCATACAGCCTGCTTGGCTTCACAGGTGCACCCAGAGAAAGTCCATCAAAACCACCACAGAGGCAGCCAAGAAGGCCTCTAGATGGCAGTGGATCAAGAGGGGCGATCCGTGGGAACATGCTACTTAGACACAAGCCGGGACTTGATCAATCTGGGTCGCCTGGGTAAGGGTGTATGATGTTGAAAGACCCAAACACCCAATGACCCCAGGTTCCATTACTGATGATGTGTCTAAGTGCATCAATAGATGTATATTGAACTATCATTCAAAAAGGTTATTACAATAGATGGCTATTGACATACTAATAACAATTTCTGTCAATTATGTAACATAAGAGTAATACATGACTTAGGCTACATGCCTTTTATGTTAAAAGGCATGTAGCCTAAGTCATGTATAACATGCCTTTTGCATTTTAACATGCTTTTGTGACTTAGGCAATTTGAAACATTCAACTCTGTCAACAATAAAGCATAGCTGACACATTAACTAAATATACTGTAATGCTGAGGAGGGGGGACGAGCCCTGAATCATGGAAATAACTTCAGTGATAGAGTGGTTTGTTGTCGTTCTTCTTGAAGCAGCTTCTTGAAAAGCTTGTAAAATTGCCTCAATCACATTGACTTTTGACTTAAGCAAAATAAAACGGCCTAAGTCACACTCTTGACATAGGCCATTATACTACGGGGGGAGAATAGTATGATCTGTTTAACTGAGGTTGAAGGCAACTTTACCAGAGGTGGCAAGCATCATGAGGAGATGATTGTAGAAATAGTTTTTTATCGCCCATTAATAAGCGAACGCTTAACTGAAATAAATACAAATAAAAAATAAAATAGATTCCGACGCTTTCATGTACGAGCCGAATTAACTGGTTTTACTTAATAAAACAAATGTAGTAAAAGTAAATATAGGAAGAACCTATATAACATCAGCATACCTTAATTAAATGAGCATTCTGAGTTTCAACATAAAAACAGAAAGAGATAGTATACTATACATTCTATAGCCAATAACAAGTAATATGATTATAACATATTCTAAACATATAATTATAGGGCTTACATGTCCAATAAATCCTAACCACTAGATGGCAGTAGTGCTCCACACTAAAAAGCTCTTGAACTCAGCTCTTTCTCATTTGGTATTGAAATCGTAATCAGATAATTCAGTCACATTTGTTATCACAATTTTATATATATAACCCAGAGATTAAATGGCCATATGGAGTCAGAATATAACACATGTTGGTTTGGACCCAATGTTCCTTGGCAGATGTTTAATTGTGGATTACACACAAATGTTCCTCTGCTACAATGTTGTATATCTTTGTAACATTATATGGGAGATAAACTCCTGAGATAGGGGACTTATGACAACACTGCTAGCTGCAAGTAAAAAAAGTCATAAGTCGTAAGTGGTTGAAACCCCAGGCACCCTCGAATGAGGAATGGATAGACATAGTTTACTAAATATGTACGAAGGATAAACTCACATATTCACTAACATTAAGACAAAATAAATTCACTGACATATGGTCAAGGTGAGTCAACTTTATCAAGCCCCAAAGACATAAGAACCAGCATTCCTCCCAATTGTTCAATGTTGAACATCGCTCTGCTTTTTTGGTACTGGAAACTGAGGCCTGTGTAAACCAAGGCATGCACCTATGAGGAAGGACATATACACATTTCTATTCTGAGATCTTTTCATTTTGCAATTGCACATTTTTTCTGGAATCTTGTAAATTGAATGCTTAGCAAAAGTGAGGATTATTACTACCAATATTATCAGCAATTCAAATTTTTTTGTAAGCCAAATCGTAGTGTAACCAATTCTAATACTAAAAAGGCATTGTAAGGTAAAAGAGTACTGGATTCACTAGATATATAGAAATGGTGTAAAACGGGCATGACATAAATATTTATACTTCTTAAAAAATAAAATTGTGTATTTTGTGATAATTTTATTATTTTATTCACTTGTAAATATCATTACTCGTGAATTTTGTCAATAACAATACAGCTTAAATGCATGTTTTAAAGAATCAGTATATGAAGCTTTTATACATTTTGTCATTAATAACAAGGAACAAAAGAAGGTTGTATATTCAGAAGCAAAGGAAGTTATGTAAAAAATAACTGTTACACAGAAATTAATGCAAATAATTGAATTTTGACATAATATACAGTATATTTTTAGTACTTAAGGGCTTATGACCACAGACAGCAGTTTTTGCGCAGGCAGTGCTCGTTTTCAAAAGAATAACTATGTAATTCAGCGTTTTAAGCGTCTCAGCGTCCTGGGTGTTTAAAAAGCCCTCGGCGTCAGTTCAACTTTTGGGACATGGCTGCCCTTGTCAATGTCACGTACAACATCAGGCTTTATCAACAACAATGGCGGAGGAGATGTTAGACTGACTTGTCTTATTTACAATACAATTTCCAGGTGTAGAGCTACTGCTGATGTCAGAACATTAATTAAAGCAAATATTAAGCACAAAAAGCTATCTAAAACACACCTAACAGACATTACCGAGGGACTAAGAAGTTAACTTTTGTAACCTAGCAACAATGAGCACTGGTGAGAAGCACTGAAATATCAATCAATTCAATCAATACATTTTTATTTGTACAGTGTCAACTCATAACAAGTGTTATCTCGAGAAATTTTACAAAAAGCAGGTAAAATACCTTACTCTTTGTCTGTTAACATTACAAAAGAGCAGGTAAAAAGACCTTACTTATTGCTATATTACAAAAGTAACAGATCTTCCATGTGTCCATACTCTAATATCTCAGCAGGTATTCAAAGTATTAATCAGATCTTCAAGGTTCCTGTACAAAGAAAGCTCTGCCACATTTTGTGGGGAGCTTAATCTTTAAGTTTTCTACCAGAAGCTCTTCAATGATGTCAATGTTTTCACCTTTCAGCGGAAGTGTCTGTGCACACAATGATGGTTCTCAGAGGATGTATTGCAATGATTTTTTCGCGACTGAATCACAATGAGTAAATACAGTTTCCAGTATTTAAAAAAAATGTTTTATGAACGCACCACTTATAACGCATCATAAGCACTTTTATAAAACAGTGCTGATCAGTGATTGTAAGCATTTATAACAACTCATAGCACTGTTTATGAAGTGTTATAAGTAGTGAAAATAATGCATTATGAAGGAAAGATTAATAATGGTAAATGGACTCGAGCTTGTAAAATTCTGTTCTAGTCTTCTGTCTCCTCAAAGCTCTTTTACACTGAGGTCACACCTACATATTCACACACTGATGGTAGAGCCTGCTGAGTAAAGAGTCCATCAGTATTAACTCATCCATTCATACACATTCACACACTGATGGTAGAGGCTACAGTGTAAAGAGTCCATCAGAATTAACTCATCCATTCATACATACATGGCTTACTGTTCGGTTAACAGACCATCCAAGAAGTTGATGCTTTAGTTTTTTTCGGTAAGTGATATAGTAGTGTTATATTTACTGTATACTTGTGTGTCGGTATTTATATCTACGGGCCTAACTTGTTTAGTGTTAGCTTGTTAACCAGTCGGCTAACTGTACTCAGTGTGGCCCATTATTTACGGTCAATGGTTTAGCCGATCCAGACTCCCATTCGTGCTAAAGATGCTAATGTTAACATATCTAGCCAGCACTATTAAACTGGGGAAAAAGTAATTCTGAATTGTTAGAAATGTTTGTTGTTAAGATGTTGAAAATAATGAGTTAGTGTGATGTTAGAAGCTAAAGGTTCACCTCGGTGGTTATCTGACGTTATGATGAATGTTATACTCCACGTAAATGTGGACATTAAAAAACAAACTTTGTGTAGTAATTATCCGTCAGGAACATAAACTGAACACAAATGAACCTAAGGTGCTGTGTAGGTTATAGAGGATGACATTAACGTTACATGGTTGATGTAGTGTCTTAAGATTTGTGCAAACTGTTACCAAATTTAAAAAAAACAACTTTGTGTTAGTTCAGGGAAAAATAATATGGTTATTAATATATTTCTTCATCGTTACAGATGCTCTTACACAGAATATAACAGTAGAAATATAAAATATAAATAACATATGGAATGAAAATAAGATATAAAGCAATAAGTACAAGAAATAGTTTGAAGAATACAGCCATGTACTGAGCTCATGTTAATAATAAATGAGTTACTGTATGTTCTGTACTAAAGCACAGAGAGTTGGGACCTGTTAATGATTTAAATAATTCAGGTTATATTTGTTTCATGTTAAGATGAAGTACTATCCACATAAATTAATACATTTTTCCTAACTCAAAATCTGAGACAATTTGATGTGGAATATCATTGTGCAAGTGAGTGAGAGAGCTGAAAATAGCATGATTGCAATAATGTTTATTTTCTTAACTTTAAATAGATGTTGATTACCTGAATACTGTACCTTTGTTGTCTGGGTAGTACACTGTTGAATTTATAAATGTAATCTTACACACAGATGAATACAGAAAATGCACAAACAAATTGATTTAATGAATAACTGATATTTTCTCTCTTTCTTTGCCATCCTGAAGACCCCTCACTAAAAGTCAATTTTCTCCTGGATCCATGTCACATGCTCAAGCTTCTTCTGAATGACTTTTCAACAGTCGAAGTTCTGGTGAGAGAAGATAGCCAGCAGATAAGACGGCAGTACATCAACGAGCTCCACAAGCTTCAGGAGGAGGAGGAGGGTTTGCACCTTGGAAGACTGTATTCATGCTTCAGCTGTTCAAATAAAAAAAATCTCCTCCAAACAACTTGCAATCAAACTATTTTCTTCCCATTTTAAAACCCTTTGTCCAGTTTAGATGGGAGAAGCCAATATTTTGTTATCTAGATCTGGGAAGACTACATTTCTAAATCATTTTTAACTGTGTTTTTATTCACAAGTTATTGATCTCATTTACTCTCGATGTATCTTGATTTAAGAATGGGGCTGTGTTTAAGGTCATATTTTTGCAATGACTCTGTTCCATCCCATTTTAAGAAATGAACTGAATTAGTATTTGGTATAAAAAAAACGTCAAAAGAATAAAAAGTTGTGTAAAAGTAGACTTCCTTCCCTTAGCTATTGAGTTGAGCATTAATGCACATTTTAGTCTTGTCATTTCAAATCTAAAATGTATTCTCATAAGTAGAGACAAAGAGTGCATTTATATAGAAATATTTATTTAATCTGAAAAACCACATTCAAAAAGCTTGTTTTTACAACAGATATTAACATGTTTACAGCTTGGTACAAAACAAACAAATAGGTGTGATTAGCTCATGTTTCGATTGACACACACTGTACGGGGGGTGAATATTTTGATTTAATCAGTTTTGATTTGATGAAGGATAAGAGTTCTGGAATGGGTGGGAGACAATGTTCAAGATGACACGCGAAATAGAGACAGCATCCTCCTCTCTGACACTGCCGTCAGAGAGTCCAGCTCTACTCCAATAAAGTCAATGGCCCTGCAGGTTGTGTGTTGCGCTCATTCTGTTATGGCCTTAAAGGTTTGTTAGTGGACCCAAAAGCAAAACCGGAAAACAGGGTGGTGGGTAAAGGGGTATTTATTGACGTGAGGCTTGAATGAGAGGCTGGGTGGTGAGGCGCTGGAGCTCGGTAGTTGAAGGCACTGGGGGAAGAAGACAAGGGAATAATTATTAACCGGTATCCAAAGCACAAAAAGTTTACTGATGCTGAGAAGCCAATCTACCACTGTGTAGGCGGAAATAATCTGGCAGCTTGGGAGAGTTGAACCAGGGTATAAATGCTGCAGCCGGTGATTACAGATGATGAACAGGTGAGTGATTGCAGAGAGCTCCAGCAGCCGATAAGCCACACCCAGCCTCTGAAAGAACAAAAACACAAGCACCAAACAAGGAAAAATACACAGAACTGTCCAATCACCACACATTCAGTTAGCATAACACACAACCTGCAGGGCAAGCAGAGAGTCCAGCTCCACTCCAATAACATCACTGGCCCTGCAGGGCAAGCAGTTGGCAAACAGACTTAGCCAGTAAATACAGCAAACAGTAAACCAACTGAAATTAAACTTAATGCAAAACAACGCACACATTGTGATGTGCAGTGTACATCAGACCAAGATAAGGACAAGGCGAGGACCTGAGGACCTGGACACAAACTAATACCATTCAAGAAAACAGCAATCGATTATCGAGCTTCATGCTGATAATCCATAATGATGTCCATAGAAATAGTCTATAAAGTATGTAGCCTATATAACATTTACTGTATATGAGAAGACAAAAGTCTGTAGTCAATTTGTGTTCATTCCACTTTATCAAATCAATATTGAAGTCACCACAAACAAAAAGTTGTTTCTTATCACATACCTTTCCCAAAATATCAACAATAATATTCATAAATGAATCAATGCAGGAACCAGGCGTTCTATATATGCAACTCAAGATCACACTCTTAAATTTAGAAGTGAATTTCAATTGTCAAGCTCTCCATGATTTAATCAACAACTGTACACTCCACTATTTTACATTGAAGATCTTTCTGTACAAAAAATGCCACACCACGCCCCTTTTATTTTGCCGGTTTACATTATAAATATTATACCCTTCTAAAACAAAATCAGAACAAGCCTTTTCATTTGTTAAGTAAGTCTTACTCGAAACACATGCTTTAATGATTGTATATAGTCTTTGATTTGAACAAAATTTGTAAGGAGGCTTCTGCTGTTGAAATGTAAAATACAAAACCATACAAATTAAGTTTATTAAACTGATTTTCAGAGTAGAACTCAGCATTAGATTTGATATCTTTGTAAAAATGTACATCCGGATCAATGTCTTTTTCAAAACTAATAGATTTATATTCCGTTAACTTTCGAAAACTTTTATTTTTTTCCGTTATTACAATTAAACTCAACTAAAGAATTTTCATTTTGAGAGAAATCATCACTCTCCTCCTCCAAAGGAAGATACATGTTTTCATCTGTCATATGAAGAAAAAAAAATGATATTAAAGTAAATTTTACAGGACTCTTTCAAAACATGCTCCTTGAACTGCCAAAAAAAAGAACATGATATGGAAAAAGCAAGAGTGTCACTTATATTGTTCCAGATCTCTCACCACAACCACCTAAGCTTGCTCTGGTGGTCCATTTAACTTTATAAATGCTTTTCCATTCCTTGTCCATGTTGCTTGAATTTTGTTTTGTTTTCTGAGTATATGCCATTTCTAGCTATTTCAGCATTTTTCATTGTCAAATGTTCATTTACATACACCACAGTGTCCTTACATTTTTTTTGACTGTCTCAGCACATCAATCTAATCCGTTCTGTTAACAAACTGGACAACAATTGTTGGCTTGGCATTATCCTTACGTGGAAACGTGTGACAGGCCGAAATGTGCTCACTCTTTAGATTAATGTTCTTAATGCTCAAGAATTGAACAACTTGTTTCTCTAATGTGTGCAGTTCCTCAGGTGATGCATTCTCGCCTTGCCGGTCATCATCAAAAATCATCTTCAAGGCATCTGGGGTAGAATCCTTAAATATGTACAGATTTAAGGGTTTCCTAAAACACCAGTTTATTCTGGCAGGATATTGTACAAAAAACAAAGACTATTTGGATAAATGGGCAAAGTTTATTGAGGCCGAGGGGTGGTGAGGATAGAAATGCTGCCTTATTAAAAATGTGTGTCTAGCTTAACCCATCCTATCTCTTCAATATGTATTCAATATATCATTTACCCTTGTTTTTTTTTGTTCTCTATTTTTCTTTTTTGCATTCTATACTGTCCAGCCAGTTTGGGACATTGTTCTGCTTCTGTTCTATTGCATGACTATTTGTCCCCGTGTTGTATGAGGTGCATTGTTTAGTTCTCTGTATGTTGTTTTGTGTTGTTTGCTTAGTTTTGTTTGTTTTTTGTTTGTGTATCCTTAAGGCTTAAAGGTAATCACCACCTGCTTACACTAAACTGGACTTCTATAACAGAAAAGACAATAGAAAAGAATGTGTATAAAATAAAGTTCAATAAGGTGATTGAAAACAGGTCCCCACTAGGGGTGGTGGTGGTGTTTTTTTTTTTTTTTTTTAAACTGTCGATATGTCTTGTTTCTTCAGACTTCTCTCATCCAAACCACTTTCCAACGATAAAGATTTATTGCCAAGAAGCATTGTTACAACAAAGAAATGATCTACCAAACACAAATTTCCTTACTTTGTGTGTGAGATGGTTATATATATATATATAAAGTCATCAAAATAAGTTTGGAAATGTTATTTTCGGTCAAACACGAGTGAATACCAACAGAAGAACATTGCACGATCCTTAAAAGTTATACCTCGTTGTAAAGTTGACTAATCAGGCTTTCCAATGATATATAATACAACACCAATTAGTATTATTAAAGGGGCCAAATAATTGACCGAAATAGCGTTTCCAAACTTTTTTTGAGGAGTTTATTTTATATATGTATGTTTTAAATATGTATATATACAGATTATTGCACAAGGAGAAGTAGGATAATTGGAGGGGGAGGGAGATGCATGCACTGTTTGTGTATGTGTGTGTGTGTGTGTGTGTGTGTGTGTGTGTGTGTGTGTGTGTGTGTGTGTGTGTGTGTGTGTGTGTGTGTGTGTGTGTGTGTGTGTTTGTTTTTGTGCGTCAGTGTGTGTGTTTGTTAGTTTGTTTGTGTGTTTGTGATGAGGGTGGGAGGGTGAGTGCATGTTTGATTTCAGTGTGGTCATGGCTCAGAGGCATTAGCTGTCCTTAAAGGCTTTATCTGCGATTGTTCACACTTAAATGTAATAGAAATGAAGAATATCCTCTGAAAATAACTCTGTGAGTCATTACTGTCTACAATGGGTGTAACACCCGAGTCCCACTGTCTGTGATGTTTTCAGAGTTTTCTGAGTCATATCTTCAGCTTGTTTACATCGCCAGGACGGCCCGCCGGCTCCTCCCCTCACATATAAAAGTTGTTTAATTGAGGGACTAGAGAAAAGAAGAATAACATACTGTACTCACTGCTTAACTGTGTTTCCAGATCACGCTCATTTCAGGTAAATTTACATGCAGTGTGAAGATACGAGCATAATAAAGATTGCTAGCATTAGCATGCTAACACAGCAATGCAGCGCAAGTTGTTTTGGTTTCATGCTGGTGCTCAAGGGCGACATCTGCTGGATCAAAAAAATCACATATAAAGCCTTTAAGTCCGTTTGTCCGTGTTCTGATGGACCTGTTGCGCCTGCCAGAGGGCAACAAGTCAAACAGATGAACGCCAGGATGTGACCTTTCCTTCATAATGTTTTTGCCCAGTAAGAAACATATACTGTAGCTTTCTAACATTTACACACAATATTTACAGTCTATGACTTTACCGTAATTCTAATGTTCGTAGCCTAATCGTTTGTGTTATTTTTCATTAATTATTGTGGAGCTGTGGCTCAGTGGAGTCGGTGGAGACTCAATGGAGGCGATCGTCTCTCAACCGGAAGGTCAGGGCTTTGATCCCCTTAACATATCTGATGTCTCATTGGGCAAGACACTTAACCCCAGCTTGCTCCGTCAGTGTCTTGTGAATGTGCATTAAGGGATAAGCTAATAGATAAATAGATAGATTTACTTTATTGATCCCAAACTGGGAAATTGTGGCGTTACAGCAGCAGGTTAACAGATCAAATAAAACAATATAAGAATAAGTACAAGGTAATAAGCACTAAAAATATAATATAAGCACTGAAAAAAAAAAAATAAGAATAAGAATAAGAAGAAATATATACGTCAATGATTTAACTTAACATTACTTCTGTTCTAAATATGAAAAATTAAATACAGTCATTTTTGGCGTGTCTAACAGAATATAGATGTACTTTGCCGGAGGTAAGAGTTTTAAGTGTGAAAAACAGTGATGAATTCAGACCAGTGCAATCACTGATACGTATGTTAAAGTGCCAGAGTGTAGAGCAGGCCTTCTTAATGAGTTTGTCCAGTCTCTTGATGTCACCAGCTCCAATGCTGCTCGCCCAGCAGACCACAGCAGAGAACAGTGCACTGGCCACAACAGACTGAGAGTAGATCTCCAACATCTTGCTGCACACGTTGAAGGATCTCAGCTTCCTCAGAAAGTAGAGTCAGCTCATCCCCTTCTTGTACACAGCCTGATTGTTGGCCTTCCAGTTCAGTTTGTTGTCTATGTTGACACCAGGATACACAGCGGTAGTGGCTCTGTCCTCTTCCTTCTGAAGTCAATCACCATCTCCCTGGTCTTATCCAAATTCAGAAGCAAGTGATTGATTCCTGTCCACTCTTGCCCATCACTTATACACCCCACCACCGCAGAGTCATCAGAAAACTTCTGCAAATGGCATGACCTGGGGCCCGTTTCTGAAAGAAGATTTTCTGAGTCAGTTACTATGGTAACTGAGTCTGTGAACCTAACAGAGGCCAGAGGGTAGCCATGTAAACAGTCTGTTACCTAGGTGGTGGGGATCACTCATGATCCTCTTTGCTCTGGCTGTGCTCCTCCTTGTGAAGATGTCCTGGAGGGTGGGGAGTGTTGCACCCATGGTACGCTCTACTGACTTCATGTTTCCAGTCAGCACACTCTCTACCGCTCCGAAATAAAAAGTCTTCAGGACCTTCACAGAGACTTTGAATTTCCTCAGCTGTCTGAGGTGATAACAAGATGGATGATCTGAGGGGTCGGGTAAAATACAAATGGGACATGAGGGACTGCAACATAATCTGCCTGACGGAAACATGGCTCACTCCTGTGGTGCCGGATCAAGCCATCATGCCATCGGACTCGTTCTCTGTGTTTCGCAAGGACAGGATGGAGGAATCTGGCAAGTCAAAGGGTGGAGGGGTTTGGTTTATGACCAACAACAGCTGATGTACCCCACAGAACATTAAAACTCTCCCCCACTCCTGCCCGCCACATCTGGAGCACCTAACCATCCTGTGCCATCCATTTCACCTCCCCCACGGACACAGCTTTATTGGACCTGCATGACGTGCTGTGCCGGCACCAAAACAAACATCTGAACGCTGCCCTCATCGTGGCTGGGGCTAATTTTTTTTTTTTTAAAGATTTATTTTTGGCTTTTTCGTGGCTTTAATTCAGAGGGAGGACAGTGGATAGAGTTGGAAACCAGGGAGAGAGAGCGGGGAATGACATGAGACGAGAGTCTCAACACATGGGACGCGCGCCCTGCCACTGCGCCACCAGCACGCCCGTGGCTGGGGATTTTAACAAGGCGAACCTTAAGAAAGTTATGCCGAACTTTTTACAACATGTCACTTGCTCCACCAGGGGCAACAATACACTGGATCACTGCTACACGCCATTCAAAGAGGGCTACAAGGCGACTTCCCTGCCCCCACTGGGTAAATCAGACCATTCCGCCATTTACCTTTTGCCAAGGTACAAGCAGACTATTGTACGCGAAAAGGTGGTGACGAGGCAGGTTAGGTGCTGGAACAACCAATCAGAGGCTACGCTGCGAGACGCTCTGGATGACATCCACTGGGTCATTTTCCAATCCAGCTCGAGTGACGTAGACGAGTTTACGGAAGTTGTGACGGACTTCATAGCAACGCTGGTAGACGATGCCGCTCCTATGGTGTCTGTCCGGATTTTCCTGAACCAGAAGCCATGGGTGGATAAATCTATCCGCACCGCTGTGAACCAATGGACCGCTTGATACAACTCGTCACTTCTCACCAGCAGGACGGAGGAATACAAAGCGGCGTCTTACAGAATGAGACGAGCAGTGAAAGACGCTAAGCGGAGGTACAGGGACAAAGTGGAATCACAGTTCCAGCAGCGTGATTCAAGGAGCTTGTGGCAAGGCTGGCAGACAATTACTGACTACAGGAAAAGAGCCCTAAGATGCTTTGTGAATAACTTTTATCTTTACCAGGATCTAGTCTTAACGTCCAACTGTAACGTGTTCCAGCTCCTCCAGCTGTCTGCCACTGTGGCTCAAACTTTTTTCCATTCTGTTTTCGTCATGCCCTGCTGTCACTCTCGACTCGGTGATATTTTTTCTTTGAATGCTGATTTTAGCTCGGCTTTTGTCGAGATCTGATGGTTTTAAAACTGTTTTACCAAACTTGTGTTTTGGTAGAGAAAACCTGCGCTAAAATCTGTGTGCGAGTTTACAATTCGAGTGTAGCGAGCGCGCTCTCGGGAAGGACAGCAGTGAAGCCGCCAGCTGAACATGCAATCAGCTGGCCCGAACTCTGTCAATCGTTCATCCAGGCCAGCGGGCCAGTTATAATGTCCAAACCTGCATTATGTGCCCTTTTTTGGAAGTAATTCGGCCTCGCTCGCATCTTTCTCTTTCTCCTCCGTGTTGGTCGCTTACAAGCATTAATTAAATATCGATCGAATCGAGCTTCACGATATATCGCCCAGCACTAGAGCAGAGGCTGCTCTGGCTGATGAACTTAATGAATTTCATGCGCGAATCGAGGCTAGCACCGCTAATGTTAGCATGCCAATTGATGCAGCCAGCAGGCCGGAGCCGGAGCGGCACACTCGTACCGTGTCACTGTGTCAAAGCATGACGTGAGGATGACACTGAAAAAGGTAAACACCCGGAAGGCTACCGGGCCCGATGGTATTTCTGGCAGAGTGATGAAGTCCTGTGCCGATCTGTTAGCTCCAGTGTTTACCACCATCTTCAACCTCTCCCTGAGTCAGTCTGTGGTCCCCATATGCCTGAAAAAAGCCATTATTGTCCCTGTACCGAAGAATGCCTCTCCAGCTTGCCTCCATGACTATCGCCCAGTAGCACTCACCTCAGAAGTGATGAAGTGCTTTGAAAGACTCATCAAGATCCACTTCAGTTCGCATACAGACTGAACAGATCCACAGATGATGCTGTCTCCCAGGTACACCACCCTCACCCATCTGGATAGAAGGAAGGGGGACTATGTGAGACTGCTGTTAATTGATTTTAATTCAGCTTTCAACACCATAGTCCCCTCCAACCTCCATTCCAAGCTGATCAACCTCGGACTAAACACCTCCCTGTGTGCTTGGATCCTGGACTTCCTGACAAACAGATCCCAGGTGGTCAGAGTGGGCAGACCAGTGGGCGCGCACTGTAGCTGTTCCCACTCAACATTCTTGAAGCCAAAATACGTCGCTTAGGGACGCTTCTATCTTGCGATTTTGACGTTATTTGGAGCCAGAGTCTGCGCAGTAGGGTCCGGGGGCAGGAGCCCTGGTAACACGCCCCGCCCACTTAGCGTACTGCCCTGATGACTTACGCAGCCCAGCTATGCCGAAAGCGCTCTGCCGGTCTACGATGAAGAAATTTGTAAGTACAACAAACCACCGTATTCAAAGTCTAATATTTAAACACTGTGTTTTAAAAAATCCCGCTATTTTGATCATTATTGAAAATACGTGGGCTGCTGGGTCCTCTGTTTCTAACGAAATCGTTCTATATTGAAGCTATATTTAAGCTAGGTTAGCACCACAGACCGTAGGCTACAGGTGGTAAGACATGTTGTATTTTGTTAGAAACTGATAGTCTGCAATGTGATTCATGTCTGCTTTTCTAATATATTTAAATGAACAGTAAATCAATTGTTTTTTGTATCTTCATTTAGGCAAAGAAGAGATAAAAGCAGCTGGTCTGACATCTTCCACAGAGGTGAAGTGTAAGTTAAAATCATCTGTTAAAAGTTATATATCCTGTGATTGTTTTTAAGTTTCATAAAGAGGATTGTCAAAACAAGATATTGTTAACAATACAGTCTTCTAAAATAAAAATAACACTGAGTCATACACCAGCTAAATGTTAAATAGAAAGGTGATGTTTTCTTTTCCATTTTACAATCAACAGAACCTAAAAATGACTCATTTCAACCTTCATCTGCACACCCGTTACAGTGGTCAGGCTGGGGTCGCATAGTTTGAAGGAACCTCCTCCTTTTTTCACCTGTGCTTGGACTAAGAGCTGTGCCAGATGCCCTGCTCATCCACTGTGGTAGAAATGACCTTACACCAGCAGCTCTCCCAGATGAGGAGTCCTCTCTGCCATCACCCAGAGGAGCTGATCGACGTCTGAAGAAGGTGGACAGAGTCTGGTGCTTTGTGACAGTGAACAGTGAGAAGGCTACCATAGTCATCCTCAGATAAAACACAGAGATCCAGGTCAATATTTAATTTATTTTTCTTAACATGATGTTGCCCTGTCTTTGAAAGGCCAGATGCTGGAGGGCTGTGTTAGATTTGCTTTTCCATCATATTTTAACAGTCAAACAATCATCCAGGATCTCTATACTTTATTTGATTTTTGTTTGGATTTCTTTGTTTAATTATTTTTTATACTTTCTCCTATGTCCCAGCAATTGGACCTGATTGTCTCCCTTACTTATTTTCCACATGGTTAATGAAGCCAGGGGTTGTTTATTGAAGATTTCTTTTCATAAAATGTTGAAATAAACTTTTTAAAAATCTGATATGACTGTCTCTGATTAACTGGAGTACAACAACGTGTTGGTCACAGTAAAATAATTTAGCAGTTAAGTTTATAGCTCACATTTGAAAAGGCCTTGAACTGACATTCATTTCTTCTTGACCAACAACAGCTAAGACAACAGCAAAGCTAACAGATGAGCTCAGCTGGTCTCGTCTGAGATAAATGGCCTTCAAACTTATTTAATATTAAACATTTAAATGTTAAATATTCTCATATAATCAGACAGCCAATTTGTGTGCAGAACCTCAACAGAGCTGGAATCAGAGTCTGGACTGTTGTTTCCTTTGGGCATTGATTTCCTTGAAGACAGAAAGAAGAACAATTTAAACATGAAATTCTTGCAGAACCATAGAGGCTGTTAAAATCTTCTGCTCGTCTTCCTTACATTTTAAGAAGGATTATAAATTGTTACTAAAATTACTTTGATGCCGATAGCGGTTACAATAACACGGTCCAATCAAATGAGAGATAATTTTACCTTTGAGTCCTATATGAAGACATGCTCTTCAGAATCAGCACTGCAAAGACAAGATGATGGCGTCCACCTTCACAACCTGCTGCTTCAGTCTGGCTGCATCATGGTTACCTACAGGAACACCACAGAAATACAATCAAAGTACTTCACTTTATTTATCAGAGGATGTACTGTATGCAAAGTAAAAAAAAATTAGCTGTAATTCCTCAAAAAGATTTGAGACTGCTTTGTTATTTGAGAGCACAGATTGTTTCTTTTCCCTTCTCTCTGTTTGCCTGTACATGACCTTTTAGTGCTGTAAAAGATGCTACAGTAAATCCTGGATCAGCTGTGCGGATGGTGTGACTGTGTGGTAAAGCTTTGTTAAAGTTGTCACGCACATGCTCATATGCCTTTGGAGAGTAAAATTATAAAATATAAAATAGTATTTTATTGGTGAGGTGCCCCAATCAAAGCGTCCTACAGAGTAGCAGCAGCAGCTTTAGAGGGAGGAGACAAGCGCATTATGGAGAGGAGCACACCAGAGGGGGCGAGCTGGGGGAGAGACGCGCAACCTGAAAAAGGAAATCCCTGTTTAAAATATAATGTTGATGAAAAGAGGGAAATAGGACGACATAAATGTCAATGTTGAAATTCTTTTGAATACAGAGGCTGTGAATGTTCAGTTTTCTTTGGATATAAAAAGGCAACAATAGCCTGTAGTTTAATCATGGTGTTTCTCTTCGTTAACCATTATTGAAGCGAAATCAAAAATAAATGCATGACATTTAAAACATATTAACATGTGTGGGGAATAACGTGATCTTTATGTCTTCTTTTATTGTGCCTATGTCTCCTCCTAACTTCAATAACAGCAGCATTTTGTGTGCAACACTGGTCTCCTGGGTTAGCACCAAGGGGCAACCTCCGGTCTCGAAAAATGAAGCCTATGCGGAAGTACAAAAAACTGCAGTTCCTCGAGGTTCCGCTTGAGGCTGGCTGCAGAAGCGCCAGAAGTGCCATAAGCCCACAGCCAAAAAAAGCTCGTTTTTACCACAGGAATCAACATGTTTACAGCCTGGTTCAAAAAACGAGATATATCTGAGAAGTTGACGGCCCCTTCTCCTCACACTGTGGGGGGGGGTGAATTTTTTTATAACTCATCGGATTTTATTCTATTAAGGAAAACGACTATGCCCATATTTGGTTGTGTCAGATTTGATTGACAGCTCTGCGCGCTGCATCTGTCTGTCAGGTCAGGAGGTCAGGAGGCTAACTGCTTGATCCGTCTGATTTCTCCTCTTTTTTACATCGTTTGGAGAGTTTGTTTAACACATATCTGACAACATACATGGCTTGCTGTGCGGTTAACAGACCATCCAACAAGTTGATGCTTCAGTTTTCTTCGGTAAGTGATATAGTAGTGTTATATTTACTGCTTACTCATGTGTTGGTATTTATATTTACGGACCTAGCTTGTTTAGCGTTAGCTTGTAAACCAGTCGGCTAACTGTACTCAGTGTAGCTCATTATTTACATTATTTACATTATTTACATTATTTACGGTCAATGGTTTAGAAATGTTTGTTGTTAAGATGTTGTTGTTGAAAATAATGAGTTAGTGTGATGTTAGAAGCTAAAGGTTCACCTCGGTGGTTATCTGACATTATGATGAATGTTATACTCCACGTAAATGTGGACATTAAAAAACAAACTTTGTGTAGGAGCTGTAAACAGCATGATTACAATAATGTTCATCTTCTTAACTTTTAATAGATGTTGATTACCTGAATACTGTACCTTTGTTGTCTGGGTAGTACACTGTTGAATTTATAAATGTACTCTTACACACAGATGAATACAGAAAAATAGATGAGAACAAAAAAAATGATTTAATGAATAACTGATATTTTCTCTCTTTCTTTGCCATCCTGAAGACCCCTCACTAAAAGTCAATTTTCTCCTGGATCCATGTCACATGCTCGAGCTTCTTCTGAATGACTTTTCAACAGTCGAAGTTCTGGTGAGAGAAGATAGCCAGCAGACAGGACAGCAGTACATCAACGAGCTCCACAGGCTTCAGAAGGAGGAGGAGGGTTTGCACCTTGGAAGACTGTATTCATGCTGTTGAAATAAAAATAGATCTCCTCCAAACAACTTGCAATCAAACTATTTTCTTCCCATTTTAAAACCCTTTGTCCAGTTTAGATGGGAGAAGTTGATATTATGTGATATTGATCTGGGAAGACTACATTTCTAAATCATTTTTAACTGTGCTTTTATTCACAAGTTATTGATCTTATTTACTCTCCATGTATCTTGATTTAAGAGTGGGGCTGTGTTTAAGGGCATCATTTTGCAATGACTCTGTTCCATCCCATTTTAAGAAATGAACTGCATTAGTATTTATCAAAAGAATAAGAAGTTGTGTAAAAGTAGACTTCCTTCCCTAAGCTATTGAGTTGAGCATTAATGCACATTTTAGTCTTGTCATTTCAAATCTGAAATGTATACTCATAAGTAGAGACAAAGGAGTGCATTTATATAGAAATATTTATTTAATCTGAAAAACAACATTAAAAAAAGTCTGTTTTTACAGCAGAGATTAACATGTTTACATTTTGGTACAAAACAAACAAATAGGTGTGATTAGCTCATGTCTCGATGGACACACACTGTACGGGGGGTGAATGTTTTGATGACTCATCAGTTTTGATTTGATGAAGGATAAGAGTTATTCACAATAAGGCGTGTAGCTGACCAGCTTGACAGGCGGGCGCGGTGTAACGGTTTGTCAAGAGGCTTAAAACACGCCTCAGCTCTCAGCCTGTGGGTGACATCACTCAGGCCATCCGGGGGAGACCTCCCTCACAGCGAGTTGTTGAAGAGAAGCAACCGAAGTCCACCTCAGAAGAACCAACAAATGCAGATGTTGTTGAGGCTCAGGTTTCTCCCTCTGTCTCTGCAGCTCTCTGGGTACCTCGATGGACCAGTCACCAATAATCCACTGTGTCTATAGGAGAAATACAAAGGTGTTCAATTAATGCCTCAGACAAGACAAAATGTACAGTTAACTACATGTGACAGCTCAGGGTGTTTTTTTTGTTATGAGCCACATCTGCAGGAATAATATTGAACAAGGTAGCTGCAGCTCATCATAATAGATGCCAGTCTTAAACACTATTTTTTCTAATACTTAGTTTTTGGTGTGAAGCTGACACTGTCCACAGACTCCATGACTTCACGGGGTTCAATAGAAAACAAATGTCTTATAATAAATACTAAATAATTATTTTTCAATTGTCATGTTCACCCACATCGCTGTTGACATCAGTAAATATAAGACACAGACATTCCTCTTTTTGTCAGAACAGTAACATGAACTGTATGCTTTGTAATATTGATTTCTTCTGGATGTCTCATATTTGTTTACAGTCTATGGATAAAACTTTGTTAATGTATTTCTCTGCTAACACTGACAAAGTCTAACTTCTCTAACAAATAACTAATAACCATAGTTGTATATTTAACAAAGTGTAGTTTTAAGACTTTAATTAAATATTTGTGTTGAATATAATTCGTTTTAACTGTGTTGTAGAAAAGTTAAATGTTAACGTACTGTTTGTAGAGTTTTCTCAGGACGAGCAGGAATAGTTGATGATAGCAGCCTAGCTGTTAGCTATGCTGTCAAGTGGACCGCTAATGTCGAGCTGAATGGGCGGAGTTAAGTCCCGCTGGTCCCGCCTTACTGCTGTTGCTAGGTTGATCCGAAGTTAGGTTGAGACTGCAAATCCAATATGGATGCGGCCGTCGATTGGACTCATTTTCTGCCTATGTAACAGACGGGTCAGGGTTCGTCCAGTAATATTTACAGTCTATGGTTAGCACCTTCTTTTCAAAGGTGATAAATACAGACACAGTCACAGTCACCGCAATGTTTGTCAGGTTTTGTCAATTTTTAGAACAATTTCTCAATGAGTGTCATTAAATTTACAATTTGATCAACTTGTGACTGTTGAATTGCTGTGTGGAAGACAATGCAGAATATTTATCACGTTTAAGCAGCATGATGCTCGATTAATATTACATTACACCGCCGCCGGTTGTTGATGTTTGCGTTCACATTTCGGTTAGTCTCTTAAATCAGTAACAGTTATATTAAATCAGATCTTACCTTTAGTTTTATCTGGATACATAGAGAAATATTCTACCCTCGTATATAGTACTTTGAATTTCAGCCTGCACGGTGCATAGCCCACTTATCACTCAGACTGTAAACATGTACACATTAGTAATGATGCAGGCCAGATTACAATTATGTGACTTTGTTTTTGCCCTACATACTTTTTTCAGACTTTACCAGATGTTTTTATTTTTGCTGTAAAATAACTGTACAGTCAATGAACCACATCTATGCATCTATTTTATATTACGATTCTTGGTTTTAAATACAATTTCAATCACAAAACGATATAACAATATCAAGAAACATAGCATGTCAGTTATTATGTTTGCTCATTTTAAAAAATAAAATAAAAAGATAAATCCTGCCGGTGTTGTATGTTGTCTGGTTTTCAGTTTAACTGGTTACCTTTGTTTACAAACGTCAAAGGTTTGTCATGGCGATAGTAGATGTTACAACCACCGAGAGGAAACGTAGCTGACCTGGCGAATGCCTGAATGATTAAGGTTATAATTTAACTGATTTCAACAACTCATATCTACTGCGGTAAATATAATTGTATGAGTGAGCACTTCATCCCAGCCACCTGAGAAAAATACAAAATAAAGAAAATATAATCCATGTTCATGATCGCGCCGAGCTGGATTCGATCTCACTAAAACAAAATTAACATCTACTCATCTACGTCCTGCCTTACAGCGTGCGCCACCTGAACAGTCATCATCCATCATTTCCATTACGTATTTCTTTATGATGTCAGCCTCCTGGTCACATTTTAGTTTGGCTGCTTCTACAACAACTGGTTACCTCAGTTTATCTTCGCCTACCCGTACATAAAGTCACAAAGAAAGTCACTTTGAAACCAGAACGATCTGACTCGTTATACCAGGGGTCTCCAACCTTTCTTCATCTGAGAGCTACTTTCACAAAATGAAAGTGAGCTACATCACATCGCTTGCATTTATTTACACACAGTTTTTCTCTGGTGAGATCGAATCCAGCGCGACGCGATCATGCATACATTTTATTTTATTTTCTCGCAAGTGTCGTGTATAGTGCCCACTTATACAATCAGAAGTGGCCGTGGACATTTACATTTGAAAAGCATAGCAATACAAATGTTCAGGTAGCTTTTCTAAGATCAACTCAGCAGTCTCCTGTCATGTGAATCAAACAGTGGCTCAGTGTTTGCAGTTATTTTGAAATAGATTGTCACTGTTTCAAAGTATTTATTTGTCAAAATGGGTAGTGGTGTAGAGGTCTGTTATGTTGTGGTCCGTAAGGCTGTAGCCTCGAGAAAAAACCTTTATAGGCCTATGTGCGGGTATTTGAAGATAAACCGAGGTAACCAGTTGTTGTAGAAGCAGCCAAACTAAAATGTGACCAGGAGGCTGACATCATAAAGAAATACGTAATGGATTTGATGTAATACCACTGTTCAGGTGGCGCACGCTGTAAGGCAGGGCACAGGTGTGTAGGGGTTAATTTTGTTATAGTGAGATCGAATCCAGCTCGGCGCGATCATGAACATGTATTATATTTTCTTTATTTTGTATTTTTCTTAGGTGGCTGGGATGTAGTGCTCACTCAATTTGCCGCAGTAGATTTAAAATGCAACTTGAAATCAGTGCAATTATGATCAGACAGGCATTCTCCAGGTCAGCTACATTTCCTCTCCAAAGTCGGAAACATCTGCTGTCGGGTCCGTTCGGTAACCAGACAATGTGGGAACCAGACAACATACAACACCGGATAAGTAACCTAGCTTTACAACATTTCAGCTAATCTTAGACTGCTTATGTGTTAGCGAGCTAGATAACGACTTTAACCAATGACACATAAATCACTTTTTTACTTACCGAAAAAACTGCAAAGATCCCTTAGCTCCCACAGGTCAGTTAGAACAGTTTACTGCAGAACAACTCGAGACGAAAGACGAAAAAACTAAACGGAAAATTCAATGGCGTCTCGGCTTTCCTTCACTACGTAACTTTTGCTATTCACAAAGAGAGCTACGCAAGATCGGCGGCTGTCAATCATCGTCAAATATGACGTAAAATCCCGTTTTTCAACCTCAAATAACTTATTTAAAACAAACTTCACAGAAAAATGAGCACTTGAACATAATGTAGGGTGATAATAACTAATGATCACAGCAGAGTTTAGGTTTGGAAAAAAAATATGTTACGGGGTTTATGACCTATACTGCAGCCAGTCAGTAGGGGGAGCTCTAAAAATAAAAGCGTCACTCTCTTCACCCTGTACACACATGACTGTGTGGCCACAAGCAGCTCCAACATCATCGTGAAATTTGCAGATGACACGTGGTTGTTGGTCGCATCAGCAACAATGATGAGCAGACATATACAGGGGAGTTTGGAAACCTGTCACAGTGGTGCCAGGACAACAACCTGCTCCTGAATGTCAGCAAAACCAAGGAGCTGATTGTGGACTTTAGGAGAGGACTGCAGAGGGATTACACCCCAGTAAGAATTGATGGGACGCTGGTGGAGAGGGTGTGCAGCTTTAAGTACCTGGGGGTGCAAATCTCTGAGGATTTAACATGGACAGCCCACATTGACAGTCAGATGAAGAGGGCGAGGCAGCGTCTCTACCATGGGTACAACACTCCCCACCCTCCAGGACATCTTTACAAGGAGGAGCACAGCCAGGGCAAACAAGGTCATGAGAGAGCCCCACTACCCAGGTCACGTACTGTTTATGTGGCTACCCTCTGGCAGGCGCCTTCGACACATCAAGGCGAACACAGAAAGACTCAGGAAGAGCTTTTTTCCTCAAGCTGTCTGGACTGTTAACTCCACTCTCCTCAGTTAAAAACATAAACAGAACTAAACAAAACAGAACTGTGATTACATGATGCACACACACCACACATTCCAATCTGCACATTGCACTTTGACACCCTGGACACTTTACACACTGGCACTTTACACTGTTTACATTATTCTTTATTTTGTATATTCAAATATTTATTTTTTAATTTTACATTATATTTCTATATTACTGTGTATATGTGTATTAGTAATCTGAGTGTTTATTGCATGGCCTTTTGGAGCAGTCTTTACATTTCACTACACATCTGTATGAGCATGTGAAAAATTAAAATCTTGAATCTTGAATGTTATCATGAGTTTACAGAACTAAAAAATGGTTGCCTTATTGAATCTTTGTGTTCCGACTTGTGTTTAAAAGAGGTCTATAGAAATTCTAAAGAGATTAAATCGAAGAGAAGGGTCTTCCACTGTATGTTATTTATACATATTTTTCATTTCCAATTCATCAGGATAGTTTTCTTGGCGATAGTTAAGTCAATGATGACAGTTTATTGTGTTTACATGGACAGTGCAATGTGTTTACACAGACAGTGCAATGTGTTTACACACCTATGCACATAAACATTATCCTATCCTAACCCTTACCACTCCCAATAAAGTAGAGTGTAGTCGCTGAGTGAATAGACAATCTGTTCAATCCGTAAACCACAAGTGCTTCAAGTCAGAGAGCAGGAAGTCTTCCTCCTGCTGCTGGCCTCTTTCATTTTAACAATGTGGCTTTATGATTTTTTACTGAGTTTAGACCTCAAGGGGCTATTTCTGTTTCTTATTATTTTCTTCATAATAGCAGACTACCTCAAAAACTGGAATCCTCCTAATTTTCCTCCAGGACCATGGTTTTTTCCAATTGTGGGGAATATTCACAGTGTTGACAGTGAACATCCAGACAAGTATATTACCAAGGTAAGGCTTAAAACAAAGCAGAACTCTTACAGTTTGTGTAAATTCAATGTACCAAAGGTGAACTTTAATGTGATTGCTTAATTGCTTCATTTCTACTTTTTTTAATTGTTAAAAAATATATTATGTAGATTTATTATTCACAATATTTGACTCTTTTACAAAAATGAACTTAATGAATGAACCCTAAGGAGAATTCAGTAATTTGATTGCAGAGGGGATGAAGAATTTAGGATAACGGTTAGTTTTACAGACAGCTGAAAAATAGGTCCTGATGGCAAAATAAGTCCTGATGGCAACTGAGAAAATGGAAAAAGAACATGACCAGAAGAAGCTAAAATACTTTCAGCCTTTTGGAGGATCTGTTGGTTACAGAAGAAGTTCAAATCTCTGTTTCACACCGGTAATCTTCAGACAGATGTTGACAATGCTGTTCAGACTGCTTTTGTTGTTTACTGAAAGCCTGTAAAGCCAGCAGATGAAGGAGTAATAAAAGAGACTCTCAATGAAAGACTGATATAAACAACAGAATTATAGGACTGACTGAAAATTAATTCAGTGTCCTTCAAATGGGAACTCTCTGTTGCCCTCACTTTACAATGGACTCAGTGTGGACATCAAATTTAAGTTGGTCATCGAAATACCAATACAACCAATACATATCCGATATCAAAGTGTTTGTATGAACCTACTTTTTTCCACATTACCATAGCAAATGATGCACTCCATGGTTGCCTCTCTCTTGTGTTTGAAGTCAAAGATCAGTTCCTTGGTTTTTAGAAACAATCAGTTCAAATGTTCACATGGTTTGTGGTTCATAAGTGTTTAATCATTGATGTGTTGTCCACAGCTGGCTGACATTTATGGAAGTGTATTCAGCGTTCGTCTCGGCAGAGAAAAGATGGTGTGTGTGTCTGGATACAAGGCTGTGAAGGATGCTATCGTGACACAGGCTGAGAACTTTGTGGATCGACCCCAAAGTTCAGTCGAGGATAGATTGTACTCAGGAAGCTCAGGTTTACATCTCTCTTTCACTACTTATTCTTGAAAAAATAGTCCTGCTGAGCCACTAACCTTATTTCATCTGTATTAATTTCTCTAGGTGGTCTGTTCATGAGCAATGGCGAAACATGGAAGAGACAGCGAAGATTTGCCTTATCTACGTTACGTACCTTTGGCCTTGGCAAAAACACCATGGAGCAGAGTATCTGTGAGGAGATCCAACACCTGCAGGAGGATATTGAGCAGGAGAAAGGTTCTTCACAATGACTTTAACATCAGCTCATGATCAGAAGTTTCAGGTATTTTCTAGTCATTGTCTGAACAGTTGAATCCTTTCCTGCAGGTGAACTTTTCGACCCAGCAAACCACTTTAACAAAGCTGTGTCAAACATCATTTGCCAACTGGTGATGGGGAAACGATTTGAGTACAGCGACCACAACTTCCAACACATGCTGAAATGTCTGTCAGAGGTTCTCTATCTGGAGGGCTCTATATGGAGTTGGGTGGGTCAATCTAATATCATATAAATGGAGGGGGGGGGGGGGCAGTCAATAATCAATAATCAGACTGAAAGTCACATGTCTTTGGACTAAATTGATCTTAAAAGTTAAATTTTGATGCTAGTGTATCTCTCATGTTTTTTTGGATGTAGATATATGAATCTTTCCCTTCAGTGATGAAGCACATGCCAGGTCCTCACAACAAAATGTTCGACAACTTCGACATCCTGAAAGAATTTCTCAGTCAGGAGGTACAAAGGCACAAGAAGAACCTGGACCACAACGATCCCCGGGACTACATTGACGCTTTCATCATTGAAATGGAAAAAGTAAGAGAAGAAATGCGTGACACACACTGCACTACATTGAAGTTCTTCTCCTCAGTTTACTAATCCCTCTTTCTTGTATTATCGTATTATATCTGCTTTTCTAAATAGCACAAAGAGACCGATGTGGGCTTCAATGAGATCAATCTGGCTGTGTGCTCTTTGGATCTGTTCCTGGCTGGAACAGAGACGACCTCCACTACTTTGCTGTGGGCTTTGGTTTACCTCATCAATAACCCGGAAATTCAGGGTGGGTGATAATACAAGTGCCTTTACTTAAAGGGATACCCATTTGCATTAAGCATTGTATTAGTAGTGAACTGGTAGTATTTTTGAATGGTCGTGCATCCAGCCCTCATTTCCCCCTGAGACTGGAAAGTTCTGTATTTCTAAGTCTGAAAAGGAGCTTCCAGTGACGCAAATATCGTCATATTGAGTCACTGTAAACTGTTGCGGTTAGTGATGTGAAACTACAACGCTAGTTCCTCATATTTTCGACCACTGAAGCTTCAGACCAATCACAGATCAGTGGGTGGGAACTCACTCCCAGAATCGAAAGTTAACATCCGCCATATTGCTTGGAAGCTATGCTAACAGGCTCTATGGAGAAAGCTGATAATGGTGAAAAAATATAAATATATATCGGCGAGACTGCTGCCCACAGGCCGGTCTTGTGTTTTGGCTGCAGCGGCTGCTGGCGGGCCGTCGCTGGCCGTCGCTGGCCGCAGCTAGCACTGGCCACCGGGGCCGTTGCTGGCTAATGTTTTTATTACTATATTTCTACTGCTATATTGTATATTTTGGAGAAACTGTAACGATCGAATTTCCCTCTGGGATTAATAAAGTATTTCTGATTCTGATTCTGAAATCGAGGACCTTAGTGGGAGTGGAATGCGGTGCTGTGCATTCTGGGATTTTGTGTCTTTCATCCACGTAAGACAATTTCTGCCTTTTGTCGGCCAAGAAGGTACCAACTTAAAAATGTATTTCACATTTCTACTACATATATGACCCAATGTCAATACAGATTCATGTTTCAACGGGTGAAGAATCCCTTTAACTTACTGTGAAACAGCAAGAAAACAAGACCACAGCCATGATGGCAGTTCTGGGAGGCTATGCTTTTACTATTTAGTCTACCGCTGAGGTTGATTGAAATGTATTATTTGTTTTAGGTATTTTGGAATAAACAAAAGTATTGAAAATGTAAAAAAAGAAGGCATAATTCCAATTTAATGTAATCCAGCCAGAGTAATGGCTCATGTAACCAGGGCAACACTGGTGATTTCAGGTAAGAATGACAGGGGTTATCCCTCCACCCATCAAATTCCTTCAGCATTTCCGAGGTGGATTGTGGTGGCAGCAGACAAAGTAAGTCAACCCTGACTTCCCTCTCCCCAGCAACATTTTCCAGATCAGATGGGATATATAGTCCCTCTTGGGAACTCTGGTTCTACACTGGGCTCTCCTCCCAGTTGGGCGTGGCCAGAAAACCTCTAAAGGGAGGCATCCGGGAGGCATCCTAATCAGAGGCCCGAACCACCTCAACTGGCTCTATTTGATGTGAAGGAGTGGCAGCTCTGCTCTGAGCTTCCCCTGAAAGTCAAAGCTCCTCACCCTATCTCTAAGGATATGCCCAGGAGGATGTTCATTTTGGAGGATATTCATTTTGTTTGCTTGTAACCACGATCTTATTTCGGTCACTACCCATAGCTCATGACCATAGGGTTGGAGCAAAGATCGACCTGTTAATAGAGAGCTTTGCCTTCAGCCTCAGCTCCCTCTTAAACAC
This sequence comes from Labrus bergylta, assembly GCF_963930695.1. Taxonomy (NCBI): domain Eukaryota; kingdom Metazoa; phylum Chordata; class Actinopteri; order Labriformes; family Labridae; genus Labrus; species Labrus bergylta. The sequence goes on along the minus strand of NC_089200.1, from coordinate 32,468,112 downwards.
AACGGTTCAGTATAATGCCCGCATTACTGCCGACGCTGAGCCAATCTGCCTGTGAATCTCACATCCGATCTTACACTCACTCATGAACAAGACCCACAGACAGTGACCTCTGCCAAAACGTCCTTCAGGAAACGTGACGCGTTGGTTTGGTTCAGGAGTTCCTCAAATTATTGTTGGTGACCTTCTTGTTCACCTGGGCAAACTCCAACACAGCAGCGATAAGCGAGGGGGTTGTTTGTATCCCCACACCTGCCCAGTGCCTCTCACCCTGAACAACAGAGTCTAGCCCCTCTCCAGGAATTTGGTTCCAGAACTAATGCTGTGTTGAGGTGAGCCCAACTATCACACTATCTAGTGTTACTGACAAAATGTAAAGCTAGCTGGTAGTCCTGGCATACACGTGTCCCCCTGATGCATCCAACTTTCATTCTAAAGTGTCACAAGAATAAAATCCACAGGTTGGTACTGAATCCAAGTAGCACAAGTTTAGACACGAACACTGACAAGGACGCAGTATGAAAACCGCGCATCTCCACAGCTTGTCAATACTCCACACAGCCCTCAGCTCAATGAGGGAAATGTGCCACGTTGTGCCCTGTGAAAGCTACAGTAACTTAAAGCAACACCTTTATCAAAACTAAATAAAAGGGCCAATAAAAGACGTTAAAACAATTAATCTAATATTTAAGTGTAGCTTCAATTACGATTAGCATTCTTGAAATGAAACTAACACACCAACTCTTCATGTGTATTTAGTAAGGATATTATGAAACACAGAATAACCAAGAAAACAACAAGCCAGTCCTTGCCGCATACATCTAGCTTGTAGCGCTCCCCCTCCTGCACCAGCTTGAGCCCCTTCCCCACCAGAGAGCTGATGTTCCACGTCCAAATAACAACTCTGCACAACAGGGGATTATCACACCCAGGCCCCCGCATACGCCTGTCACCCAGTATAGCATGCCCCCAAACCCCATGCCTTTCCCTGATGGTGGTGTGCCAAAAGGGAAGTGGCTCCATGTAGTTCTTTTGGGCTGAGCCCGACCGGGTCCACTGGCGGTAAGTCCGGCTACTATGGAGTCAGTCCACGGCTACTAGATCAGTCTCAATACACACAAAAGCACACAGAAGGATTCACAAATGTATTTCAATGCACACACAAATATATTTCATTCTATATAAATGTAAAACAAATCCACAAATAAAAAAATAAGATTCACAAATGTATTTCTGATTCACACACAAATATTTATAATTTTGTATATATGTAATAGAAATCCACAAATATATAAAGTGTTCAGTCTGCATTTACAAACTGTTTGTCATTTGTGAACCACATGCATTTCATGCATTTGTTACCTCCAGGTTGGATTATTGTAACTCTCTTTTGTCAGGGTGCTCTGGTAAGTCTCTAAAGACTCTTCAACTAGTCCGGAAGGCTGCAGCTCGTGTACAGACCAGAACTAGGAAAAGGGACCACATTACTCCTGTGTTGGCTTCTCTGCACTGGCTCCCTATACAATCTAGAATAGAATTCAAGATCCTTCTTCTCATTTACAAAGCTCTAAATGGCCAGGCACCATTTTATCTTAAGGAGCTACTAGTGACGTTTTACCCTTCGAGAACATTACGCTCCCAGAATGCAGGCTTGCCAGTGGTACCTACAATCTCTAAGTGTAGTATGGGAGGTAAAACCTTCAGTTATCAGGCTCCTCTCCTCTGGAACTGTCTTCCAGCCGGGGTCCAGGAGGCAGACACAGTCTGTATTTTTAAGAATAGACTTAAAACTCTCCTTTTTGATAAATCTCAGTCACTAACCACCTACTTTCCTGGGAACTCTTGAGCTCGTTGGTTGACGGCCTGCCAGAACAATCCCCCCCCCCCCCCCCCCCCCCCACCGGATTGTTGATGGACGGCTTGCCTGAACAACAAGTTCTGCAGTAAAGATCACTCACATGGTCATGTTCAGTATAGTTCTTTCTCTACTCCGTACTGGAGTCATTTTAATGTGACTGATAGGAGACAAACATCCTCAACCATCATTTTTAAGTTAACATGTCAAGATATAAATTTGTCATTTCAAGTTGTACTTTTTCTTTTTCTGTTCCTTCACCTTTACTGTATTTTAGAGAAAGTCCAGGCAGAGATAGATGGCGTGATTGGACAAAGCCGCCTGCCCACTATGGCCGACAGACCCAACCTGCCCTACACTGATGCTGTCATCCATGAAATCCAGAGATATGGAAATATCGTTCCTCTCAATGGATTCAGAATGGCTGCCAAGGACACAACACTGGGTGGTTATTTCATCCCTAAGGTACATGTCCTTCAAAGTCATTAGGGCTGCACGATATTGGGAAAAAATTACATTGCAATATTTTTGTATCCCGCGATATATATTGTGATATTTTTTAAAGTTTACTGCTTCACTCTGCTCAGCAGAATTCACCCTGACTCTCCCTGAAATTATGATTACAGACTCTCACCTGTCTGCCTCTGTCTCTCACTGCCTCCGGGAACGCTATTTGCGTTTTAATCATGTTGATATCCGTTAATTATCGATATTGATCTATAATATTTCCTGCAAGTGATTCTTCTCACATCAGGTCAGACTTTTTAATAACGCGCTCATGCACTGAGGTTCCATCATTTAAGTTTCCCTCCGCGGCCAAATAATATTGCGGGAATATTTATTAAATAATACTACTACTTCGACATTAAATTACGACTGCTTCAAGTTTTATGGCAGCTCATGAAATCGTAAGGAATGGGAAGGAGGACGTGAAATAAACAATAGAATGGGCTATCAGAAGATCGAAACTTAGGCCTCAAAAATGAAACCGAGAGCCCGTTCTGACTGAAGACTAAGTTGAACGCACAGACCTGGAAGCCGACCCTGATAACAGCAGGTGAGATGACAGAGCGCTGAGAAGGTGTTCTAACTATGAACATAGTTGCATGTAATGTGGTAAAATATATAAATGTATGCTCATTTAGATCTATTAGTAATGTGAATGGGCTTAGACAGGATACATAAACTTAATTGAAAGGCTCAAATATATGTTTTTATTTTTTATGTCCTTGCAGTGTGACTAATCGCACAGATGATGCGAGATGATGATGCTGAAATTATATATCCTGCAGCCTTAAAAGTAATTTAAACCCTATACTTCTAAACTGCTATTTTTGCATTAATTTTTGCTTTTTGATGGGTTTTTTTAGGGCACGACCCTGATGCCCATCCTGACCTCTGTGCTGTTTGACAAGACTGAGTGGGAGACTCCAGACACCTTCAACCCTGGACACTTCCTCAACTCTGAGGGAAAGTTCTTGAAGAAAGAAGCTTTCCTTCCCTTCTCTGCAGGTACACCACTTCCCCATGAAACTTAACTTTAACCTGATGCAGAATACAGTTTATTCCTGAGCTCTTACTTCAGTATGTGTTGTTATTATTGGTCATTTCAGGGAAACGTGTGTGTCTTGGAGAAAGTCTTGCCAAGATGGAGCTGTTCCTATTTTTGGTTGGTCTACTACAGAAGTTTTCTTTTTCTGTTCCTGATGGAGTTGAGCTTAGCACTGAAGGAATCACTGGAATGACACGCGTGCCTCACCCATTCAAGGTTTACGCTAAAGTGCGTTAAACTGAACGACATCTCCCTGAGCCATGCAACATCTAATCAAAGTTTAATAGACAAGACAAACTTAATACCTTAGGACCTGTGTCCACAGACAACGCTTTTTGTGCTGGAAACGCTGAAGACTTCCGTTTCAGAGCCCTTTTTACCATTGCACTGTAGCTACTGTAGGTGAGAAAAGTAAACTTCCGCTTCCCTCAGTAATGTCTGTTAGGTGTGTTTTAGATAGCTCCATGTGCATAATATTTGCTTAAATTCAAGGAAATATCACCAAGAAAACATGAAAACAATGTAAAAAGTAGTCCTGTACTGACACCAGCAGTAGCTCTACACATGGAAATTGTATTGTTGAAAAAATTAGTCAGACTGGCGTCTCCTCCGCCATTGTTGTTGACAAAGCCTGATGTTGTAAGTGACATTGAAGTCCGTGGTGCTGTTCCAAAAGTTGTTCTGTTGTCGACTGAGAGCGCTGTGAGCGCAGCGTCAAAAACAGCTGACGCAGAGGACTTTTTACCACCCAGGACTCTGAGCTCTAAAAACACTGAACTACATTTGTTTTGTTTTGAAAACGAGTGCTGCCAGTGCAAAAACTGCTGTCTGTGGACAAAAGCCCTTAAGAACTAATACTATATATTATGCCCAAACTCAACCTTTCATTGTATTATGTATCATTTGTATTAATGCTTCTGAATATACAACCTTCTTTTGTTCCTTGTTATTAATGACAAAATGTATGAAAGCGTCATATACTGATTCTTTTAAACATGCATTTACGCTGTAATGTTTTTTACAAAGTTCTAAAAAAGGTTAAACTCAAGTAATAATATTTACAAGTGAATAATATAATAAAATGATCACAAAATACACAAATGTATTTTTCTTTTCTTTTTTACTTTCTTTTGCTTGGCATCCAGAAGTTGAAGCATGTACAAAAACATTCATGGCGTGCCCGTGTTACACCATCACAAGCGGCTGTGGGTCAGTGGTAGATTCATCGTCTCTCAACCGGAAGGTGCTCATGCAGCAACATGTCTGATGTGTCCTTGGGCAAGACACTTAACCCCGAATTGCTCCCACTGCATCGGCGGCAGCGTATGAATACGTATGAATGAGATCAGTTACTTCTGATTGTCTCCCTACACAGCAACCTCTACCATCAGTGTGTGAATGTGTAGGTGTGGCATGTGGTGTAAAAGCGCCTTGAGTAGTCAGAAGACTAGAAAAGCGCTTTATAAACTCAAGTCCATTTACCACATAGTCTTCCTTACATTTTAAGGATTATAAATTGTTACTAAAATTACTTTGATGCTGATAGCGATTACAATAACACGGTCCAATCATATGAGAGATCATTTTAACTTTGAGTCCTATGTGAAGACATGCTCTTCAGAATCAGCACTGCAAAGACAAGATGATGGCGTCCACCTTCACAACCTGCTGCTTCAGTCTGGCTGCATCATGGTTACCTACAGGAACACCACAGAAATGTAATCAAAGTACTTCACTTTATTTATCAGAGGATGTACTGTATGCAAAGTAAAAAAAATGTAGCTGTAATTCCTCAAAAAGATTTGAGACTGCTTTGTTATTTGAGAGCACAGATTGTTTCTTTTCCCTTCTCTCTGTTTGCCTGTACATGACCTTTTAGTGCTGTAAAAGATGCTACAGTAAATCCTGGATCAGCTGTGCGGATGGTGTGACTGTGTGGTAAAGCTTTGTTAAAGTTGTCACGCACATGCTCATATGCCTTTGGAGAGTAAAATTATAAAATATAAAATAGTATTTTATTGGTGAGGTGCCAATAAAAAATATAAAATATAATGTTGGTGAAAAGAGGGAAATAGGACGACATAAATGTCAATGTTGAAATTCTTTTGAATACAGAGGCTGTGAATGTTCAGTTTTCTTTGGCTATAAAAAGGCAACAATAGCCTGTAGTTTAATCATGGTGTTTCTCTTCGTTAACGATTATTGAAGCGAAATCAAAAATAAATGCATGACATTTAAAACATATTAACATGTGTGGGGAAAAACGTGATCTTTATGTCTTCTTTTGTTGTGCCTATGTCTCCTCCTAACTACAATAACAGCAGCATGTTGTGTGTAACACTGGTCTCCTGCATTAACACCTTCTTTTCAAAGGTGTTAAATACAGACACAGTCACAATCACCGCAATGTTTGTCAGGTTTTGTCAATTTTTAGAACAATTTCTCAATGAGTGTCATTAAATTTACAATATGATCAACTTATGACTGTTGAATTGGTGTGTGGAAGACAATGCAGAATATTTATCACGTTTAAGCAGCATGATGCTCGGTTAATATTACATTACACCACCGCCGGTTGTTGATGTTTGCGTTCACGTTTCGGTTAGTCTCTTAAATCAGTAACAGTTATATTAAATCAGAGCTTACCTTTAGTTTTATCTGGATACATAGAGAAATATTCTACCCTCGTATACGAGGTATATACAGTATATATATATATAGTACTTTGAATTTCAGCCTGCACGGTGAAAGTAAAACCTGTTACTCTCGCTATAGCCCACTTATCACTCAGACTGTAAACATGTACACATTAGTAATGATGCAGGCCAGATTACAATTATGTGACTTTGTTTTTGTCCTAGATACTTTTGAGACTTTACCAGACAAATTTATTTTTACTGTAAAATAACTGTACAGTCAATGAACCGCATCTATGAGCGGATTTTTTATTACGATTCTTGGTTTTAAATACAATTTCAATCACAATAACGATATAACAATATCAAGAAACATAGCATGTCAGTTATTAGGTTTGCTCATTTAATAAAATAAAATAAAAAGATAAATCATGCCGGATAAGTAACCTAGCTTTACAACATTTCAGCTAACCTTAGACTGCTTATGTGTTAGCTAGCTAGATAACAACTTTAACCAATGACACATAAATCACTTTTTTACTTACCGAAAAAACTGCAAAGATCCCTTAGCTCCCACAGGTCGGTTAGAACAGTTTACTGCAGAACAACTCATTTTGCCAGCTCCAAAAAGACGAAAAAACTGAACGGAAAAATTCAATGGCGTCTCAGCTTTCCTTCACTACGTAACTTTTGCTATTCACAAAGAGAGCTACGCAAGATCGGCGGCTGTCAATCATCGTCAAATATGACGTAAAATCCTGTTTTTCAACCTCAAATAACTTATTTAAAACAAACTTCACAGAAAAATGAGCACTTGAACACAATGTAGGGTGATAATAACTAATGATCACAGCAGAGTTTATGTTTGGAAAAAAATTATGTGACGAGTATTTTAGCTTTACAGTTTGACCCACATCCCGTCTGTTATCATTGAGGAGGCGGGGTTTATGACCTATACTGCAGCCAGTCAGTAGGGGGAGCTCTAAAAATAAAAGCTTCACTAGACCGGGGACCTTGTCCCGTCCATTATTTTTACAGTCTATGGTCCCCACGTGTGCCAAGTCTGATCTGATTTGTCGGCTCTGTTGTGATTGGTCAGCCGCTCAGCACGGTTCTCGGAAATGTCACGCCCCTTTCACCATATTGGGAATGCAGTCACTTTGGCTCTGAGGGCCGGGGAGCAAAAACATTAGCACCTTAGCACTACTGTGCAACCGCAGGCTACAGCATATCATGGGAGTGCTACAGAAGTTAACAGGCGCGCAACATGAGCTGCAGGGCTTGCCACAACAAGCCAATGGGCTTAGATCAGTGATATCACACTGACAAGACGTCACACTGGCAATTTTTTTTTGAGGGGGGCTAGAACCAAGCGTTACATGCAGCTAATGCTACAGCTAACAGGAGGACGTAGGAGAAGCCGCGTTTCCGCGGACTTTGAATTTTTGCCCATGGTCCTGGAGGAAAATTAGGAGGATTCCAGTTTTTGAGGTAGTCTGCTATTATGAAGAAAATAATAAGAAACAGAAATAGCCCCTTGAGGTCTAAACTCAGTAAAAAATCATAAAGCCGCATTGTTAAAATGAGAGAGGCCAGCAGCAGGAGGAAGACTTCCTATGTTCTAACTTGAAGCACTTATGGTTTACAAATTCCTGTCAAATATTGATAAACAGATGGTCTACTCACTCAGCGACTACACTCTATACCAGGGGTCTCCAACAGGTAGCTCGGGAGCTACTGGTAGCTCATGGGCAGGTTTTTCAGTAGCTCGCCTATAGGTTGACCGACTGTGTGAAAAATAAAAATAAAAATCTGACGACGGTAAATGCACCTCTTCCCACTATTCATATATTTGGCCCATAAAAACAAGTATGAAGTACTAATGTTTTCTTGGACATTGATGTGAATTTAAGATTATTGATAAGCATTGGCTTATTGCAATTTCACACGTCTACAAACAGTAGCTTAATTCAGTTTAGCTATGTAAATAAATGCAAGCGATTTGATGCAAGTAGCCCTTTCATTTTTTTGAAAGTAACTCTCAGATGAAAAAAGGTTGGAGACCCCTGCTCTATACATTTTTGAACAGGTTGAGATTAGGGTAAAACAATCTGACTGTACAAAGAGGAGCATGGTTACACAACTTGCAGCAGCCACGCCTACTTTCCCTTGTCAAAACAGGCCTTTCTCACGGACAAATGTAGAAATAACATATTATCATGAAAGACCAAAACAATAATATGGCAATCACTACTGAAAAAACATCAATCACAGCCCAGTCATATTATCTAACACACCTTAATGGTCAAACCCAATCTGCACTTGAGTGACTTTAGACTCTGATTAGATAATATAAACAAAATTAAGCCAGCAATACAAAGTGCAGTGTGAACAAAAGGTATCTGCCTTGTCCTGTGTACTCAGAAATACAGGCTAAAAGTCAAGTTGTGTTTCGCAACACAGCTCTGACATTTAGCATCATTGATCTTTGGACAGGAAGCTCCTTCTAGCTTCAGACTTTTCAAATTATATTCAACTGGAGTGACTTATGTTTAATAAAGGTTTCATTCAATAAGTATCAAGAACACTGTTGAACATTACTTGATATTAAATACTGTGGCTCAGTGGTAGAGTCGGTAGTGTCTCAACTGGAAGGTCTGGGGTTTGATCCCCAGCTCCTGCAGCCTGCATACCATCTCAAGTCCATTTACCAAAAGTGTTCTGCCAGATGTGAATTTGTCTCAGGGCTCCTAAAAGTGTTTCACATCTTGTAAATTAGTTTTTGTCGTTGGTAAACATTTTGCTTGCTTGTGTAACTTTAATTTATAAAACCTTAAAGTGTTTTCCAAAATGTTAATTTTTCCCATGCTTTGTAAAAAAAAAAGTTTTTGTCACTGAAGGATGAATGCACACTGTTTTCCTGTGCTGTGCTTTTATTTTGAAGGAAACAAGCACAAGCAGGAAAGGATAATTTGATATCAACCTATCGTATAACGTTTCTTCTTGATTTAACTTTTAACCTGTGCGGACTTAACTCTCTTCAGTCCTTGATGCACTGTAAATAAGCAGACAACTAAAAGTCAACAGATGGAGGCCATAAAAAGTCTGCTTGGATTTGAGTGGATGGACGGAATAAGTATTGTGATATTTCTGTGTGTTTTTGTGCTGTTGGCTGATATTTTGAAGAACAGAGTCCCATCAAACTTTCCTCCTGGACCGTGGGCTCTCCCATTGATCGGAGACCTTCATCGCATCAAAGCCAGCAGGATCCACGTGCAGCTCTCAGAGGTTTGTAGAGGCCATTCATACATCACTGTTCAGTGAAACATCTGATCATTGAAATATAAAATTTAAATATAGACCTTTTTTTCACATTTGAACACTTTCTAAAATTAAATATTACTCTTTCCTGACTGACTTTGTTTTGCACTTTCTTCGTGTAAAATAATGTCAGCAATAAACATGATTACTGTGGATGAGGAACGAAGAATTCACAAGAAAAAAAAATCTATTAAAGGTTTGCTATTCAGCAGCTTTAGACAAAGTTCAAATGTTAAATTTAGATAATCATCACTTTCAAGCAGTGATTTCCCTTCTCCTGAGCCCCAGAGGCTCAGGGAAGATACACAATAACAATCAGTTTGCAAAACCATCCTAATGGTTACTATTACATGTGCATTCATTTGCAGTTTTCTGTATTCTGTTTTGCAACAATTTCATATAGAATTGTGTGTTTTTTTTGACGGGAAACGTATATAAAAAATAAATGTTCTTATTTAAATAATGAATCACATGTACCGTAGGTCCTGCATGAATTTGACATTTTAACAAGATTTAAAGTCCCTTCATTCAATCAATAATAATAACACAAGCATAAGAACCCAAAAATGAACAAAACACCACGACAACAAAGCATCCCACGGATAAGACACCCAACCAACAACCACAAAACCCCAACATTAGAACCCAAACAAAAACCAGACCCACAATAGAACCCAAACATCATATGTGACCTGCTCCATCATTCACTTTAACCCAGAAACATATTTTGAGTTTTCTGTATGGCTGTAAAGAGGAAAGTCTCAGCTTTATGGCAATACCAAAATTATTTTTCTACTCTAGATATTCTACGAGATACAGTCTTCCAAATGTCAAATGCCTTTTAATAAGGCAGTTTTTTCTTACCACTGTAACTTTTGCTGCTTTGCTAAAGTGCTCATGATGCATAGGCCGGATCTTTGTAACATAACAATGAGTAAGGTCTTTTTACCTGCTCTTTTGTAATGTTAACAGACAGAGAGTAAGGTATTTTACCTGCTTTTTGTAAAGTGTCTTGAGATAACACTTGTTATGAGTTGACGCTATACAAATAAAATTGAAATTGAATTGACTGTCACCAAACCTTGTTTTTGAGATAAAGGGCACTAAAGATAGCAATCAAAATTCCGCCATTTTCCAAATGAATTGAAATACATTTATAAACAATCAATTCAATTCAAAGTGCTTTACATAAAACATCCAAAGCATTGTGACAAAGTGCACAGAAACACATAAAAGGACTTAAATACAATTAGAAAAAAATATCATTAAAGAGCCCAGATTATAGAAAATAAAAACAAGCTAAAATAGAATAAGACAGGTAATAAAAGTTGCTGTGCAAGAAATTAATAAATAATTTGATAACACATCCAATCATTAAAAACAATTATGTACAATATAATCTGATATAGTGTTATTTACTATAATACAGGTTCCCACAGGTCCTTGAAATCCTTGCAAAAATAATAATCAAGGCCTTGAAAGTTTTTGACATGGGTCATTGAAAGTGCTTGAATTTATATATTTTGTACAAGAATAGAAATTCACTCATTCTTTTGATAATTTCTGTTACTTAACGTTCGTCAATAGGCCACATAGCCTGCCATCACAGTAACACAGCACAATTGAGAAGTGTTTACACATTCAAGCCTCTCTCGCTTTTTAATAGTTGTTCTATAAAGCCTGCTAGTTCTCATTGTAAAAATTCTCAGTGTTGTAACAGTAATTAACCTTGATCCGTGTCTCAAACTATGCCTTGTTGGGTCCTTGAATTAGAGGGAATTGGGCCTGGAAAGTCCTTGAAAAGTCGTTGAATTTGATGATTTATAAGGAGTGGGAATAATAATATATAAGAGTATTTAATATGACTATTTTAAACAATTACCGTATTGGTCCGAATATAAGACAGCCTTTTTCCCCATCGAAATAGGTCCGAAAAAGTCAAGTCGTCTTATATTCGGGGTCTAGTATTCAGAGCGCAGCTCTAATTGTTCGCCTGTCCCTTTAAATGTCAACACACATGACGCGCTCTGGGAGGAGCAGGAGAGTGATGACAGTGAGAGCAATGTCGTCTTCGCGCGAATTCATTTTGTCTAGGCTGTCAATCTGTCTCCGTGTCTGTCTAAACAGATGCCGCTCTGACCGATAACACACAAAGACGCTAGCCGGCGTTTTGAAATCTGACACCTGTTTTGTTTTATGAATGCTAGCGATATTTATCATTTGAATTTTACATTAATTTTGACATTGTATTAAAGCTGAGACTTTATTTAATTAGAAACATATAAAAACTGAAAACAGCCCAAAATCGTATTTTCTTGTAAAAACGTGTTTTTACACAAACGGGCCGCTGCGACATCCGACTCATTTTGATGGAACGCGTCACATATAATACTGTGGACAAATAATTAGGCCTATTAGAACCCAAACATCATAAGAACCTGAACACCATAAGAACTCAAACATCATAAGAACCTGAACACCATAGGAACCCAAACATCATGAGAATCAGCAGAATCCAAACATCATAAGAACCCGAACATCATAAGAATCAGCAGAATCCAAACATCATAAGAACCTGAACATCATAAGAATCAGCAGAATCCAAACATCATAAGAACCCAAACATCATGAGAATCAGCAGAATCCAAACATCATAAGAACCTGAACATCACAAGAATCAGCAGAATCCAAACATCATAAGAACCCAAACATCATGAGAATCAGCAGAATCCAAACATCATAAGAACCTGAACACCATTAGAACCCAAACATCATAAGAACCCAACAGTCAGCAGAACCCAAACAAAAACCAGACCCACATCAGAACCCAAACATCATATAAGAACGCGGACAAATTATTAGACCTATTAGAACCCAAACATCATAAGAACCTGAACACCAATAGAACCCAACGGTCAGCAGAACCCCCCAAAAAACCAGACAAACATCAGAACCCAAAAATCAGCAGAACTCAGACATCATAAGAACCTGAACACCATTAGAACCCAAACATTATCAGAACGCGAACATTATCAAAACCAGAATATCATAATAACACAAACAACATAAGAACCCAAACATCCTAAAAATCTGAGCATCATAAGAACCCAAACATCAGCAGAACCAAAACATTATAATAACACCAACATCATCGGAACCCAAACAAATAATCAAAACCCAAACATCATCAGAAACCAACCATCATAAGAACCCAAACATCATTAGAACCCAAACAACATCAAAACACAAAAATCAGCAGAACTCATACATATGGATCCAAATACTATAAGAACTAAATGCTTAATTTTCTCACGCTCTTCTATCGAGACAAGTCTTAAACGCTCAACAAACTCATTAAAGTGCATGAGAACACAAGGCAGTACACATCTATTAAATAAGACAATAAGACAAGTACAGCACACACTTCATATGGTGTAACTACAGGTTGATCTATGGCACCTAGCATGGGCTTGTCTGCTAGCACATTTATTGTTCATAAAACCAAACTTTTAGCTTACTCAAACATCAAAACTGCATCGTCATGAAAGTCTTTACGTGTCAGTAAGTTATTTCAGACATGTTGGCTTTGTTTATGACCATAAAAATACCTGGAAAAAAGGAATAATAATCACAAGATTGATTCTGTTATGTTTCCTTATTAAGAATTTAGTAGAAGTTATTCTAAACTATTAGTGCATAACTTATTCACTTGTCACAACAGCCGGGTGAGTGTTTGTGGTGTCACAGTTCCACCTGAACACCTGTCTGCTCTGTGTTCTCAGTTTGCAGAGAAATATGGAAAGATTTTCAGCCTGCGGCTCTTTGGTGGAAGAGTTGTCGTCATCAATGGATACAAGCTTGTGAGAGAGGCCCTGGTCCAAAAAGGGGAGGACTATGTCGATCGCCCCGTCATACCTATTTTTTGTGCAATGATGGGGGACAAGGGTACTGCGTTTGCATTGCGTGACTGGTTGTATTTATGCATATATTGCCATCGAGCTTGTTGTTAAATTCTTATTCCTTAATGTGTTCAGTATAATGTGTTTGTGTGTCTCTAAAAGGTCTGGTGATGTCAAACAGCAATCCATGGAAGCAACAGAGGAGATTCGCTCTTCACACTCTCAGGAACTTTGGAGTGGGCAAGAAGACCCTGGAGCCATCCATCCAGCAGGAGAGCCAATATCTCACTGAGGCTTTTGCCAATCACAAAGGCAATAAAAAAATCATAGCAGCAACTGACAAGAATACAATCCTGAACTAGTCTTGTAGTCCTGTTTTCCTCCCTTTGTCTTTAGTTATTATTAAATAATCTTGTGGTAAACATTATCTTTAAACTTTGACACACACAAAACCAAGCAACAAAGGATCATAAACCATATAACACATCTGGTATCAACCTGATGATAATCTATTATTACAAGCTTATTGACAACTTGGCAGAGCAGTGACTTAAATACATATTTAAATAAGGTCTGTGTCTTCTTTTTCACGACTCTCTACATTTTCTCTTTACCTGACAGGACAGCCTATGAATGCTCAGCCACTGATAATCAGTGCTGTGTCCAACATTATCAACTGCCTTGTGTTTGGACATCGCTACGAGTACACTGACAAGAAGTACCTGAGTATTCTTCAAGATTTCAAAGAGGTTGTGTTCTTACAGGGAAGTTCAAGTGTACAGGTGAGTCACTTTGTAAACTGTATTTATATATATACACATAAAACTCTTTAAAGATCTATATTGGGCTTTTTATGCCTTTATTTAATGAAAGGACAGTGGACATGGTCAAGAAATCAGGGAGAGAAACAGTGGGGAAAGAGATGCAGGAATAGAGTCATAGGGCTGCCTGCCCTCGAGGACCACAGTCTCTGGACATGGGGCAAGCGCACCAACCACCATGCCATACCTGTCATACTGTAAACAAGATGCATTGCACACCGTTACTAATACCAAAACTTCATAAACATGAAATTGAACATACAGAAGGGAAGGGCATTACAATTAAGGGTACATTTTAGGTTGCAGCCCACAATGTATCATGTAATTATTTAGAGGCTACAATGTAATCTTTTGTACCCCTGTCATACATACATCAAGGTAATGGTCCAGGTACTAGTTTGATAATACGCATTAACTATTGCAACTCCTTAGGCAGGTCTTCCTGCATGCACTATCAAACCCCTGCAGATGATCCATCCACGTCTACACTCCCTTGTGCCATTCAATCTGCAGAGTCCCTTTGCATCTTTAAGGAAAAGCTAAAGACCCAGCTCTTTATGAACACCAACGAACTTAATGACAATGACGATGATATTTAGGATGCTGGTTAGAACTCTCAAGAAGAGCTGTTGATGAATAAAAATAAAAATAAATGAAACAAATGGGGGAAGAAGAAAAAAAAGGATATATGTAACAAGAAGAGATTACGAAAATAATTACAAATAAAAAAAGTAAGTAACCAAGGGTTCAGGCAGTAAAGTGTCACAGCTTTTCTGCTTTATTAAGGGTTGAATACAGGTTGATTACGGGCCTCTTTAAGAATATCTTGTTACGGTTTGTATCCAGACCCAAAAGCAGACACAGCAGCAAAGCTGAAGGATTTGAGGTTTTATTGCAGGGTTTGGGAAAGGTGGATGGCTGGTAATGACGTCATGGAGGAGACTATGGAGTAGCTGGTTCTGTAGGCAGGCGGATGAGTGGTTGTGTTGTCTGTGAGGAGAGCAGACTGGAGGAGATGACACCGGTGAGAATCTGGACAACAGGAGAGAAAAATCAGTTAGGATCCACTAGTAAAACACTACTAGAACAAAACTCTAACAAATGTTAGGAGCAGCCGATAGTATCTACCACTTCAGTAGGCACAATAATCTGGCAATGAGTCGAGTTGAACCCAGGGTTTTTAACTTGAGGCAGATGAGCAGACGAGCTGCAGGTGTGAGTAGTCACCCGGTGTTGATTGCAGCCACACCCTCCAGAGACACACACACAGACAGACAGAGGGGGAGGGGACACAAAGGATACACAGAAATAGGATCACAGCCAGAGCCGTAACATATCTATCCAAATAAGTCCAAATAGGCCTCTTTGCAGAGGCTGTGCTTTCTCTACTCCAATATAGGTTAAGAAGGGTCCCATATTTTTTGAAATGAAGAGGGTTTGTCCTTGAGCCAGTAGGTCATGGCCTCCAGGGGTATGAGTTCTATTATACTTCGTAACCACATTGAGAGCTGAGCAGGTTTGTTAGAGATCCACTGAAGTAAGATGCACCTTCTAGCACCAAACAAAAGAACATCAAGGAGTTTCAACATGTTGGGTTTAATATTAATTGCAGAATATAAACCAATAATACAAGAAACCGGCTTAAGATCTAAGTTTTTACCAAACATTACAGACATTTCTTTACAAACATTTACCCAAAACGTTTTGATGAAAGGCCAATTGAAGATACAGTGGAAGTATGTCCCTTCAATAACCTTACATTTATTACAATTCTTTGAAAGAGAAGGGTTGAATCTATTCCGTAGCAGTGGTGTAATTTGAAGCCTGTATATAATTTTGAATTACATTACCTTAACCTTGTTAGTGGACAAACACCCAGATGAACCAGACCAATGGTTCCAATACCCTTGTCTGACCAAAATGTAAATGCACAATCTACTAGGCTAGGGGGAAAGTCTGGATTCAGATAAATGGGGGTAAGTCTTGAAAGACAGTCTTCCCGAGCCTCTATTTTCCTAATAGTTCTCCATACTTTCATAGTGTTCAGGAGGAGGAAATTACCTTTTACTTTCTCTGAAACCCATTTTTTTTAGAAATATACATAATATAACAAAGAGGAATTTTGTCCAGAGGGGCAGCCTCTATGTTGAGCCATGTAGATTTCGGGTAATTTCTAACCCATTCCCAAAGATACCTGCCAAGGCAAGCCAGTTGGTAGTATCTAATATTGGGCAAAGCCAGTCCACCCTCTTCTAGTCGGTGCTGCAGCTTCTGTAGTTTTAATCTAGCTTGTTTATTTTCTCATAAAAAGGATGATAATGAGCTGTTTAAAAAAGGGATTGATTTTCCGGTCAAAAGAACTGGGATCATTTGAAAAACATAAAGCAGCTGAGTAGAGTAAAAATATTTTTAGAGTAGAGTAAAAAGATTTACTCTACCCAAAAGAGATAATGTGAAGGAAGTCCAGCATGCCAGATCATCTATTCATTCTGTGGATTAAAGGCAAAAAGTTGGCTTTATAGAGAAAGAGAGGGATGGAGTAATTTATATATACCCATATAAACAAACCCAGAAGGGGACCATCAGAAAGGGGCAGAGCTATATGATGTCCAAATGGTATTAAGAGTTAGGAGCATAGCCTCTGATTTTGCGTAATCAATTTTATAGCCTGAGAGCCTCCCAAAATTTTGATGATTTCAATGGAGACTTCTGGGTTGCTGAAAGGGATACTTCACCCATTTGCATTAAGCTTTGTATCATTAGAAACCTGGTAGTATTTTTGAATGGTCGTGCATCCCGCCCTCATTTTCCCCTGAGATAGGAAATCTTTGTATTTCTGTGTCTGAAAAGGAGCTTCCAGTGACACAAAATCATGATTTTTGCGTCATTGGAAGCTGTTGCAGTTAGCAGGGTGAAACTACAACGCTAGTTCCTCATATCTTCGATCACTGAAGCTACAGACCAATCACAGATCAGTGGGTGGGAACTCACTCCCAGAATCAAAACTTAACGTCCGCCATATTGCTTGGAAGCTATGCTAACAGGCTCTATGGAGAAAGCTGATAATCTCCCGGCGGCCGCGAGCCCGGCCGCCAGGAGCTGGCCACAACACAAGACCGGCCTGTCGGCAGCAACCGTCTTGCGGCTGTATTGCTACATTGCTGCCGCCGGCCGCTGCCAGCTCAACAGCCGAGACATAATGCCTGCCTGTCTGGTGAGGACGAGGAGCTGGCTCGAGCTGGGGCTGACTGGTAGTGTCGCTGCTCTCACTGTTTGCCTATGGACACAGACATAGAGTCTGTTTTCTGACAGGAATTTCCAAGATCAATTCTGGAAGAAATCTCTGAATCAGTTGAGGAAACGGCCTTATGTGTTGAAGTAAATATGTCTGTAAATGTTTTTATTGCTAAATTTCTACTGCTATACTGTATATTTTGGAGAAACTGTATCGATCAACTTTCCCTCTGGGATTAATGAAGTATTTCTGATTCTGAACTAGAGGACCTTAGTGGGAGTGCATTCTGGGATTGGTGTCTTTCATCAACATGAGCCAAAAAGACACTTTCTGCCTTTTCACGGCCAAGAAGACACCAACTTCAAAATGTATTTCACATTTCTACTATATATATGATCCAATGTCAATACAGATTCATGTTTCAACGGGTGAAGTATCCCTTTACGAATAACAACATGTCATCGGCGTAGATAGAAATTTTGTGCTTATGGGGACCTATATCAATACCTCTCACCAGAGAATCACTCCGTATCACCTCTGCCAAAGGCTCTATTGCGAGAGCAAACAAAAGCGGGAGACAGGACACCCCTGGTGGGTGCCACGCCCAACCTGAAATGTAGGGGACTTCCAGCCATTTATAAGAACTGATGAGGGGAGTCGTATAAAAGAGAAATCCATTTAATAAAGTTATTTCCCAGGTTGAATTTGGAAAGAACATTCAATAGATAAGGCCACTCAACTCTATCAAAAGCCTTTTCTCAATCAAGGGAAACCACGATAGCCTTAGCTTTCAAATTAGTGCCACACTGGATAAGGTTCAGCAACCTCCTAACATTTTAATTTTGGCCTACGATGAAGCCATTCTGATCTACTGAAATCAGGTCTGGAAGAATGTTTTCTAATCGTCTAGCCAGAATTTTCACTATAGGCTTTCTGTTGACATCAAGCAGGGCAATTGGTCTATATAAGGAGCAATCCTCTGGTGGTCTGCCCTTTTCAAAATTAATGAAATGTTGGTGTCCATCATAGTTATGTTGTTGTTGACGATGTAATGATGTGATTTTTTTTGTGCTCTGTCTCTAGTCACTTCCTGTCAGCACCTGTGTGTCCGATTGGACTTAAAGCTGTTTGTTTGCACTTCCTGATGTTGTTTGCTCCTCTCTAGATCCTTGCTTGTGTTTTTCTTACTTGGATAAAAGTGTCTGCTAAATGAATTGTGATATTTGGAGAATGCCACCCCAAAAGAGTGGACTGCTCCTTCCAGGTGTGGAGTGAGCCTCTGCCTCAGCAAAGGAGTTCAAGTATCTTGAGTCTTGGGGCAGCTGCGGCTCAGCTGGTAGAGTTGGTGGTCTTTCAACCCAGAAGGTCAAGGGTTCGATCCCCAGCTACTGCAGCCACATGTCCGATGTGTCCTTGGGCAAGACCTTTAACCCCGAAATTACTCCTGCGGCGTATGAATGTGTATAAATGGGATTAGTTACTTCTGTTGGTCTCACTACACAGCAGCCTCTACCATCAGTGTGTGAATGTGTAGGTATGGCATGCGGTGTGAAAGCGCTTTAAGTAGTCAGAAGACTAGAAAATAAATATACAAGCTCAAGTCCATTTACCATTTTGTTCACGAGTATGGGTAAAATGGATTGCAGCATTAATGCGGCATTGCGTAGAACTGTCATGGTGAAGAGGGAGCTGAGCCTGAAGGCAAAGCTCTTGGTTCCCAGGTTGATCTTCGCTCCAACCACAAACTGTAAATATTATATATTAAATACAGACTATGGTTCCAATCCTCACCTGTGGTCAGAAGTTTTGTGAAGTGACCTAAAGAATTAGAACTGGACTACAAATGGACTTTCCTCTGGAGGGTGGCTGGGCTCAGCCTTGGAGAGAGGATGAGCAGCTCTGACATCCGAAGGGAGCTCGGAGTAGGGCAGCTGCTCCTCTGCATCGGAAGGAGCCAGTTGAGGTGGTTAGGGCATCTGATTAAGATGCTTCCAGGCTGGGCTGTTCTCCATCAGCTGCAGAAAACCTCTGAAGAAGGGAAGTAAAAAAGAGGAATATTTCAATTTTGGCCAGTGTCTCCCCGATACACACACGCTTCCCTGAGGAAACACAGATCGACCAGTGAGGTGATTGAACACAAGACATTTGTTTGATTTTTTATATTGCTGCAGCTCAGAGTCTGAAACAAGCACAGACTATTGTAAGACACTGACACTGATCCTGTCCCAGATATGGCCCAGGCACATCCAAATGGGCAACTGGGAGGATTTCGGCCTATGGTTGTGTAGCATGTTCGTTAAACAGAGTGTAAAAAATTATAATTTTTAGTGGACTGCTTAAGCGATTATATATTCCGTCTGGCCTGGGAACACCTTTGAATCCCCCAGGAGGAGCTAGAAAGCGTTGAGAAGAAGGAAGTCTGGGGCGACTTGCTTGCTGCCACTGCGACCCTACCCTGGATAACTTGGAAGAAAATTCGGGGAACAAGATGACTATTTTGATGTGACAAAAAAGAAAGGGTTCCTCATAAATGCTTCTATGAAATTAAAACCCTTCAGTACTGAAACCTTTGGAGTTCCATTTAAAAGACAGAATGCTACTCAAACAAACATTATATATTGCAATAAATTAATATCTGATCTTATGGATGTGGCAAGGGGCAATAAGGGTTGGTGTATAATAGACAACAAAAATCTAACTGACCCCACGACGCCACCTGGGGAATTTCACCCCAGGAAATATATAAACACCTTAATCAGACAAAAGCAACACAGGTTCAACAACTGAATCAAGACAGAGACGTGGTTCCAAAAGAAAATGTAAATTTAATGATTACTGAGACTGCTCCCACTACAATCGATATCAGTTGCTAGCCTGTTTGCATTATTTTTTTCTCCATCTTCTTTACATCAGAGCAACCATCAACACATTTCAGTGAAATTAAACTCTTTGGGTAGATGATAAACCACCAAGAGGTTTCTGGAGCACACGTCCACAATGTTTTGCCCCATCTACAACAGCCTGCACCTTTGACTTGTTTAGGTTTCAATCTACCTCATGCTTAACTGATTGCTGCCTCCATACTCTGTAGATTTATAACACGTTCCCCTGGCTGATGAAGTGGCTGCCTGGATCTCACAACAAGATTTTAACTATGTTCAAAAGGATCGTTGACTTTGTTGAAATCAAGGTCAAAGAACACAGAGATAGTCTAGACCCGTCCTCACCAAGAGACTACATCGACTGCTTCCTCACAGAGATGGGAGAGGTAAAAGTTTACATGTTTGGAGGTCTTTGTGGTAGATTTTGTGTGTGTTGTGTTTGCATATTGTAATTTAATATGCAAACTTGTACTTGACACTTGTCTTTTTGTTTTATTGATAGAGAGACGAAAAAGATTCTCGTTTTGATATCGAGAATTTGTGTTCTTGCACTCTGGACCTGTTTGGTGCTGGAACTGAAACTACTACCACTACTCTACACTGGGGACTGCTGTACATGATCTACTACCCTCAAATACAAGGTATGTGTGTGTGATAGTCATATATGTCCCTTCCCATGTCTGCTTAGTTTTGTAAAAGTTTTAGCAGGACTTTATAGTATCAGAATTCTTCAACAGGATAAGTCAGTTCGTCTCTCAACCGAAAAGTCAGGGGTTCAACCGGAAAGTCGGGGGCGGCAGTAGCCGAGTCCGTAGGGACTTGTGTTGGGAACCACAGGGTGGCCAGTTTAAGTCCCAATACGGACCATAATATGGAAGTTGGTCTGGTAGCTGGTGATAAGCAAGAGTACTGCAGAGGTGCCCTTGAGCAAGGCACCGAACCCCCAACAGCTCTGGTGTGCTCCTAGCCGCACTCTGACTTCTCTCCACTAATGATGTCCACAGGTCACTGTGCATGCGTGTGATTCAGGCCTATGTATGTGAGAAGCATGTCTCTTAATAACAGAGTGTAAACCAGAATTTCCCTCAGGGATTAATAAAGTATATCAAATTGTATATATTGTAATATATCAACATGTCCGATATGTCCTTGGGCAAGACACTTAACCCCAAGTTGCTCCCGCTGCTTCGTCAGCGGCGTATGAATGGATGACTTAATACTGATGGACTCTTTACTCAGCAGCCTCTACCATCAGTATGTGAATGTGTATGAATGGAGGAGTTAATACTGATGGACTCTTTACTCAGTAGCCTCTACCATCAGTGTGTGAATGTGTATGAATGCATGAGTTAATACTGATGGACTCTTTACTCAGCAGCCTCTACCATCAGTGTGTGAATGTGTAGGTGTGACCTGCGGTGTAAAACGCTTTGAGTAGTCAGAAGGAAAAAAAAGTCCATTTCCAGTTTATCTGGTCAAATTACTTGTTTTATGTTTTCCCTGTATACAGAGAGAGTCCAGGCTGAGATAGACGCTGTGATTGGTTCATCCAGAGCGCCCTCTCTAAATGACAAAGAAGACATGCCCTATACTAACGCAGTCGTTCATGAGATCCAGAGAATGGCCAACATCATTCCCCTTAATGTGATGCAACCAAGGACACAACACTCGACAAGTACACAATCCCAAAGGTACATAATGCACATTGTAGCATTCTGCTGATAATCAGTCCTGTTGTTATGTTAGTATGGATTATCAAATGTCCTTCATAAATGCTGTTTCCTCAGGGCACCATCATCATGCCCACCCTGAACTCGGTTCTTCACGATGAGACGATGTGGGAAACTCCACACTCCTTCAACCCTCAACACTTTCTGGATCGGGACGGCCAGTTTAGGAAGAGAGAGGCCTTCCTTCCTTTCTCAGCAGGTTGGTCAGTTGTTACAACTCCATCAAAGCAACATAAAAGTGGCGTCAGTAGAAATATTCATGACAGTCCGTAAACACCCCTCCTTCTGGGCTCAACGCCTCCAGAATCGCTATCACTGCCGGTTAAGTGTGAACGTTTGCTGCTTGTTCCTACACTGCAAGCAACCAGAGATTATTGAAGCCCTGACACACCATGGAGATTGTCGGCCGTCGGTCCTAGTTGGACCGTGTTTTTGTATCAAAACAATGGTTTATATACAGTATATCCGCATTCTTCTCCGTCCTCTTCCGGTTTCTCCTTTTTGGAATGACGATTACAGACTACCGCTGCCTGCTGGCATGGAGAGTTATTTCCTCTCACACATGCACAGAACTTACGCCTTTGGTTGTAGTCTTTACGGTGTGTTCAAGTGCAACTTCTTGGCCATGACAAAGGCGACGTGAGGCGAAGCCGCAGGCGGCATTCGTTGCCACTAGTTTCTTCCCATCTGCTTGGTGTGTCAGGGCCTTTACATTTGTTGTAATGGAAAAGACGATTATTTAGCATGGTAGCACAAGCTAACCAGCTGTGTTTGGCACCTGCCTGTCCAACAGAAAGCAGATCAACTCCAACTCAAGCTTCACACTCACTTTGCAACGAGCTTCACTGTGATTATATTTTCTCTTCTTGCTGCTACTTCCACGTCCGTCATTTCGCCGGTTTCAATGGTGTACAAACGCTGAATTGTATCCAATCCTAAACTTACCGGTGCGCTTTCATTGGCTGGGGGTAACATACCATCTCCCCACCCAGAAACGTCCTGAGTCAACCAGAACAAAGCAGAACAGTAAAATCCAGTCAGAGGACAGAGTCTCTGCAGACACAGTCGCCACCACACATGTATGGAGGCCAAGAAGGGATGATGGAGCAGCTTTACTTTAGGAGAAGTCTGTATTTGATTTTGTAGGAGAAAGCTGCTGACTCTACCTTTAATGTTATACACCAAATGATTTCCTGAAGAGAATTTCTAAAATACACAACATTGCCCACCTGGCTTTTTGCCATGACTATTGTCTTACAATAGTCTGTGCTTGTTTCAGACTCTGAGCTGCAGCAATATTATAAATCAAATAAATGTCTTGTGTTCAATCTCCTCACCTGTCGATCTGTGTTTCCTCAGGGAAGCGTGTGTGTATCGGGGAGCCGCTGGCTAAGATGGAAATATTCCTCTTTTTTACCTTTTTACCTTCTTCAGAGGTTTTCTTTCTCTGCAGCTGACGGAGAGCAGCCCAGCCTGGATTTTGTTCTAGGATTCACTCGCAGTCCCAAACCTTACCGCCTCTGTGCTGTACCCCGATGAACCACCAGCTGTCCCAGACTCAATCAAGTTTCTGTGAAGGAAAATTTCAACAGAGAATTTAATTTGTATTCTGTGTCTTAATTTGTTTCAATTATTGCTGATAAAAGGTCACATATTCTGCAGAATCCACTTCACCATGTTTCTCTAACTCTTAATATGTGTCTCTAGTCTGTCTACAAAACCCCCAATGATGAGAAAAGTCCATAATCTCCATCTTTTCTCTGCTCCACTTTTCAGAAAATGTGTGCTCTGAGTCTGCCTTCTCACCGTAAACAATAGGACATAGAGTGAGAAAGACCGAGACACCCAAGTCCTTCCAGAGAGGGGGCGTGGTCAGACACAGCTCATTTACATATTTAAAGGTACAGACACAGAAACAGCCTGTTCTGAGCAGGGATGAAATAAAGGGGTTTATAGGTATGATCAAATACAGGATCAGAGTGGATTTAGAACAAGAAACTTCACACACATGTTTTGAGGAGCTCTGAGACTTATTTAAACTGAAGAGGAGGAGAATATGTGACCTTTAATTCTTTCACTTTTCAAATGCTGTAACTTCTGATTGTTCCATGTCAAGTCTTACCAGTAAAAAGAAATTTGAAAATGGGTGAATTTGAAAAAGTCTCAGTCTGTTTATTTTTCCATGAACATACCTGCATTCTGGCAATCAAAGGGACTACAAACATTAGCAACCATCACAACTGAAGTAGATATGTTTATTTTATTTATTTTTTTTAACATTGGAGGTGACCTTCTTCAAGCTTCACAAACAACAATGGCCTCTAATGTACCTATATTGGGTTCTTTTTCAACAAACCTATAAACAGATAAAAAGTGGCTCTTCGTTGAGATCACAAAAGTGAAAAAGATTACTGGATCAACATTTATGTATTCACATGTTAACATTTGATGGAATATATATGCAGTGGCGTGCCTAGAGGGGTGACATGGGGCCCCTTGAAAACTGATAAGCCACCCCAGGTGCCTCTCCAAAACACTAAACTATGACTGGCTACTTGTCTTGTCAGAGGCGATACTTGTGTTTCAATTGAGTATTTAGGCCAGAAGTAGTTTTCTTTACATGTCAATGTAGTTAGTAGTTTTAAGTTTTGTTAATACTTTAAATAGAAAAAAACTGCAAATGTATTTATTGAATAAGAAACAACCTGAGAAAATGAATGAGTCTATAAAAAATGGTGGGGAGCAGAGAGTTGTTTTTTTTTTTTTGTTTTTTTACCAGAATCCCACTGTGACATCACAAGGAGAGCAAATTAGAAATGAAGCATTTTTCTCTGTGTTGTAAGACTTATGCAGACCACAAACAAAGGACTGGATGGATTTATTTCACATTTTGTGGGTCAAAAAAATTATATTTATTTTAGAATATGTCTCCTTTAAAGACAGAATATGTGATTTTTCACACTTAAATATAATATAAATCAAGTCTATCCTCTGAAAATAACTCTGTGAGTCATGACTGTCTACAATGGGTGTAACACCCGAGTCCCACTGTCTCTGTGATGTTTTCAGAGTTTTCAGAGTCCTATCTTCACTTTGTTTACATCGTCAGGACGGCCGGCCGGCTCATCCCCTCTCGTATAAAAGTTGTTTAATTGAGGGACTAGAGAAAAGAAGAATAACATAATGTACACACTGCTTAACTGTGTTTCTAGATCACGCTCATTTCAGGTAAATTTACATGCAGTGTGAAGATACGAGCAGAATAA
Organism: Labrus bergylta; assembly: GCF_963930695.1. Classification (NCBI taxonomy): domain Eukaryota; kingdom Metazoa; phylum Chordata; class Actinopteri; order Labriformes; family Labridae; genus Labrus; species Labrus bergylta. The sequence continues at coordinate 32,442,918 of NC_089200.1, read as the reverse complement.
AGATCGCTAGCATTAGCATGCTAACACAGCAATGCAGCGCGAGTTGTTTTGGTTTCATGCTGGTCCTCAAGGGCGACATCTGCTGGATCTATAAATCGCATATAAAGCCTTTAAAGGCAGAATATGCTATTTTTCACACTTAAATGTAATAGATACTGTGACAGTGACATTTTCTGCCTTTAAGCACTCAGATCAAGATCTCTTTCACATGGTGGCCTGTCAAAGAGGGCAGCATCACACGTCATAATGAACTTTACGTGAATATGGAACAGTTCACAAACAATAATTTAAGAGCAACATCAATTAAAACAAAAGATAAAGTGCAGAAGTCGTGATGACAGATTACAGTTCAAACACATCAGGCACTGTCCAATGGTCTCGCGTTTTTGGTCATTTAAGATCGAGCCAAAGGCTTCAAGTGAAATGAGATCTGCTGGTTTCAAATCATTTTGGACAAAGTGCTCTGTAGGGGGCAGCAAAACTAAAAATTATTTTCCTGAGCTCAGTGTTATGAAGGAGTTTTAGGGCCACATTAAGGGGGAAACCATTTCAAGAATAAAGTCGTAATTTTACAAGATAAATGTCTTAGTGTATCAGAATAAAAGCATAAATTTACTACATTATTGTACATTTATAGAATAAAGTAAGAGATTTTCTTTTTTAAAGTACTTTAAATTGTGACTTTGGACAAACGTTTTCTTGGCATCACCACTCATAGCAATAATGCTACACACTGTGTGTGTTTTAAATAACAATAACTCTTTCCACATGTGGAAGTGTACATACCTTGTATTATTCTATTATTGTATTTTTTCTCCCTTTATTTAACTGATGTAAATATGCTTGATTTTTAACTTCTTGTTATTTATTTTTTTATTTTTTTATTCAAACATTTATTTTATTCAATATTTTACACATTTATATTTACATATCTTAGTTGGTAAAACATGGTAATAATTTTACAATAATTATTTACAGTTCGGCAAACATAGAAAATTAAAAATAAATAAAACGCATGGCAACATCTTCATCCGCACAAAGAGGAGACTCTTGACAAGTAGAGGGAAAAAAATTGCTTCTTCAAAGCAGGCATCAGATATATCTGTCCATAAACACACAAGCAATTGTTAACCTTTCACATACATCTCTATGAATATGTCTACTGACACATCCAAAATAAACCAAAAGAAATATACATAATGTTTTCTTTTAAATAAATTGAGATTATGTAAACCGGTCTCTTACCCTATTGGTAATGTAAGGTAAGCAATGACAGGAGCCCATAGAACCACAAACAAATCCATTTTCAGATGGAGTTTCGCTGTTATTTTCTCCATCAAGTAAACCCTCTCTAGCCTTTCTCTCCATTGGAGAAGGGTGGGAGGTAGAGGTCTAAGCCAGGATATGGTTTTCGTTTTCCTTGCCACCAGAAGAAGGATGTGTAGTAACCGGGCCTTTCCTTTATCCATCGCTCCCTCCAGTATTAAACCTATGATGAAATATGATGCTGTAAGCGGTAAATCTACTCCTAGGATGGTTCGTATTTCTGTTTGAATCACTTCCCAAAATGATTTTAGTTTGGGAGAGTCCCAAAAGATGTGAGTATGATCTCCAACCTGTTTACAGTTCCTCCAGCATAAATTTGTCTTACTTCTGTCATATTTTGATACTATGAATGGTGTCGCATTTTTAATTTCCAACTGAATTCTTTCCAAGTTGGACTGTTAGTTATCTTATGCCCCACTTCACACACATCCTCCCACTCTTTATCCTTAATGACCACATTCATCTCCAGCTTCCACCTTTCTTTCACATCAACAGAATTTCCTGAGCATTGTGCCTGTAAATATCTGTACATATGTGAAACTACTTTCTTAGTATTCTTTTCTTCCATTTTCCTCATCAGGAAGTCCTCTATTGGTGTGGGCAGTTGTTCCATTCTTTGTGTGACATTAAAAAGTTCCTTAGTTGTAAATATCTATAAAAATCCTTGGGGGCCAAATAAATGTATCCTGTAATTGCTTATATGACTTTAGGGTTTCACCTTCAAATAACTGGTTTATGATCACAAGGCCTTTTTCTGCCCAAGCGTTGAACCTTGTATCTAATTTCTTTAAAGTCTATGTTTTTTGCAATTTTGACCGCTCTAGATATTGTTAACGGTGCGCCTATCATTTTCCTAACTTGAAACCAGACCCTTTGAGTACAATTCAACCATTCATTTTTTATCTTAAGTTTCTTCCATTTCTTTTGTTCTAAGAATGGTATTGTCTCAAGAGGTACCAGTGGGCATGCATGTTGTCTAGTACAACAGTCGAGGAAGTACATTCATCCTGACTGTTTCAATTCTTCCGATAAGTGAGAGCGGGAGAATCTCCCACCGAGCCAAGTCTAACCTTATCTGAGCCATCAGTATACCATAATCAGCTTTAAATAATTCTGAGGTATCTGGAGTAATCATTATGCCTAAGTATCTAAAGCCTTGTGCTGACCAGTTAAGTGTAACTTTTTTGTCCAGCTCAGAAGGCCACCTGCCAACAAGTATCATAGCTTCTGATTTAGTTTCATTAATTTTGTAACCGGATACTTCCCCGAATTCATGTAAGCTATCTAAAAGGGCTGGGATAGAGCACAGGGGGTTATTAATATATAAAATAAGATCGTCAGCATACAGCATCATCTGATATTCCTATTATCTTGGTGTTCTCCCTTATCATTTCAGCTAAAGGCTCTATACTGATAGCAAATAACAGAGGAGAAAGGGGACAGCCCTGTCTAGTTCCTCTATTCAGATTAAAGCTCCCTGATGTATGTCCATTCACCCTAACTTGCGAAGTGGGCCCAGAATACAGCACTCTGATCCAATTAATAAAATCTATATGAAATCCCAATCTTTTAAGTGTTTGTTCCAGAAAAAGCCAATCTACGCGATCAAACGCTTTCTCTGCGTCCAGGCTGAGAATCATCGAAGTTCCAACAGACTGTCTAGCTACAGAGATTATATTTAAGGTTCTCCTGATGTTATTCAATCCATGTCGTCCAGGTATAAATCCTGTTTGATCAGCTTTTATAATTTTGTTAATGCATCTTTAAATCCTTTTAGCCATTATTGTACTAAGGATTTTTACATCAGTGCACAGTAGACTTATCGGCCTATATGAGGTACATTTTGTTGGGTCATTCCTTTCTTTGTGGATGACAGAAATTATGGCTTCTGACCATGTTTTTAGTGGATCTTTCTCCTGTGACCTCCTCTCTAAACCGTTTATAAAATTCCCCTGGGAATCCATCTGCCCCCGACGATTTGCCATTTTTTAAAATTTTTATCACTTCTCCTATTTCCTCCTTTGTGATCGGGTGTCTCATTGTTTTTGATTCACTTTCCAACAGTTTGGGCAGTTGGATTTTATCCAAGAAAGTTTTAATATTCCCCTCTTTATTATTTATCTCTACAGACTCATACAGCACCTTGTAAAAATCTGAAAAAGCTGCTGCTATATCTTTAGGGCGAGATGATACTTGTTTTGAGGAAGGATTTATTATTTTTGAAACTGTCCGGTTTACCTGGGCCTTGCGTAACTGAAATGCTAAAAGCCTGCTGGCTCTGTTACATGACTCATAGTATCTCTGATTCAAGAATCGTATTGCACCTTCTGCCTTATATGTCAACAGGTCATTTATCTTTTTTCTATATTGATTAAGTAACTTCAGGGTGCTTTCCTTGTTTGTCTTTTTGTGATCCTGCTCTAATTCTTGAGTTTTTCAAGCCTGGCTTGTTCTTTATCTCGCTCTTTTTTCAGATTGGATGAGAGAGCTATTATTTTCCCCCTAAGTACAACCTTTGAGGCATCCCATAAAGTAGACACAGACACTTCTCCATTATCATTATGTTCCATATATTCTAACCATTCTCTTTTAATTTCCTGTATTATGTGAGGGTCATTCAAAAGAGAGACATTTAATCTACAGTGTTTAAGTCGTTTTTCTGAGTCTAAATTTATTGACATCATCACTGGACTATGATCTGATATCGTTATAGATTCTATAAGACAGTCTGTAACTTTATAAGCATCTTGTTTTGATACACAGAAAAAATCGATTCTAGAGTAGCTCCTATGAACCTTCGAGAAAAAAGTAAAGTCTCTGTCTTTAGGGTGCTTTAGGCACCAAATATCTACAAGCCCAAGCTCCTCTATCATACCACAGAGGGTTTTAGATTTTTGAGTATTAGGTCCCTGGACAAATGGCCTTTTATCTATTCTCTGATTCAACACACAGTTGAAGTCCCCACCCACTATAACCAGCCCCTCTGCTTTTGAAGCCTGTGTCTTCTTCTTTTGGTGCGTATAAGTTTAGAATAGTCAACCTAGTATCACCAATTGTACCCACAATCATGACATGTCGTCCCTTCTTATCTTAATATACCTTCTCTGGAATGAGGCCGAGCGATCGATAACATAAAATTGCCACTCCTCTTTTCTTTGCATCGCCGCACGATGCGCTAAAAACCTGCCCTACCCACTCCCTTCTAAGTTTTTTGTGTTCCATATCACTCAAGTGGGTCTCCTGAAGTAATGCTATAGAACAATTTAATCTTTTCAACTGGTTCATGATTTTCTTCCTCTTTATGGGGTGGTTTATTCCTTTAATATTGTAACTAACCATTTTTTTTTTTACCATTTTTTTCATTTTGTTGTTACATCAACAAAAAATAAAATGTTCACAAATAAATTTAACCTTATTATGTTGCCACGTGTAATATACCAGCCGTTTTCAATCTTCACAAGTTTGTTTGCCGAAAAACTCAAAACAGTGATGGAACCTTATTGAACCAAATAAACAATAATGAACTTCCAGTAGTCCAGTGGAATGCAATGAAGTAAATATTAAAGTGGGGAAAAACAGTGACAGTTTTGAGTTAAGTCCTAGAGAAATAAACAAGACTTTAAATCAATATCAAAAACATATTAATTACATTTCTTAAAAGTGTCAACCCAAAATAGCATACCTTTAATTCATCAACTTAGCACCCGGACAAGCAGTGTGCTTTTAATGTTGTGATGAGCCATACTAAAAAAATATATAAGAAAATAATTACACAGTGTCACACAATTTGATACATTCATTTTGCACAATAATAATCAGCAAGTTTACTCCCGTTGCTGCCGCTGATGATTAAGAGCGATAATAAAATATAAACTAATTATTAAAGCCCAACAGAGATGATTTAATTCATAGCACAACATGAGGACTCTCATACCGTTAAAACAATGAGTCACTACAGCGTCCAGTCATCCTCCTACTTGTTGTAATCCGCTATCTACAAGAGTGAATAAATTTAACTTTAGCAATTCGCACTGTTCTTGCATGTGCTTTCATAGTGTGTGGATAATTACGTTTTAAGCTCAACAGATCACTTACCGCCAGCAATTGTTTGTAATCAGTTCACTTCACGCTGCACTTCCTTGTTCAACACACAGGTAAGAGAGGGCGAGCGCTTGATTACGTCACCCTTATATAGCCTCTCCCAGGGACCGACAAGCAACCACATTACACCAGTATCGAGGAAAAGTTCTAGTTGTGCCGGATATGGAGACTGGGCTCTGATGTTTTTTTCTTTCAGCTTTTTGATTACCTCTCGCACTTTTTTTTCTTTTCCTCTGCAAGTCAGGGGAGTAGTCTTGGTCGAAGAAAACCCTCCGGTCTTCATATTGAATGTCTCGTTGCTTCCATGCTTGCTGCAGTACCATCTGTTTCACACTAAAGTCCAGAAACCTCACAATTATAGACCTTGGTGGTGCTGTTGCATCCTTCGGCCTAATCTCTACATCTCCTTGCAACTCGAGCACAGTTTTCAGAAAGTCAGACACAAATGATGTCACATCTTTCTTTTCGGCACCTTCTGGTATACCATAAAGCAGTGATGTCAAAGTTCTATTGGGTCAGGGGCTGGATTTGTTCAAATGAGACCTCAAGTGGGCCGGACTAATTTTGCCAACATCACTATAACTCAACACATGGATATATAGGCTAATGTATGATTATATAGAAAACTTTAACATTAACTTGGACTTGGGCGGCAGTATCTCAGTCTGTAGAGACTTGGGTTGGGAACCGGAGGGTCACCAGTTCAAGTCCTGGTGCGGACCAAATATGGAAGTTAGTCTGGTAGCTGGAGAGGTACCAGATCACCTCCTGAGCACTGCCGAGGTGCCCCTGAGCAAGGCACCAAACCCTCTCCCCACCATCAGCTCAGGAGCGCCCGCTGTGGGCCGCTCCGTCACTCTGGCTTCTCTCCATGTCCATAGGATCCCGTTTCTGCATGTGTGTGTATATTTCAGCCTATGTGTGTGTGATTTGCTGAGTGTAAAAACTGAAATTTCCCCTTGCGGGGAACAATAAAAGTAAATCTTAATCTTAAATCTTAACATTAAGCAGAGGGGTTAACTGTCATTGCAAACTGCAGGTTGGCACATGGAAATATTTAAATGTACCACATTACAGAAGAAAATATCAATAATTATGTTTTGTTTGAGATTATTATATTATATTTAAATATTGCTGTTCAAGGTTATAGAAACTTTGACACAGGTTATTCTACCTGCCCTGGGATTAGTGCATTAGAGAGAGAGAGAGAGAGAGAGAGACAGAGACAGAGAGAGTGAGAGACAGAGAGAGAGAGAGAGAGAGAGAGAGAGAGAGAGAGAGAGAGAGAGACAGAGAGAGACAGAGACAGAGAGAGTGAGAGACAGAGAGAGAGAGAGAGAGAGAGACAGAGAGAGAGAGAGAGAGAGAGAGACAGAGAGAGTGAGAGACAGAGAGAGTGAGAGACAGAGAGAGAGAGAGAGAGAGAGAGAGACAGAGAGAGTGAGAGACAGAGAGAGAGACTTTAGATCTGTGTGTGTCAGGCCCATTTGCCAACCATTTTCTTCCCATTTTAAAACCCTTTGTCCAGTTTAGATGGGAGAAGTTGATATTATGTGATATTGATCTGGGAAGACTACATTTCTAAATCATTTTTAACTGTGCTTTTATTCACAAGTTATTGATCTTATTTACTCTCGACGTATCTTGATTTAAGAATGGGGCTGTGTTTAAGGGCATATTTTTGCAATGACTCTGTTCCATCCCATTTTGAGAAATGAACTACATTAGTATTTATCAAAAGAATAAGAAGTTGTGTAAAAGTAGACTTCCTTCCCTAAGCTATTGAGTTGAGCATTAATCTGAAATGTATACTCATAAGTAGACATAAAGGAGTGCATTTCTATAGAAATATTTATTTAATCTGAAAAACAACATTAAAAAAAGTCTGTTTTTACAGCAGAGATGAACATGTTTACAGCTTGGTACAAAACAAACAAATAGGTGTGATTAGCTCATGTCTCGATGGACACACACTGTACGGGGGGGTGAATGTTTTGATGACTCATCAGTTTTGATTTGATGAAGGATAAGAGTTATTCACAATAAGGCGTGTAGCTGACCAGCTTGACAGGCGGGCGCGGTGTAACGGTTTGTCAAAAGGCTTAAAACCCGTCTCAGCTCTCAGCCTGTGGATGACATCACTCAGGCCATCCGGGGGAGACCTCCCTCACAGCAAGCTGTTGAAGAGAACCAACTGAAGTCCACCCCAGAAGAACCAACAAATACAGATGTTGTTGAGGCTCAGGTTTCTTCCTCTGTCTCTGCAGCTCTCTGGGCACCTCGACGGACAAGTCACCAATAATCCACACTGTGTCTATAGGAGAAATACAAAGGTGTTCAATTAATGCCTCAGACAACATGTACAGTTAACTACATGTGACAGCTCAGGCTGTTTTTTTGTTATTAGCCACATCTGCAGGAATAATATTGAACAAGGTAGCTGCAACTCATCATAATAGATGCCAGTCTTAAATACTATTTTTTCTAATACTTAAAGTTTTTGGTGTGAAGCTGACACTGTCCACAGACTCCATGACTTCACGGGGTTCAATAGAAAACAAATATCTTATAATAAATACTAAATAATTATTTTTCAATTGTCATGTTCACCTCATCGCTGTTGACATCAGTAAATATAAAACACAGACATTCCTCTTTTTGTCAGAACAGTAACATGAACTGTATGCTTTGTAATATTGATTTCTTCTGGATGTCTCATTTATTTACAGTCTATGGATAAAACTTTGTTCATGTATTTCTCTGCTAACACTGACAAAGTCTAACTGCTCTGACAAATAACTCATAAACATAATTGTATATTTAAAAAAGTGTAGTTTTAAGACTTTAATTAAATATTTGTGTTGAATATAATTCGTTTTAACTGTGTTGTAGAAAAGTTAAATGTTAACTTACTGTTTGTAGAGTTTTCTCAGGACGAGCAGGAATAGGGGATGATAGCAGCCTAGCTGTTAGCTATGCTGTGAAGTGGACTGCTAACGTCGAGCTGAATGGGCGGAGCTAAGTCCCGCCGGTCCCGCCTTACTGCTGTCGCTAGGTTGATCCGAAGTTAGGTTGAGACTGCAAATCCAATATGGATGCGGCCGTCGATTGGACTCATTTTCTGCCTATGTCACAGATGGGTCAGGGCTCGTCCAGCAATATTTACAGTCTATGGTCAGGCCACAGCACAGTTTGCACTCGTTCACATGTAACAGAGTTAAAATGCACTTTATTTTGAGTACAGTTTACAATTTATACTTCAGATTTCATTTATAATTTTTTTCTGTTAAGTATTTGTGAATTTTATCTTAACGAGTTATGTATATTTACTGTTATTTTATTAAATTTATTTTTCCTTTGAGAATTACCTTTTTGGCACTTTGCAGCTTCTGTACCTCCTGGGTTACCGTAGCTCCTTCCGTCTGTCCCTCACAGTGCCGTTTTGCATTGCTGAGGTTAAGTTGTATGTAAAAACGTTGCTGCATCATTATCTTATTTACTGTGGAAAATCAGTGATTTAAGTTTTGATGTTCGGTTTATTTTATAAACTGATAGTAATACGATGTTAATCAGTCATTTTGTTTAGGTTTGTTTAGGTTTAGGAATGTAGCGGTTTTGGCGCGAATTGTGTAATATCCTACAGCGCTTGTGTAACGTGATTGACGTAGTGCCGCAGATATTCTCAGTTAAAATAATATTTATTTTGCATGTGTAGGAGCCGAGGTGCAGAAAACGAATGTCCAGAAGGCACATTGAATGTTCTTTTGTCTTCTGCAGGTATGTTTTTCTTTGTATTTTCATACTTTCTGTTTTGTTTTACAGCCGCATGTTGTCGTTTATTTTGTCCACTAGGTGTCACTGTTTTACCATTTGGTATACTGTTTCTCATGTTTTTTTACTGAGATTTATTGTTAATATACACTGTAAAACCGAAGTTTTTCAGCCATTTGTAGCAGCTCTTGGTTATAAATATTTACATATAGTTAAGATATTGAAATGATGATTGTAATGTATTTCTATGTAATATAAATGTGTTTTGAGCTCTGACAGTGCCGTTTTGCATTGCTGAGGGAGCAGAGGTCCAGAAAACAAATGTCCAGAAGGCACATTGAATGTTCTTTTGTCTTCTGCAGAAAATAAATGCTGGAAAACAGTCAAAGTCTGATTTTCTTCACCCCCCTGACCACATCTGTTACACACAGATAAAACATGCTCACATGAATAAGTTATCACAAACACACAGAGTGTCTTTGATGCAAGACCGAAGTCATCTTCAGGTATTTTTAGTAGTAGGCATTATAAAATGATGACATGTTTCCAAACCAACAGACTTGAATTGATCCTTCAGCGTTGCACAGCAGTCTGATCAGCTCCGTGTGGAGTTCAACTTCAACTAAGTAAACTCAGTTAAACCACTTTTGATATGAGTCTGGCAGTCCGTTCTTCTTCGTGTCCGTACTATCGTGATCTAACTCTGTCACTGACTTTTTATGCGTCATGAATCTGTGCCATCTCCGTGCGTAATTCAAGGAAGCATTTTAATGCAGCTCCTTGGTTAAACCAGCGGACCTCTGTATGATTGGACAGCCTGTGCGTGATATCGTTTTTGGATAAGAAGGAAATGTTCAGTAATAGTTATATATTTACAGTCTGATGAAAGCTGGTGATAAAGGCGCAACAGCAGGCTACTGCATTTAGAAGTGATGTCACGCTGAAACTTTCAGGTAATCAACACAACACGTTCACCTCTGGGTGACCTAAAAATGAACCATCTGTAATTAAAATCAGTTAATATTCATTTTAATTTACTGTTTTTACAATAACCAGAGGTAAAATAAGTCGGGAGATGCATCAGGCTCAACGTCTGGATGTGTGGAGACGGTCTGGGCCATTACGCATGGCGGAGAGGATTTTGTGGCTCACTACATAGGAAGCTTTGTGATTATCAGCCAAAACTTTTGTGTAGTGGCTTGATCTTGCGTATCAAAAGTTTGAGCCACTGAGGGGCTGATAGCCTACCGCACTTAATTGACGCGCTGTTTATCAACTCTGTGCTGTCACACTCAAAACGGGTTTATCTGAATCGTTCATTTACAATACATATTCTGGTTGTCTACATACACTTATTCCACTATAACTTGAATGTAAAACAAAGCCAGGATAAATGTTCCATTCACGATACATTTCAACAGCGGTCAAAAACTGAGTGCCTCTCATGGTGGGCTGCTCACCTGTCTGTGATTAACTCTTCCTCTACTTGTAACCTTCCCAACACCAAAGTGAATGTGCCCCCTACTGTCACCACAAGGAACTACCACAGAGCACACATACATACTGAACACACAAATGGCTCTAACATTTTGTTTTCCATCAGTCAAGACAGGAGAAACTGGAAAGAAGTGTGGACAGAACTGAAGACCGTCAGGATGCGCGCGTAGTGCAGCAGTTAAGTCCCGTAGCTTTGATGAAATTCTGGCAACTTGTGAGCAAATAAAACTAAAGAAAGATCGCTCCTTCGATCTCTTGAAAACCTGCATTCTGTGTCACTTCTTTCAGGTGTTCAGCCTGTTTGCTGATGTGATGTATTACCAGCGTAATGCAGGAGCAGCTTGTGATACTCCCTGCTGAGAAAATAGTGCCCCGTTTAATTAATATTCGTATCATGATATCAACCTTTACGTTGCTCATTTTACATAGGTTTTAATACAATTCAGGGAAAATCCGTATTACAAATATTTAATTTATAAAAAATCCCAAAATATTTTTCAATACATTGCCCCCTTCTTCCCAAAACGTCTCGCGGGCCGGATGAAACCTGCTGTTGCGCCGGATACGGCCCGTGGGCCGTATGTTTGACATCCCTGCATAAAGCCTAATATTGTTGCAACGGACTCTGTTTTCCATATCATCACATTTAGCAGTCAAAGTAGCCTCTCTTCTTAGCAAGTAGCCCATAGCCTTCTCCTGTTGCTCACCCTGTTCTCTGCTTCGGTTAGCCTTTTCTCCAGACCCTCCATTTGTTCTATCTCCATGGATGATTCCAGTCTGTTTAGGGAAAGTTTTGTATCCCGAAAAGAGTCATTATTCTCTTGTCGAAGTTTCCTCAACTCCGTTAGCATCTCCGTTTCAGTGGCGTAGCTTCTGCTAACGTTAGCTGCTTCGAAGCTGCTTTCATATCGTCATTCTTTACTGATTCTGTGTCTTTCTTGATCGTTCTCTGACTCAAACTCATCTTTTTAGAGGGTGTACCATGTAGTCTGGTGATCATTTGTCGGTTTTCATCCATTTCAAGGCTGTTTTAGTCATGGGTCTGGCGGAGCGGATAAATTATTATTATTATTATGTTATTATGTTACTTTTAATAATTTTATTCCTGTTTCCTGTTTTCTTTAGCTGTTGTAATGGTTGTAACGCAAAAAATTTCCCCATGGGGATCAATAAAGTTTATCTTCTAATTCTTCTTTTTGAGTCTTCAAAGACTGAAAATAAGAAGCTTTACATGTTTTGTAATATAACAGTGGATATTATTATTGGAGATATAAAAGATAAATACATTTCTTTCTTTCCTGTGTTTGTATATGCAAACCGGATGCCAAAGTCAGTGCCCTAGTGCCCCCCCTCCCAGTCAGAAAAGTCTGGACACGCCCCTGATATCTAATCTCAGTTATAGATTCAGACTGTGGTACACTCTTGGTACACTGCAGTAGGTAAACACAGACTACTTACTCCTGCGTGTGTGCATTGTGCTTTTATTTTGAAGGTTAGGGACGTGAACCGGAACTCCCATCATAATATTACAGTCATTATTGTGAGTGGTTACGTCTGACAGTTTTACCTGAGTCCTGTTCCCAGAGAGTGTTGTGTAGCGCAATTTTAACTTAACACATCAAACAGCTGTCCAAATGGAGACAGTGAAAAGTGTCCTCGGGTTTGAGTGGATGGATGGAAGAAGTTTTCTGATATTTTTGTGTGTTTTTGTGCTTTTTGCCGACTTTTGGAAGAACAGAGTCCCAACAAACTTTCCCCCCGGACCGTGGCCTCTTCCGTTGATCGGGGACCTTCATCGCATCCGACCTGCCAGGCTTCATCTGCAGTTCACAGAGGTGAGTTCATGCATTATCACATCACATAGGTCTAAAAAATTCAATCTCCTCAGCTTGATTTTTTTAGGGATTAAAAAATAAAGATGTTTGTGCAAAGTCATCGTTTAAAGTGCTTAGAAGATTGCATGTGTTGGGGTTTTATCAAGTCAAATTTGGTTATATTATTAATAATTATATTTGATTACTTATTAATATAAATAACAATGTTATTAAACTATGTTTAATTGACTCAGTGGTTGACCCTGAAACCAGGGAAAAATAACCAAAATATCACTAAAATCAGTCTCAAATTAGTTATTTAATTACTGTCTCATATTATTAATAATTAATAACTATATTTAATAAATTGAAGGCATGAAATTTGTACACAAAGCCCTCGCACCCAGCTTATATCACAATGCAAATACACCAGTAATCACAAACAGCTGCTCTCTTAAATTATAACAGAATTTATTTAAACAAAGCAACATCAATCCAAAATCAATATGTGGATGAGAGAGAGAGAGAAAACAAGATGGTGGAGAGAGACAATGCATCATGTGTTACTTAAACACCAGAAAGCCAGTGGCCGGACTTTGAGTCAACAGCGGGTACACTGGTCTTTCTGATTGTGAAAGCCATTGACTGAAGGTTAACTAGCATAGCATTACACACATAGGCACATTGACTGGCAGCGCGTCTCTGTGTGATTAGGCCCTAAGAAGGGAAATGAAAAATCAGCGTCAGCCAAGTGAGTGTTTGTGGTGTCATGGTTTCATCTGAACACCTGTCTGCTCTGTGTTCTCAGTTTGCAGAGAAATATGGAAAGATTTTCAGCCTGAGGCTCTTCGGTGGAAGAGTTGTGGTCATCAATGGATACAAGCTTGTGAGAGAGGCCCTGGTCCAAAAAGGGGAGGACTACGTCGATCGCCCGGTCGTACCTCTTTTTGATGAAATGGTTGGAAACAGAGGTAGTGTGTTTTCTGTTGTGTCACTGTTAGTTATACTGATCTCCATGTACTCTCAGCCTAATCCTCTGGTGTCTCTAAAAGGTCTGGTGATGTCAAACGGCAATCTATGGAAGCAACAGAGGAGATTCGCTCTTCACACTCTCAGGAACTTTGGAGTGGGCAAGAAGACCCTGGAGCCATCCATCCAGCAGGAGGGCCAATATCTCACTGAGGCTTTTGCCAATCACAAAGGCAATAAAAATAAACATTTTTAAACATCGGCAACTGACATGCTTAGGACTCTGAACTAGTAGACTTTGTAGTAACCTTTATTAATATTTAATAACTAGACATGTCATTTCGCCTACCCTTAAACTTTGTCACAAAGAAGCACCAACACCTTGCAGTGGTGGACTATAAACCCCAGATCATCTACATGTGACTCTAAATCCCTGCTTCATTATCTTAAGGACCAGACCTGTTTACTTGATTTTTACGAGGCTGGTACTCAGTATTTACAGAATCTGATAACAACCTGTTTGTTTTACATAATCAAAATGATATCAAATCCATAATTGTTCTTATCTACTTTTTACCTGGCAGGACAGCCTTTTAATGCCCAGCAGCTGATATCCAACGCTGTGTCCAACATCATCTGCTGCCTGGTGTTTGGGGATCGTTACGAGTACACTGACAAGCGGTTCCAGAGTATTCTTCAGGACTTCAATGAGATTGTGTTCTTACAGGGAAGTCCAAGTGTACAGGTGAGCTTCATGTGTAAAAAAGATACAGTAAACTGTTTTTTGATCAGGATTAATCCATCCCTTAATAGTCAATGGGTTATTTTAACTTATTCTAACTTCAAACAAACATAAAAAGCCATTAAAGAAAATAACCAGTGTACTCATTAAAACAAAGATCCCTGCACACGATCGACAAATTAAGTGAAATAAGTGGTAATTTTAACAAATATACTTCAAATATTTGTGCAATAAAATGCCAGATCTGAATATTGTAACATTTACCTTTATTTAAGACATTGTTTTTGTCCCAGTAGACACTTTGACAGATTGTAAATATGGGCTCAGACATATTGCACCAGTAATGACATTTGGAGGCAGGACATGTGCAGGAGGGATCTGGATGGAAGAGCCACTGAATTCACCTCCACTAACCAAAGCACACACTTAACTTACTAATAAACCTGCAAAGATCCGAAGTTCATTGACTCTTGTTTTAGTGTTCGTTATGTTTCCTCTGGCTGTTTCCCCTCTGCTCTGCTAATCCCCTAAAGAAAGCTGTTTCTTTAGCATTAAACAGCATGATGGCTATGATGACAGGAACCATAACGTGTTCTTTAAAGGAGCAATATGTAACTCTGACCCCTAGTGTTTAAAATGGGTACTGCAGTCCAAATTTAAAACATTGTAGAGAGCTGTCTCTCCCCGCCCCCTCCTCTCTAGAGTCGATGCTCACGCAGGTTGCCATGTGGTGGACACTGAAGTTTCAGTGTTTAGCCAGCTCTGCATGGGTCTGTAAACCTTTCTGCGTTCTAACCTGTTGAAAGTGTATGTAAAACCAGTTCAAAAATAGAGTTTCTGCAGTGGTACACCAATTAAAGTGCAGGGACCAGAGGAGAGTTTCTTCATGCTTTATTTCTCAACAACTTGATTCCACTTCCGCATAGTAGTCAGATGATTTCATTAAATAATGCATCTATCAGAGTCACAACAAAGTTGTCAGCCTGTCATGCAGCTCAGCAGTGTGAAGCAAACAAAAGGAGTGAGCATGGCCTGCTGCAGGCCTCTTAATTGCTCAGGTGTGGCCTGATTGGTTAAGACTAGGCTTAAAGGGGAAGTGGGATCTGCAACAGCCAGCCCTCAAATGTAGGAACACATTTGAAAATTACTATAACCAAAATTAACCGGCCTAATGTGCCGGTTAATGTAATTACTGGCCTACAAGGAATGAGGGTCGTCCATTGGAGGGAGGGGTATTAATCTTGCTTCCCTTTGATGTTAACTTCCACTGTGCGGACGCGCCCATCCTCACTAGGAAAGAGACGTGTTACCCTTCCAATGGGCCAGAAACGTCTAGGCAACTGTGGATCTAGAACCATGACAACCTCTGACACCGTTAGGTTGGTAGAATCCTTTTGCCACTTCTGACGGGTTTGAAGGCTGGGTAAGTACTCCTTTATAAAGCGTGTTCCTTCGCCCAATAGCTGAATGAGCATACACTGCTTGAGGAAGGAATGCATCTCGCCGCCCCATTAAAGCAGATTTGGGGTCACAGGGTCAGGATCAGCCAGGTCTGATGATACATATCCAAGGGGTTTTGAGTTAAGAATGCCTTCAATTTCTATCAACACAGTGTTGAGCACCTCCTCTGTTACCATTTGTGCCCCAAGAGTCACTCTTAGTTCTGCCTTAATTGATCTCACCTCCCTCTCCCACATTCCTCCAAAGTGGGGGGCGTTAGGGGGGTTAAACCTGACCTGAATCTTCCTTTTGCCGAGCTGCTCTTGTAGTGCTGGATTCAACGCAGCAAATGCCTCACTCAGTTCCCTTGCTCCACCTTTAAAGTTTGTCCCACAGTCCCATAGGAGTTCATAGGTTGACCTCGTCTTGCAGTGAAGCATCTGAGAGCCATTAGGAAGCTATCAGTGTTCAGACTGGTCAGGATCTCTATCTGAACAGTGGGTTGTGAGGCATTTGAACAGAAGGGCCCATCGTTTAATGGTTGAGCGACCCACCTTAATGAGTAGTGGACCAAAATAGTCCATCCCTGTAGACCAGAATGGAGGCTTAGTTACACGAATTCTAGAAGGTGGCAGGTCCGCCATCTTAGGAATGATGGGTATACCTCTCCACTTCCTGCATTCCACACAAGTCCTTTGGTGCTGCTTAATGGCTTGCCGGCCATGAAGAAGGAACGTCTGATCTCTGCAAAGACCCGCTCAGGGCCAGGGTGGAGAAGCCGGGTATCATAGTCTTTGATTATCAGACGGGTTACTGGATGCTTGGGATCAAGGACAATGGGATGTAGTGTTTCTGATTCAAGATCATGTGCTTGTTGAAGCCTGCCTCCTACTCTGATAAGGTTCAGTTGGTGCTCAAACTGGGGAGAAAGGGCATAAAGGCGACTGTTCACAGGGAGTTCTTTCCCGGATTTGAGGGCTTTGAAGTCATCTGGAAAGCTTTCTGACTGGGCTTGAGAAAGGACAAGGGCTTTGATCTCAGCCTGGGTGGATGATGTGGTTCTATTAGGGGAGTGTTCAGCAGTATTCTAAAGGCTTTGGTGGGTGGCTTCAATAAGACCCGGCCAGGAACTAAATTGACTGGGATCTGGCCGATCAGAGGGCTTGCTGACCTCTGTTAGGCCACAGAACAGGGGTTTTCTTAAGTCAGGGACTGGATCAGTGGTGGATGGTGAAAGAACGGGCCATTGATCCGCAGACAAGGCTAGAAATGATGGGCCTCTGTTCCATCTGCAAGGTACGGTCAGCTCCATTAATCTCTTGCCTCTCGTTACGTCATCAGCAGGATTATTGTCTGTTCCTACATAACGCCACTGCTCAGGGGAAGTTAGCTCTAGGATTTCTGTAATGCGGTTGGCAACAAAGACTTTGTACCGGCATGACTCTGACTGCAGCCACGTCAAAACTACAGTTGAATCAGACAAAAGCACTGTTTTGTCAATGGAGATTGTTAACTCACTGCTGATTAGTTGAGCCAGCTGGGCACCTGTCAGGTCTGCAAATAGCTTGAGACGAGGGATGGTGAGATGCTTCTTGGGAGCTACACGGGATCGAGCCATAAGAAATGAAACATGGGTTCCTCCATTCTCATCCTCCATCCTCAAGAAGGCTACAGAGCCATAAGCTCTTTCAGAGGCATCACAAAAAATATGGAGTTCTCTTTTCATCACAGTACAGGGAATGTCGTACTCATACCATCTTGGGTACTGAATGTTGGTGAGGTAAGAGAGCTCGTTCTCCCATTCTGACCATGCTCCAAGTTCTCCTGGGGTTATGGGCTCGTCCCATTCTCTCTTTTTCATCCACAGCTGTTGGAGGAAGATTTTAGCTTTGGTTGTAAAAGGTATTATATACCCAAGGGGGTCATACTGGGTTGCAAGTACTTTGTACACGTTCCTCATCGTTAAAGCTGTAAACACTACGGGCCTATGCTTGTAGCCTAGAGTGTCTGAGGGGAAGTGCCACTTTAACTCTTTAAGAGTGCCCTCTGTTGTGTCTGTGTTGTGACTCAGCCAACGCTCTGTACTGTCTGCCTGGGCCTCTGTAGGTAGATGATTTACAACTTCCTCAATGTTGCTGGCCCACTGCCTGATGTCAAAGCTGCCAATGGAAAGCACATCTCTCAGCTCAGTTATCAGTTCTTTGGCCAAGGGAGGGAATGTAGACAGTTGTCCACATTAAAGGACTGAAGGACTGTTTCAGCAACATTTCCACTATGATCTTGATGGGCTTGTGCATGTCTTTGAACAGCATAGATTGCACAACAAGGGCTGCAGGTGGTGCCAAATGGCAGTACTTGCCATTCGTACACATCTGGAGGGTCCTCTTTCTTAAGGTCCCGCCACAGGAATCTCAACAGTGGTCTGCCCTTTGGCCTCTTATTTGGTGGAACATTGATTTTATGTCCCCCCTGATTGCCACTTGATGCTGTCGGAAGCGGAGCAACACACCTAAGAGTGATGGGCCGAGTATTGGTCCTGGGAGGAGTTGGTCATTCAAAGCTTGGCCTTGGTAGGAGAATGAACAGTTAAAGACTGTGCGTTTTTTCCCATTGTGCTCCACTATGTGGTGGGGGATGTACCAGGACTCTAATGACTGAGATATCTGGTCCATAGTGAGTTTGTTTACATAGCCTGCCTGTACCAGCTTATCTATTTCTTTGGTGTAGACTACTGATAGCTCTGGGGTTTTTGCTAAATGGCGTTCGGTGTGGCGCAGAAGGGGCATAACTGACTCCTTGCTGGCCTGCAGTTTTGGGCTATGAGGGATGCGAAGGAGGAGCGTGGCATAACGTTCAGTCCCATCAATCTTGACTCTGACGGTTTTGGCCTCCATCATTCCCATGGCCTGCTTGTCCTGTTTAGAACTTGTTATCAGTTTTTCGTTTCGGAAGGGGAGGATATCCATCTGCCATAGTTTTTCCACCTGGCGGTTGAGTTCTGCATATGGAGTGCCAGTCGTAGTGAAAAGGGCTTGGGTGGCCGAGCGCTCCTGAAGGAAAGTTTGCCCTTGGAGTGTCCAACCTAGCTCGGTATGGATGGCTACTGGTGTCCCTGGTGGGCCAAAGCAAACTTTCTTTGTGGGGGTTATAAGGTGACTGTTATGACTGAAGCACCATCTAAGGTTTCGGTCTCTTGCTTGATAGTACGTATTAACAGGTGCCCTGGGGACCCTACGAGCCCTAGCTGCTTGGTGGCTTCTGATAGAAGTATGGTATGTTGAGAGCCATCATCGAGAATTGCGTAGGTATCAATGGTGTGGTTTTTTGTACGAGGCTTTAAAGGGGACATATTCAGAAAAATTGTTGAACATATATTTGGGTAACCTGAGTGTCTACTGACCCACAAAATCTGAAATAAATCCATCCAGTCCTTTGTTTGTGGTCTGCAGAAGTCTTACAACACAGAGAAAAATGCTCTGTTTGAAATGTGCTCTCCTTGTCATGTCACAGTGGGATTCTGGTACCACCTATAAACTCCACCCCCAGCCTAGAACAAAACTTTAGTGCAGGTCGGCCATTTTTATTCTTGCTAGTGAAGGAGTGATGTCTACTGGGAAAAGGAGACTGAAGGTTTAAAGGGCTATAATATGTCCTCTAATAAACTTGCTTTTTGGAGAGTTAGGATTTTTAAAGGGTCCTCGGCAGGTATAATCTTATTGTTGGAACCAGCTTCCTGGGACTCCCCGCAATAATTTATGCTGCTCCTTGTTACTCAGTTAATTTTACAGCATGACATATTGTGGTTTAACATGTGGGGAGTGTCTGTGTTTTGAAATAAACAGCCTCAAAGAATTGTTTGGCTCTCCAACCTGTGTCTGTGTTCTAGTTTTTAATGACCGTCTCATTTCTCTGTAGATGTACAACACTTTGCCCTGGCTGATGAAATGGCTCCCCGGATCTCACCAGAAGGTTTTTACTCTGGTACAAAGGATCGTTGACTTCATAGAAATGAAGATCAAAGAACACAGAGATAGTCTAGACCCGTCCTCACCAAGAGACTACATTGACTGCTTCCTCACAGAGATGGGAGAGGTAAAAACTTCCATCTGTATGTCTCATGTTTGTTATCTTTATAGTTTCTGATGAACTATGTTAACTGATGCATCTGTAATTTGTTTTATTGATAGAAGGAGGACAAAGACTCTGGTTTTGATATCAAGAATTTGTGTTTTTGCACCATGGACCTGTTTGGTGCTGGAACTGAAACTACTACCACTACTCTACACTGGGGACTGCTGTACATGATCTACTACCCTCAAATACAAGGTGTGTGTGTGTGTGTGTGTGTGTGTGTGTGTGTGTGTGTGTGTGTGTGTGTGTGTGTGTGTGTGTGTGTGTGTGTGTGTGTGTGTGTGTGTGTGTGTGGGGGTGTTGATTCCATGCTTGTTTAATGTGTCTTACCCCTAACCCACTTTACGTTGTTGTGACAGTCCATGGACTAATGGACGATCTAAGGGACTCCACTGTTATGCCGTAAGGCGCCTTGCACCTGTGGGTGTTGATGGTGTTGCTACACCCACACTTTGACTGAAACATGATTTCATCCCCCACACTTTTTACTAAGAGAGCTGTTAATGAAAACCTATTAGTCAAGTTGGTTCTATTTCATCCCCGCTGTGCTTAGAGCACTGGATATTCCCTTTGGTTATATCTTACAGTGTCATCAGAGGTTATGTTCTTATTTTCTTCTCACGGGGAGTTTGCATCAACTTTCATCGCATTAGGCTCTCATTCCTCAGCTCAAAGCTCACTGAGTGAGTCGGGGAACAGCTCCATGCAGGCCATCATGCGTATGGCCCTGGATCGCCTGCGGTTAGAAATACCACAACAGGCCGAATAAGCCCCAGAGAACGCCTTCTTCAGGCGCACATTTGCGTCGTTGGGCTCTCCCTCTCTCTAATGGTGCTTACCAGGTGCATGACGGCTGCTCTTGCACCTCTGCAGTCTCAGGGCATGAAGATTCTGCCATATCTGGATACCTGGCTGATCAGTGCGCCTTCCCATGCTTCCCAGGACACAGCTTGCCTTCTCCCCTACATAGCCCAGCTGGGCTTCCAGGTAAACCAAGAGAAAAGTTGCATGAACCCCTCTCAGACCACAACCTTTATTGGTGTGGCCTTGGACACGATAAACATGAGGGCCCATCCATCCCCTTGCCGTGTGGACAACATTCTCCACGTCCTTCCTCTCTTTCAAAGGTGCAGGTTATTGCCCTACATCACATTCTGTTGTCTTGATTTAGTTGTGGTATCTTTGTTCGGTTGGTTGACCTTGTTGATGGTTATTTTCTTCAGCAATTGTTTTATTAAAGCTCCTGGGAGGATTGTTTTAGTTAGTTATGAAGCTCATTTAAACTTAGACTGATATCTTTAAATGGTTTACAAAAGCAAACAAGATTTTTTATCTTTTTTTATTTTTTATTAAGTTATTCTTATAAGTTACTGCTTTCAGCGGGTTGGTGTCATTTTCTACAGCCAAGATTCAGAGTTAGGGATATATTTGACGCTTCAAACTTGGCAGAAGGAGATTTTTCATCAGTAAACACAACTTACACAAGCACAGGACAAGATCAGCGAAGAGATAAGAGGTCAAACTTTGTCTCCAGGGGATGCTTAGTGTGACACAACGGTTTTTAGTTGTACGGTGTTAAGCTCTCAGGTTCACAGTCATTTTGTCTAAAAGTGGAAATCATCCTTTGTAATTAGCAATTAAAATGAAATGTCATTATATATAATGAGGTAAAATAAGTGTATAAAGAAGTTTTTTATAAACATGTTTGCATGATTGTTATCCTAATTTACCTTACACACATTTAAGCCATCATAAGAATTGTTTTGTATCCCAGCTCCATTGGTTGCCTGATAAATCATTCAACACTTTATAGGGTGTTATAAAAACTGTCCCTTCATCCAGTGTATCCTCTAGTAACTAGGGTTCATCTTAAAAGCAGGAGATATGGTGACTACACACCATCTTTATATGACTGAAATACATTAAAAAAGCTACAACAGGCTGTATGGGCGATATACAAATAGACTATATGAAGTATGTTTAATTTCTAAGAACTCAAGGTTATATATATCAATACTGTTTTTTAGTTCATTAATATTTCACAACTGATGTCAAGACAATGCTTTATTTTTTTAGAATGAAATAGAAACAATGTCATAGGTGACAATATTGTTGAAAGCAGCGAGTTGACTCTGAGTGTCATCATATAAATCATATGTAAGATAGAAAATATGAGACAAAGTGTATTAGGAATAACTATAAAATGTTTAATTATATATATATATATATAAATATATATTACAGAATACAATTATATTGTGTTTTGTTGTTAAGTCTTAATCAATTGTTTGTGGCCACCTCCTCCCACATACACATCCATAGGGCCCCATTGTACCAGGTCGCCATGAAATCCTGGCTGCACTAGTTTCCTGTTAGGGGCTGGTGACAGCATAGGGTCAAGTGAAAAGTCAAATAACTTGCTTTTATGTTGAGATAACAGTCTGAAGAAGATAAAAATGACATATTTTAATGTTTGGTGTCCTTAATTAAAAAATGACAGACTTTGATATTCATACCTTTTGAATTTTTGTTTCAATTTTCAATTTCCGCCTAAACTACATGTGTGTTTAAGTGTGAAAAATTCAAAAAATGAAAATGGTATAGTTACAAACTTTGCTTAATTGTAACTAATATCTATCTGTGAACATCCTGTGCAAATTTAGTGAAATTCTGATTCCCAGAGATACATGTGATAAGGCTAGAGCTGTCCCTTTTGGAGAAGCCCTAATTTGACCTATTTTCGTTTTTTTGGTAAAATGCATAAAACATCCAAAAAATGTTATTTTGCAGTAAAATATTTTCATATAACCATCCGTTTCATAAACTAGACATGTTCAAGTTATGAAAAAGTATGGTTGTGCTTTGTTCTACCTCGGGTAGGGGTATCTCAAAAACTAAAGCCTTTTGGGGGGGTTTGTTCCTCTACCATATGTGCTGCTGTCTCATGGGCATCGCCGAGCACATTCTCCAGGTATTGCAGCGTGAATGTTGCCAATCCCTATCCAATGGAGGTGACCCTCCTGTTGGAGTCCTCCGATTCTGCTCAGTGAGGTATATAATCAGGGTTTCTTTTGACCTTGCTGGTAAACGTGACTATTCAGCCAATCATTACAGTTTGACCAACCCAGCTGTCCAGAGAAGAGTTTAAAGTTGAAGCTCAGTAAAGTTACCTTCGGGGGGTAAGGAAAGTTACTTTCTTTTTAAATAAAAGCACATTTTATATGAAAACTGGACACAAAGACTGAGGCTAACAGCAATAAGAAAGGCAAAATAAAAGTATCACAAAGAGCAGTTATGGGAGCTTAAACAACTACTCATGTGTCACCCACACTTTTAACATTGCTGCTCCGCTCCTGTACGCTGGTTTCCTTGTATTACACCAAAACTAAAACACTGCGACTGTTTATTGCTTAACCAGTGTTAATTTTCACACAATGCCGGCATTCCAGGAGCACATGAGGCGAGATGTGTAAGAACACAACTGGCAGAAGAGGTTGCCCACGCTGGACCATTTATACAGAAAAGCCACAATATTAGTCTAACAGTGGCGCTTGCACAGGCTGTGTATAAGAGGCTTGAATCTGACCTGCAGATGGACAATAGTAACAGGCAAAGGTAATCAATAATACATCAAATAAAAAGTACAGCCAAAACTTTGAAGTTTGGATTCGAGGGACCCAGCTGACAGGATGTTGTTAACAGGGAGGCTGTGAATTGTTTCTGTGGACAGGACTGGGCTTTCTTTCTTAGGGCCCCAATCACAAAGAGACGCATTGCTAGACAAGCGTCGCTTTCCTCTGGTACAGCGCATTTGCCGGGCACCCTTTTCTGTTTTTCTAGCAGTTTTTGGGCGCACATAAATGTAAAAAAAAAAACCTCTCAGCTGCCACGCTTACGGCCAACTTCCACTAATTCCGGCAGCAGAGCTGATAAGTTTTTTTCTTTATTCAATGTGTGTGCTTTCACTGGGTCCGCTGTGCTGCGTCTCAGCTCCATCTCAGCCCCGGCAGTCTGGAGCCCTCTGCAGCAGATATGCAGGGCTTCTATTTGTGCTGGATGCCGGAGCCCACCACATCAATTTAGCACAGAAAAGAACAAGCTGGGGGTGCTGGTGGAGCAGTGGCACAGTGGTGCAGTGGTTAGTGCACGCGCACCCCATGTACGGAGGCTGTAGTCTTCCAAGCGAGCGACCCAGGTTCGAATCCCACCTGTGGCTCCTTTCCCTCGTCATTCCCCACACTCTCTCTCTCCCTGATTTCTGACTCTATCCACTGTCCTATCTCTACATTAAAGGCACAAAAAGCCCAAAAATGAATCTTTAAATAACAAAAAAAAAGAACAAGCTGGACGGGAAGTCAGACACCGAAACAACATTAAAACATCCAGTTTATTTTCAGAATAAAACACTCTGCTTTGTATTCCTGTGTCTCGGCACTCCAGCTGCTGGCTGTGCTCTCCGAGTTGCGGACAGAGAACGCAGCCGGTGGGTGTTGAAGGACGAGACTGTACGGAGCTGTAACAGACCGTAGCGGACATGCAATGCAGACCGTATCTGGTGGAAGTTCGGGGTTAGAGTGACGCGTCTCTGTTTGATCCAGCCCTTAGTCCACTGCCATTGTGACACTGCCCCAGAAAAAAAGCAAAATGGAGTGATGAACAGACATGGGCTTGTATTCTGAGGCTGGAGAAGAGGAATAACAATAGATGGCTTAAGGTGATCAGAAAGACCAAAACTGACGAGCCAATGTAAGCTTTTCGAATAACAAGAGAGATATTTAAGTCTGTGCATGTGGATTATGGGTAATAAGCCTATGAACTTACATGGTTATCCATTTTTACAGAGCGAGTCCAGGCTGAGATAGACGCTGTGATTGGTTCATCCAGAGCGCCCTCTCTAAATGACAAAGAAGACATGCCCTATACTAACGCAGTCGTTCATGAGATCCAGAGAATGGCCGACATCATTCCCCTTAATGTGATCCACATGGCAACCAAGGACACAACACTCGACAAGTACACAATCCCAAAGGTACGTAATGCATTCTGCTTTAAGTCCAGTTTGGCTCAGCGGTTCAGGTTTTTATTAGTCTTCAAAATGGAAAGAGCAATTGACAAAATGATCAGCTTTAAGTTTATTTCAATGATTAAAAAAGACCTTGAAGATTAACCAGATATTTGCTCTATTTTATTAAAGAAATACTAAGAAAACAATCACAGCTTGAATGACAGTTTTAATAAGTGTCATTTCCTCAGGGCACCATCATCATGCCCACCCTGAACTCAGTTCTTCACGATGAGACGATGTGGGAAACTCCACACTCCTTCAACCCTCAACACTTTCTGGATCAGGACGGCCAGTTTAGGAAGAGAGAAGCCTTCCTTCCTTTCTCAGCAGGTTGGTCAGTTGTTAAAATTTTACACTGAAAATTAAAAGTAGATAAAACCACCAGGTTTTGTGGAGCCAGATATAACCACATTTTGGCCAAGAGGGTTAACCTGATTGTAGAAGGGTTCATGCAGAAACAAAGTTACAGAGCTGTGGGTCAGTGGTACAGTCGATCGTCTGCACCAGAAGGTCGGGGTTCGATCCCCAGCTCCTGCAGCTACATGTCTGATGTGTCCTTCGGCAAGACACTTAACCCCAAGTTGCTCCTTCTGCTTCATCGTCAGTGTGTGAATGTGTATGAATGGATGAGTTAATACTGATGGACTCTTTACTCAGCAGCCTCTACCATCAGTGTGTGAATGTGTATGAATGGATGAGTTAATACTGATGGACTCTTTACTCAGCAGCCTCTACCATCAGTGTGTGAATGTGTAGGTTTGACCTGCAGTGTAAAAGCACTTTGAGTAGTCAGAAGACTGGAAAATAAATATATAAGCTCAAGTCCATTTACCATAATGGACCTGGGATCTTGAGCTGTAGCAATATTATCAATCAAAATGCACCTCTTCTGTTAAAACCACTAACCTGTGTGTCTCCTCAGGGAAGCGTGTGTGTCCCGGGGAGCAGCTGGCCAGGGCAGAAGTATTCCTCTTTTTTACCTCCCTTCTCCAGAGGTTTTCTTTCTCTGCACCGGACGGAGAGCAGCCCAGTCTGGAGTTCAAGTTAGGAGGTGCTCGCTGTCCCAAACCTTATCGCCTCTGTGCTGTTCCCCGATAAACCACCAGCTGTCCCAGAGTCACCATCTATGTTCCAGTCTATTCACTTTGTAGTATATTAGTGTCTGTCCTTTTTCTACATTTGAAGTAAAACCAAGTCTGACAGTATGATTCTTCTTCTTATAAATAAACAAATTTAATATATATTGTTATTATGGTTTCTTCATTTTAACGAACCAAATCAAGTCTCTCAATGCATTGAAAAGAGCACTTAGAGCCTGCTTTCTGGAATTAAACGTTTGACATGTTATATAATATGTAAATGCAGAAAGCTTGCTTCATAAAAACAACCTAAACATGAACCCCCTTACCTCTGGGTTTACCCTGTAAAGCAGTTTAAGGCCTAGTCCACACAGAGGCAGTTATTTTACAGAGGTTTTTCTTATTTGTTTTGAAAAATAATCCCGTTGCTCATACACCACCAATGAAGCGGCGGGAGTAATTCGGGTTAAGGGTCTTGTCCTAGGACACATGTTGGACATGTTGCTGCAGGAGCTGGGGATCGGATTCCCAACCTTCTGGTTGAGAGATGACCACCTCTACCAAATGATCCACAGCGCTTCCTAGCTTGTCTGTTTAAATGTTTACTTAGAAGGTTTGCACAATGGAAGTTAAACCTAAAATCTTGTCTTTACTTAAAACGCGGCAGTGATGACGTCTTGTTTGTTTTTTGTAAAGGCTCTCCACAGATCTGATGACTGACGGGTTGATCTGGGACCAGACGGTTAAATCATGTATTTATTTAATGTTTATCGAGTCAGCTGATGCCACACACTACATATTTTAAAGCCTTAGCTCATTTGCAATGCCTGTCCCTAGATTTGCCTTTAAAATACATAAAATTCAACTCAAGATATGAGAGTATCATAGTATATAAAAAAAACAAAAAGGCACAGGCGAGTGTCAGACTGTTTCTTATCATCTGCTTGGGTTGGGAACTGGAGGGTCGCCGGTTCACTGCCTAAGCACTGCCGAGGTGCCCT
This sequence comes from Labrus bergylta, assembly GCF_963930695.1. Lineage (NCBI taxonomy): Eukaryota > Metazoa > Chordata > Actinopteri > Labriformes > Labridae > Labrus > Labrus bergylta. The sequence continues at coordinate 32,415,982 of NC_089200.1, read as the reverse complement.
TTAGCAAGGTTCCCCTCTGTTACAGATACAAGTACGTTGCAGTTATAAAAGCAAGACGGATAAAATACAAGTACAAAAAGAGTGCTTTATAAGTAGACTATAGACAGTGTGGTGACTATTTTTAAAACAAACCCTGTATTGTCCAAAGCAGTCACCACTGAGATGTGAGCTGTGGAACTATTTCCAGACATGTGCTCCTGGCGTTGCAACAAACAAATGTCTGATACTCTTTTCCAATAGAGTCTTCAATCTGTTTATTATAGTTATAGGGGTTCAATAATGCACATTCATGTCTCATTCTGTCCAATACATCATAAAGCATCAACTGTTACATTCAAGTCAACCTGACACAAAAAAGTATATGCTTCCAAACACACACCTGAATCCAATTACCTGGAGTCTTGGCTTTATGCACAGCACAAGTCAAGACTCCACCTAGTGTTCAGAGTTGGAATTACACTCAAAATACAATTTCACAGTGTTGTGTTAGGTTTCTTACAAGGATCAAATAAAAACAAGCATTTTGGCTCCTACAGACAGATTATAACGCACTTTACATTTGAAGCATATCTCCCAGTGTTACAAGTTCAAATAGAGAGATTTGAGCTTGTGTGTGTGTGTGTGTGTGTGTGTGTGTGTGTGTGTGTGTGTGTGTGTGTGCGTGTGTGTGTGTGTGTGTGTGTGTGTGTGTGTGTATGTGTGAGTTGTCCCTCAAGCACTGCACATTCAACAATACAGGTGTTGTGTAGGGCGGGCCGCCCCCCCAATATAATGGTAGGGGAAACACTTTAGTTAATCTTGATTAATCTCATGTTATTTTGTCCCTTCAGGCTCACCGTAGATAGTGGTCCTCAGTGTCTCCCTGTAGTCTCAGTGATGTAAAAGAAGAACACTGCTGCATCTTTGAATGTCTCATTTCACTTTAACAAACTTTCAGACAGCTCAGCTGACGAGTCCAAAGTAATATCCACCTTATGACATCACACATTGACCTTATGACATCACACATTGACCTTATGACATCACACATTGACCTTATGACATCACACATTGACCTTTGTTACCGTTCCGTTGAGCTGTTTGACTTCAGTTTGGGATCCCTAACCACTTCTTGTTTCTGTGCTTAACTTCATGTCCTAACCTTCACTCTACAGGAAGGGCCTTACTGTATTTTTATACTACAACAAAACCTGGGTCACAAATATGAGATGAGTTTTATACAGAGCCTCTTTGACTATCTGTTGCAAAGAAATTAATTTAAAGGAGCAATATGTAACTCTGACCCCTAGTGTTTAAAATGGGTACTGCAGTCTAAATTCTAAACATTGTAGAGAGCTTTGCTACCTCCTTGACTGCATTATTCGGCTCTACTTATTTGTGCGAGTCAGCCTTTTCCCACATGAAGATTATTAAGTCCAAATACCGTTCCACCATGACTGATGATCATTTGGAAGCCTGTTTGAGGCTGGCTACCAGCAGCTACTGTCCGGACTATGCAACCCTGGCTGACTCCATTCAGTGCAAGTCATCAGAGTAAGGTAGTGACCATAAATGTAATAAATTGTATTGTGCCATGAGGGTTAATACAGTGATTCAAGGTATGCCAACATATATATATATACATATATATATATATATATATAAATTATATTCAGTATAAATACATATATTTAGCATATTTGAATGCAGGTAGATCATTTTGACATGGTCATTTTAAAAGTAGCTCGCAAGCCAAATAAGTGTGGGCACCCCTGACCTAGGAAATAAACTCCAGAGACATAAAAAATACATAACTCATAAGTGGTTGAAACCTCATGCCCCCTTAATTGAGGTTTGGATGGACATAGTTTACTAAATATATATGAAGGAGAAACTGACATATTCACTAACATTACAACAAAATAAATTCACCAACATATGGTTGAGGTGGGTCAACTTTATCAAGCCCCAAAGACAAAAATTTAAAAAAGACACTTGCACACAACGTAAGTGTGCGAGATGATGATGCTGAAATTATTCAATGTGGAATATAGTTCTGTTTCTTTAGTACTGGAAACTGAGACCTGTGTAAACCAAGGCACGCACCTATGAGGAAGGAAATATACACATTTTTATTCAGAGATCTTTTCATTTTGATACTTTTGTTTTTTATGTTTGTTTTTAAATCTCATTTGTGCATTTCTTGTAAACTAGATGCTGAGCAAGAGTGAGGATTATTTCTACTAATATCGTAAAGTATTTTTTTATCTGTTTGTTTGTAAGCCAAATCATACTGTGACTGAAAGGTATTGTAAGGTAAAAGAGTACAGCAATCACTATACTGTATATATAGAAATGTTGTGCTTTCACACAATGCACTAAAATATGTGGTAAATGGACTTGAGTTTATAAAGCGCTTTTCTAGTCTTCTGACTACTCAAGGCGCTTTTACACCACATGCCACACCTACACATTCACACACTGATGGTAGAGGTTGCTGTGTAGGGAGACAATCAGAAGTAACTGATCTCATTCATACGTATTCATACGCTGCCGCCGATGCAGTGGGAGCAATTCGGGGTTAAGTGTCTTGCCCAAGGACACATCAGACATGTTGCTGCATGAGCACCTTCCGGTTGAGAGACGATGAATCTACCACTGACCCACAGCCGCTTGTGATGGTGTAACACGGGCACGCCATGAATGTTTTTGTACATGCTTCAACTTCTGGATGCCAAGCAAAAGAAAGTAAAAAAGAAAAGAAAAATACATTTGTGTATTTTGTGATCATTTTATTATATTATTCACTTGTAAATATTATTACTTGAGTTTAACCTTTTTTAGAACTTTGTAAAAAACATTACAGCGTAAATGCATGTTTAAAAGAATCAGTATATGACGCTTTCATACATTTTGTCATTAATAACAAGGAACAAAAGAAGGTTGTATATTCAGAAGCATTAATACAAATGATACATAATACAATGAAAGGTTGAGTTTGGGCATAATATATAGTATTAGTTCTTAAGGGCTTTTGTCCACAGACAGCAGTTTTTGCACTGGCAGCACTCGTTTTCAAAACAAAACAAATGTAGTTCAGTGTTTTTAGAGCTCAGAGTCCTGGGTGGTAAAAAGTCCTCTGCGTCAGCTGTTTTTGACGCTGCGCTCACAGCGCTCTCAGTCGACAACAGAACAACTTTTGGAACAGCACCACGGACTTCAATGTCACTTACAACATCAGGCTTTGTCAACAACAATGGCGGAGGAGACGCCAGTCTGACTAATTTTTTCAACAATACAATTTCCATGTGTAGAGCTACTGCTGGTGTCAGTACAGGACTACTTTTTACATTGTTTTCATGTTTTCTTGGTGATATTTCCTTGAATTTAAGCAAATATTATGCACATGGAGCTATCTAAAACACACCTAACAGACATTACTGAGGGAAGCGGAAGTTTACTTTTCTCACCTACAGTAGCTACAGTGCAATGGTAAAAAGGGCTCTGAAACGGAAGTCTTCAGCGTTTCCAGCACAAAAAGCGTTGTCTGTGGACACAGGTCCTAAGGTATTAAGTTTGTCTTGTCTATTAAACTTTGATTAGATGTTGCATGGCTCAGGGAGATGTCGTTCAGTTTAACGCACTTTAGCGTAAACCTTGAATGGGTGAGGCACGCGTGTCATTCCAGTGATTCCTTCAGTGCTAAGCTCAACTCCATCAGGAACAGAAAAAGAAAACTTCTGTAGTAGACCAACCAAAAATAGGAACAGCTCCATCTTGGCAAGACTTTCTCCAAGACACACACGTTTCCCTGAAATGACCAATAATAACAACGCATACTGAAGTAAGAGCTCAGGAATAAACTGTATTCTGCATCAGGTTAAAGTTAAGTTTCATGGGGAAGTGGTGTACCTGCAGAGAAGGGAAGGAAAGCTTCTTTCTTCAAGAACTTTCCCTCAGAGTTGAGGAAGTGTCCAGGGTTGAAGGTGTCTGGAGTCTCCCACTCAGTCTTGTCAAACAGCACAGAGGTCAGGATGGGCATCAGGGTCGTGCCCTAAAAAAACCCATCAAAAAGCAAAAATTAATGCAAAAATAGCAGTTTAGAAGTATAGGGTTTAAATTACTTTTAAGGCTGCAGGATATATAATTTCAGCATCATCATCTCGCATCATCTGTGCGATTAGTCACACTGCAAGGACATAAAAAATAAAAACATATATTTGAGCCTTTCAATTAAGTTTATGTATCCTGTCTAAGCCCATTCACATTACTAATAGATCTAAATGAGCATACATTTATATATTTTACCACATTACATGCAACTATGTTCATAGTTAGAACACCTTCTCAGCGCTCTGTCATCTCACCTGCTGTTATCAGGGTCGGCTTCCAGGTCTGTGCGTTCAACTTAGTCTTCAGTCAGAACGGGCTCTCGGTTTCATTTTTGAGGCCTAAGTTTCGATCTTCTGATAGCCCATTCTATTGTTTATTTCACGTCCTCCTTCCCATTCCTTACGATTTCATGAGCTGCCATAAAACTTGAAGCAGTCGTAGTTTAATGTCGAAGTAGTAGTATTATTTAATAAATATTCCCGCAATATTATTTGGCCGCGGAGGGAAACTTAAATGATGGAACCTCAGTGCATGAGCGCGTTATTAAAAAGTCTGACCTGATGTGAGAAGAATCACTTGCAGGAAATATTATAGATCAATATCGATAATTAACGGATATCAACATGATTAAAACGCAAATAGCGTTCCCGGAGGCAGTGAGAGACAGAGGCAGACAGGTGAGAGTCTGTAATCATAATTTCAGGGAGAGTCAGGGTGAATTCTGCTGAGCAGAGTGAAGCAGTAAACTTTAAAAAATATCACAATATATATCGCGGGATACAAAAATATTGCAATGTAATTTTTTCCCAATATCGTGCAGCCCTAATGATTTTGAAGGACATGTACCTTAGGGATGAAATAACCACCCAGTGTTGTGTCCTTGGCAGCCATTCTGAATCCATTGAGAGGAACGATATTTCCATATCTCTGGATTTCATGGATGACAGCATCAGTGTAGGGCAGGTTGGGTCTGTCGGCCATAGTGGGCAGGCGGCTTTGTCCAATCACGCCATCTATCTCTGCCTGGACTTTCTCTAAAATACAGTAAAGGTGAAGGAACAGAAAAAGAAAAAGTACAACTTGAAATGACAAATTTATATCTTGACATGTTAACTTAAAAATGATGGTTGAGGATGTTTGTCTCCTATCAGTCACATTAAAATGACTCCAGTACGGAGTAGAGAAAGAACTATACTGAACATGACCATGTGAGTGATCTTTACTGCAGAACTTGTTGTTCAGGCAAGCCGTCCATCAACAATCTGGTGGGGAGGGGGGGGGGGGTTGTTCTGGCAGGCCGTCAACCAACGAGCTCAAGAGTTCCCAGGAAAGTAGGTGGTTAGTGACTGAGATTTATCAAAAAGGAGAGTTTTAAGTCTATTCTTAAAAATACAGACTGTGTCTGCCTCCTGGACCCCGGCTGGAAGACAGTTCCAGAGGAGAGGAGCCTGATAACTGAAGGTTTTACCTCCCATACTACACTTAGAGACTGTAGGTACCACTGGCAAGCCTGCATTCTGGGAGCGTAATGTTCTCGAAGGGTAAAACGTCACTAGTAGCTCCTTAAGATAAGATGGTGCCTGGCCATTTAGAGCTTTGTAAGTGAGAAGAAGGATCTTGAATTCTATTCTAGATTGTATAGGGAGCCAGTGCAGAGAAGCCAACACAGGAGTAATGTGGTCCCTTTTCCTAGTTCTGGTCTGTACACGAGCTGCAGCCTTCCGGACTAGTTGAAGAGTCTTTAGAGACTTACCAGAGCACCCTGACAAAAGAGAGTTACAATAATCCAACCTGGAGGTAACAAATGCATGAAATGCATGTGGTTCACAAATGACAAACAGTTTGTAAATGCAGACTGAACACTTTATATATTTGTGGATTTCTATTACATATATACAAAATTATAAATATTTGTGTGTGAATCAGAAATACATTTGTGAATCTTATTTTTTTATTTGTGGATTTGTTTTACATTTATATAGAATGAAATATATTTGTGTGTGCATTGAAATACATTTGTGAATCCTTCTGTGTGCTTTTGTGTGTATTGAGACTGATCTAACTCCATAGTAGCCGGACTTACCGCCAGTGGACCCGGTCGGGCTCAGCCCAAAAGAACTACATGGAGCCACTTCCCTTTTGGCACACCACCATCGGGGAAAGGCATGGGGTTTGGGGGCATGCTATACTGGGTGACAGGCGTATGCGGGGGCCTGGGTGTGATAATCCCCTGTTGTGCAGAGTGGTTATTTGGACATGGAACATCAGCTCTCTGGTGGGGAAGGGGCTCAAGCTGGTGCAGGAGGGGGAGCGCTACAAGCTAGATGTATGCGGCAAGGACTGGCTTGTTGTTTTCTTGGTTATTCTGTGTTTCATAATATCCTTACTAAATACACATGAAGAGTTGGTGTGTTAGTTTCATTTCAAGAATGCTAATCGTAATTGAAGATACACTTAAATATTAGATTAATTGTTTTAACGTCTTTTATTGGCCCTTTTATTTAGTTTTGATAAAGGTGTTGCTTTAAGTTACTGTAGCTTTCACAGGGCACAACGTGGCACATTTCCCTCATTGAGCTGAGGGCTGTGTGGAGTATTGACAAGCTGTGGAGATGCGCGGTTTTCATACTGCGTCCTTGTCAGTGTTCGTGTCTAAACTTGTGCTACTTGGATTCAGTACCAACCTGTGGATTTTATTCTTGTGACACTTTAGAATGAAAGTTGGATGCATCAGGTGGACATGTGTATGCCAGGACTACCAGCTAGCTTTACATTTTGTCAGTAACACTAGATAGTGTGATAGTTGGGCTCACCTCAACACAGCATTAGTTCTGGAACCAAATTCCTGGAGAGGGGCTAGACTCTGTTGTTCAGGGTGAGAGGCACTGGGCAGGTGTGGGGATACAAACAACCCCCTCGCTTATCGCTGCTGTGTTGGAGTTTGCCCAGGTGAACAAGAAGGTCACCAACAATAATTTGAGGAACTCCTGAACCAAACCAACGCGTCACGTTTCCTGAAGGACGTTTTGGCAGAGGTCACTGTCTGTGGGTCTTGTTCATGAGTGAGTGTAAGATCGGATGTGAGATTCACAGGCAGATTGGCTCAGCGTCGGCAGTAATGCGGGCATTATACTGAACCGTTGTGTTTAAGAGGGAGCTGAGGCTGAAGGCAAAGCTCTCTATTAACAGGTCGATCTTTGCTCCAACCCTATGGTCATGAGCTATGGGTAGTGACCGAAATAAGATCGTGGTTACAAGCAAACAAAATGAATATCCTCCAAAATGAACATCCTCCTGGGCATATCCTTAGAGATAGGGTGAGGAGCTTTGACTTTCAGGGGAAGCTCAGAGCAGAGCTGCCACTCCTTCACATCAAATAGAGCCAGTTGAGGTGGTTCGGGCCTCTGATTAGGATGCCTCCCGGATGCCTCCCTTTAGAGGTTTTCTGGCCACGCCCAACTGGGAGGAGAGCCCAGTGTAGAACCAGAGTTCCCAAGAGGGACTATATATCCCATCTGATCTGGAAAATGTTGCTGGGGAGAGGGAAGTCAGGGTTGACTTACTTTGTCTGCTGCCACCACAATCCACCTCGGAAATGCTGAAGGAATTTGATGGGTGGAGGGATAACCCCTGTCATTCTTACCTGAAATCACCAGTGTTGCCCTGGTTACATGAGCCATTACTCTGGCTGGATTACATTAAATTGGAATTATGCCTTCTTTTTTTACATTTTCAATACTTTTGTTTATTCCAAAATACCTAAAACAAATAATACATTTCAATCAACCTCAGCGGTAGACTAAATAGTAAAAGCATAGCCTCCCAGAACTGCCATCATGGCTGTGGTCTTGTTTTCTTGCTGTTTCACAGTAAGTTAAAGGGATTCTTCACCCGTTGAAACATGAATCTGTATTGACATTGGGTCATATATGTAGTAGAAATGTGAAATACATTTTTAAGTTGGTACCTTCTTGGCCGACAAAAGGCAGAAATTGTCTTACGTGGATGAAAGACACAAAATCCCAGAATGCACAGCACCGCATTCCACTCCCACTAAGGTCCTCGATTTCAGAATCAGAATCAGAAATACTTTATTAATCCCAGAGGGAAATTCGATCGTTACAGTTTCTCCAAAATATACAATATAGCAGTAGAAATATAGTAATAAAAACATTAGCCAGCAACGGCCCCGGTGGCCAGTGCTAGCTGCGGCCAGCGACGGCCAGCGACGGCCCGCCAGCAGCCGCTGCAGCCAAAACACAAGACCGGCCTGTGGGCAGCAGTCTCGCCGATATATATTTATATTTTTTCACCATTATCAGCTTTCTCCATAGAGCCTGTTAGCATAGCTTCCAAGCAATATGGCGGATGTTAACTTTCGATTCTGGGAGTGAGTTCCCACCCACTGATCTGTGATTGGTCTGAAGCTTCAGTGGTCGAAAATATGAGGAACTAGCGTTGTAGTTTCACATCACTAACTGCAACAGTTTACAGTGACTCAATAAGACGATATTTGCGTCACTGGAAGCTCCTTTTCAGACTTAGAAATACAGAACTTTCCAGTCTCAGGGGGAAATGAGGGCTGGATGCACCACCATTCAAAAATACTACCAGTTCACTACTAATACAATGCTTAATGCAAATGGGTGAAGTATCCCTTTAAGTAAAGGCACTTGTATTATCACCCACCCTGAATTTCCGGGTTATTGATGAGGTAAACCAAAGCCCACAGCAAAGTAGTGGAGGTCGTCTCTGTTCCAGCCAGGAACAGATCCAAAGAGCACACAGCCAGATTGATCTCATTGAAGCCCACATCGGTCTCTTTGTGCTATTTAGAAAAGCAGATATAATACGATAATACAAGAAAGAGGGATTAGTAAACTGAGGAGAAGAACTTCAATGTAGTGCAGTGTGTGTCACGCATTTCTTCTCTTACTTTTTCCATTTCAATGATGAAAGCGTCAATGTAGTCCCGGGGATCGTTGTGGTCCAGGTTCTTCTTGTGCCTTTGTACCTCCTGACTGAGAAATTCTTTCAGGATGTCGAAGTTGTCGAACATTTTGTTGTGAGGACCTGGCATGTGCTTCATCACTGAAGGGAAAGAGTCATATATCTACATCCAAAAAAACATGAGAGATACACTAGCATCAAAATTTAACTTTTAAGATCAATTTAGTCCAAAGACATGTGACTTTCAGTCTGATTATTGATTATTGACTGCCCCCCCCCCCCCCCCTCCATTTATATGATATTAGATTGACCCACCCAACTCCATATAGAGCCCTCCAGATAGAGAACCTCTGACAGACATTTCAGCATGTGTTGGAAGTTGTGGTCGCTGTACTCAAATCGTTTCCCCATCACCAGTTGGCAAATGATGTTTGACACAGCTTTGTTAAAGTGGTTTGCTGGGTCGAAAAGTTCACCTGCAGGAAAGGATTCAACTGTTCAGACAATGACTAGAAAATACCTGAAACTTCTGATCATGAGCTGATGTTAAAGTCATTGTGAAGAACCTTTCTCCTGCTCAATATCCTCCTGCAGGTGTTGGATCTCCTCACAGATACTCTGCTCCATGGTGTTTTTGCCAAGGCCAAAGGTACGTAACGTAGATAAGGCAAATCTTCGCTGTCTCTTCCATGTTTCGCCATTGCTCATGAACAGACCACCTAGAGAAATTAATACAGATGAAATAAGGTTAGTGGCTCAGCAGGACTATTTTTTCAAGAATAAGTAGTGAAAGAGAGATGTAAACCTGAGCTTCCTGAGTAAAATCTATCCTCGACTGAACTTTGGGGTCGATCCACAAAGTTCTCAGCCTGTGTCACGATAGCATCCTTCACAGCCTTGTATCCAGACACACACACCATCTTTTCTCTGCCGCGACGAACGCTGAATACACTTCCATAAATGTCAGCCAGCTGTGGACAACACATCAATGATTAAACACTTATGAACCACAAACCATGTGAACATTTGAACTGAATGTTTCTAAAAACCAAGGAACTGATCTTTGACTTCAGACACAAGAGAGAGGCAACCATGGAGTGCATCATTCATTATGATAACATGGAAAAAAGATAGTTTACACCAGGGGTGCCCAACCAGTTAATCGCGATCAACAAGTAGACCGTGGACTGATTCTAAGTCAATATAAAATACAATTGTAAAATAGAAACGTGTGTTAGTTTCATCTCATTGCAGTGTTTCCCACACATAGACAATACCGGGGCGGGGAGCCCAAGTATATTTCCAACTGTTCTGTTTGTATTGAATTTTTCATTTATTCATAAAATTGCTGTGTGCACGAGAGAGCTAGAGAGAGAGCGGGGTAGAGAACAAGCACCTAAGAGAGGGCAGACAAGCGTAAGGACGTGCAGGTAAAACTGGGAACTGGTAAAAGTGTTTTACCAAAAAGTCATATATAGAAACTATGCTATAAGTATTAGACGTGTTTTATGCAGCTACTTTTCCCTGCTCCTCTGTCTGCTGTCATGTCAGCATCGCGGGGCACGGTGAGACACATCAACATACATTGCATTTGCTGCCCAAATGCGCACACACACACACACACACACACAGACACAGACACACACACACACACACACACACACACACACACACACACACACACACACACACTGGAGCGCCAGCCACCACGCAGACCTTTTGTTTCACAGGCTCTCAGTAAACAACAAAACAGTCTGAACAGCATTGTTAAAATCTGATTACCGGTGTGAAACAGAGATAACCAACAGATCCTCCGAAAGTATTTTAGCTGCAATCAGATTACTGTATGCTCCTTAGGTTTCATTCATTAAGTGCATTGAAATATGAGTGAAATATTGTAAATATAAATATTCTAAATAAAATTTTACACAAACTGTAAGATTTCTCCTTTGTTTTAAGCCTTACCTTGGTAATATACTTGTCTGGATGTTCACTGTCCACACTGAGAATATTCCCCACAATTGGAAAAGCCCATGGTCCTGGAGGATAATTAGGAGGTTTCCAGTTTTTGAGGTAGTCTGCTATTATGAAGAAAATAATAAGAAACAGAAATAGCCCCTTGAGGTCTAAACTCAGTAAAAAATCATAAAGCCACATTGTTAAAATGAGAGAGGCCAGCAGCAGGAGGAAGACTTCCTATGTTCTAACTTGAAGCACTTATGGTTTACAAATTCCTGTCAAATATTGATAAACAGATGGTCTACTCACTCAGCGACTACACTCTACACATTACTGAACAGGTTAGGGTTAGGGTAAAACGATCAGGCTGTACAAAGACGAGCATGGTTACACAACTTGCAGCAGCCACACCTACTTTCCCTTGTCAAAACAGGCCTTTCTCACGGTCTGATTATGGAAATCACTGCTGGAAAAACAACCCTAACCCAATAGCAGCCCGGTAATATTATTTAACACACCTTAAGTGCCAAAACCAAACTGCATTTCAGTGACTTTAGACTCTGATTAGATAATATACAGAGTTAAGCCAACAATACAAAGTGCAGTGTGAACAAAAGGTATCTGCCTTGTCCTGTGTACTCAGAAATGTAGATCATAAGTCAAGTTCTGTTATACAACACAGCTCTGACATTTAGCATCATTGATCTTTGGACAGGAAGCTCCTTCTAGCTTCAGACTTTTCAAATTATATTCAACTGGAGTGTCTTACGTTTGATAAATTCAATAAGTATCAAGAATACTGTGGAACATTACTTAATATTAAGTACTTTGTTAACACAACACATTGTGTTGAAGTTTTGAAGCTCAATACTTCCCCTGACTTCTCTTTATTTATGTTAAATTATGTATTTTAGAATAAAGCTGCAATCATTTATTGATTTAAGAACAGGAAAATATATCATACATAATGATTTAAATATATTTCCAACTTTGGAGGTTAGTGCAGTCCCTGAAACAGTGGTTTGAGATAACAACATTTGCAGTTAAAGTAATAAAGGTGCTTTATTGTGTCACTGCTTGAGTTGAAGAAAAGTTAAGTAAAAAATGCAAAAGGCTTCTGTCCTACCAGTGAAAGGAAAATATGATGTATGTATGATTTATGGATGTGAGAATGTATTTTGAAGTTCTGCTTTCAGTACATCAGTGTTATTCATATATTTTAAGCTGTTGTTATTCTGAATGATTTTTTTTTTATATTCGTGTGTCGTAACATGATGAGAACATCGTTAAATGCCTTGTCCAGTGTATCCAGATGTCTGTCATATTGGTCTGAGATTGCTCAAATATCTTTTTAAGGTATTCTTAAGAAAACAAGGGCCATTGATTAGGTAACATGTGGCAGATCCTGAAGATCACAAACTTCTTCAAGAATGGGTGAAAAAGTAAGGTTACAATGTGTAACCATGGTTCTCTGAGTGAAGAGACTATCCCTCCACTCCATTACTTATTCCATATGTATGGGGCTGACCATGGGGTCAGGTGAAGTTTTGGACAATTGGCTTTATGACAATCCACCTGTCAGGTGGCTATTAACAGTATAAGAGCACCTGTGTACCACACTGTAACTGATTAAAATTTTGATGGAAAAGATCCCTTAGCGGCCTCGAGCCTGAGAGATAGTCTATCGTATTGAGACTATCTCTCCACTCAGTTTCATATTCCATATGTATGGGGCTCTGTAAGACACACCTTGAGGGGATAGAGTAGCACCCGGCCATAACATGAGCCGAACTGTGTGTCCTTCGAATGAGACGTTGCCGCAACCAGGAGTGCTCCAAACAAAAATCCCATTCAAAATTGCATTCAAAAGTATCATCAACGTTGATGTCAACAAACCTTAATACAATTGTACAAAATATACACATCCCCAGGCCAGCAAGTATTGCTGACTGTAAGTTAGTGCTGCCTGATGCCAAGGCGCCAGATGCTACCAAGGCCTGCATATGCTTGCTTGATTGCAACTACAGTCCAGTGGGAAAGGGCTTTTGACAATGGTTTACCAGAAAGCTCAGGCTTAAAACAGACAAACAACTGAGCTGTCCTCTTGTGAGTCCGGTGCACATACTCTTAAAGTGCCCTTCCCCCCATACCGGTGAGGGTCTGTGCTTCTCATTCTCTCTGCATCTAGTAGAGAGACCAGAGCTCAACCCTCTGACTTGTCTGAGAGTCTGAAAGTACCTTGGGGAGAAATGCTGGATTCGCCTGTATTCACCTGCATGAACGGAGAGAGCCTGGAGCTCTCCAATTCGCCTGGTGGAGGCCAGTGCGAGCAGTAGGCCAGTCTTAAGGGATAGCCACTTCAAGTCGACAGAATCCAGGGGCTCGAACGGAGTACATACAGAGCCTTTAGAACCAGCTCTAAACCCCAGAGAAGCACCTGGCGATGCAGATTGTCAGAGGAAGTTGGCAACCTTGTGTCCCAATTCCTCAAGGGGGCCAGAAGACATATTGGCCGTCATTGTGCCACCTGCTCCTTCATCAACTGTGCCATGACAGATGAAACAAGCTGCAATTCAGAAACGATCCGCATATCATATCCTGCATCCAGCTCACTTGCCAGCCGCCGATGATACAGCACCAATATGAATCCTGTATTAGCAAGCTACGCCTAAACTGCCATTGCCCCTTGTACCTTAACTATTAGGTATCCAACATTTCTGCACCCCTTCATTAGGCAGCTAGGTTTCCCCAGCACAGAGCCTGATGGGAACATGAGGGCTGCAACGGTCTCGTCCAATGGCAGCAGTGATTTAAATCAATCAAGCAATATTTAAATCAGGCAACATTGACCTGAGAGTAGAGGGACAGGAAGGGGGTTCCTGGAGCCACAGCCAGGCTCTGCCCTTCTGAGGCGCTTGCCAGGACCCAGCAAACTTCTTGTAAAGCTTCTGGATACCAATAAAAATGAGATTGAAAAAAAAAAATACATTTGTGTTTTTTTGTGATAATTTTATTATATTATTCACTTGCAAATATATATATATATATTTTTTTAAGATTTATTTTTTGGGGAGAAAGAGTAGGGAATGACATGCAGGAAAGGAGCCACAGGCTGGATTTGAACCCGGGCCGCCTGCTTGGAGGACCATAGCCTCCAAGCGCTCTCAGTCGACAAAAGAACAACTTTTGGAACAGCACCACAGACTTCAATGTCACTTACAACATCAGGCTTTATCAACAACAATGGCAGAGTAGTATGGAGGACGAGACCTGACAAAAGTATAAATAAATAAACAAATGAATGTATAAATAAATACTGGAATAAATAAATAAAAGAATCAATCACTCAATAAATAAATAATTAAATGCGTGAATAAATAAATAAAAACTGGTAAATAAATGGGACGTAAATAATTAAATGTCTTAAATTTATTTCTACATTTATTTATTTCCACATTTATTTATTTCTACATTTATTTATTTCCACATTTATTTATTTATACATTTATTTATTTCCACATTTATTAATTTCTACATTTATTTATTTCCATATTTATTTATTTCTACATTTACTTATTTCTACATTTATTTATTTCTACATTTCTGTGTCCGTATGCTAATGAGGTAGGAGGGACTAAGGTCAGTCCCATTCAGGATTGGTCAACTGAGCGATCCAGTCAGATCTATTCCTAGCAAGACTTCCTGTTGACATTAAGCAGCAGACTAGCATGGCTTCAACCGGGAGACCGCTGGCAGACCTGCTGCAGGAAGTTGCTGACCATGGAAGCGATTAGTGATCATAATTCAAATGAAAAAGCTAATTTTAAAATGAAAATACAGTAACAGAAACGCGTTTTATCTGTTAGAATATAGGTGCATTATTTGACCTATATTTAAAATGAATATTCAGTCATCCAGTTTGCGTTATACTTTTACTCTGTATGTATGCATATTGTATGACATAATTCAAACTTGCCGTGCTAAAAAGTGATCATAATTCAAACCAACTCAAAAACGAAATGGCAAAGTGGACGACGCAGGAAAGTGACGTCAGACTCCAGCTCCCAGGCAGGTGAGCGTAATATTTATAGTCTATGAGGCGAGCAAGCAGAACGTGCAGTATGATGGGTGGCGGGGTGAATCTTTAACGCTGGTACAAGCTCCAAACTAGTTGTTGCCCTGATTTTGATTCAGTTTTGGCGTTGTAGTTGATTATTCTTTTAATAACTACAAAACAACCTCTGAAAGGGAGAGAGAGCTCATACAGTCGGTTGAGAGGGAGAGTGTGTGCCATTACGCACAGAGCATGAGAGACACTTTGTGCACAGAGCTGGAGAGATTATTTGAAACAGAAAATTCAATCGATAATCTTTTTTAATGTAACTAAGTTAAGCAGAGAAGAGAGTGATCTATAATCTATCAATAAACCGGTTTTAGGACACGTCTGTGTGAATTTCACGGCATGCAGATGCTGAGTGACTCTCACGGTCAGAGATAGTGGGCATGGTTTCACACGTGAGACTTGGCAGCTCTGGTTATAAAGCTGCTGCGTAATGCTCGCTGAAAGTTCAGTGTGCGCTGAAAAAAACACTCCGATCGCCACCTGTATCACAGTGTGAACTAAAGTCTGCCCTAGTGTTAAAGATTCACCCCGCCACCCATCGTACTCCTAGTGTCAAAGATTCACCCCGCCACCCATCGTACTCCTAGTGTTAAAGATTCACCCCGCCACCCATCGTACTCCTAGTGTTAAAGATTCACCCCGCCACCCATCGTACTCCTAGTGTCAAAGATTCACCCCGCCACCCATCGTACTCCTAGTGTTAAAGATTCACCCCGCCACCCATCGTACTCCTAGTGTTAAAGATTCACCCCGCCACCCATCGTACTCCTAGTGTTAAAGATTCACCCCGCCACCCATCGTACTCCTAGTGTTAAAGATTCACCCCGCCACCCATCGTACTCCTAGTGTTAAAGATTCACCCCACCACTCATTGTGCTCCTAGTGTTAAAGATTCACCCCACCACTCAACGTACTCCTAGTGTTAAAGATTCACCCCGCCACTCATCGTACTGCGTGTTCTGCCCGCTCTCCTCATAGACTGTAAATATTATGCTCGCCTGCCTGGGAGCTGGAGTCTGACGTCACTTTCCTGCGCCGTCCACTTTGCCATTATGCAAGTTTGAATTATGTCACACAAAATGCATACATAGAGAGTAAAAGTATAATGCAAACTGGATGACTGAATATTCATTTTAAATATAGGTCAAATAATGCACCTATATTCTGAAAATCAAAACGCGTTTCTGTTACTGTATTTTCATTTTAAAATGAGCTTGACTCATTTTTTCAACAATACAATTTCCATGTGTAGAGCTACTGCTGGTGTGAGTACAGGACTACTTTTTACATTGTTTTCATGTTTTCTTGGTGATATTTCCTTGAATTTAATCAAATATTATGCACATGGAGCTATCTAAAACACACCTAACAGACATTACTGAGGGAAGCGGAAGTTTACTTTTCTCACCTACAGTAGCTACAATGCAATGGCTCTGAAACGGAAGTCTTCAGCGTTTCCAGCACAAAAAGCGTTGTCTGTGGACACAGGTCCTAAGGTATTAAGTTTGTCTTGTCTATTAAACTTTGATTAGATGTTGCATGGCTCAGGGAGATGTCGTTCAGTTTAACGCACTTTAGTGTAAACCTTGAATGGGTGAGGCACGCGTGTCGTTCCAGTGATTCCTTCAGTGCTAAGCTCAACTCCATCAGGAACAGAAAAAGAAAACTTCTGTAGTAGACCAACCAAAAATAGGAACAGCTCCATCTTGGCAAGACTTTCTCCAAGACACACACATTTCCCTGAAATGACCAATAATAACAACACATACTGAAGTAAGAGCTCAGGAATAAACTGTATTCTGCATCAGGTTAAAGTTAAGTTTCATGGGGAAGTGGTGTACCTGCAGAGAAGGGAAGGAAAGCTTCTTTCTTCAAGAACTTTCCCTCAGAGTTGAGGAAGTGTCCAGGGTTGAAGGTGTCTGGAGTCTCCCACTCAGTTTTTTTAAACAGTACAGAGGTCAGGATGGGCATCAGGGTCGTACCCTAGAAAAAAAAAACACATCAAAAACTGATGTGTAGTGATATTCGCAGCCCCCTTTTTACAACCTTTCTGACAGGACTCACGGACTGTTGATTAACATCTTGTTTACCTTCTACCAAGAACAAAGGTACTCTCTCAAGCTTTTGGAGAAAGGATATTGTAAACTTTTAAAACACCTTGAATAAACATTTCAGCAGGAACCAGAACACCCAGCTATCAGTAATCTGACCTCTAGAGCTGTTGACTGCAACAGGGTCACCTGAAACATCTTGCCTGAGAGTATCGTTAACTCACCAGGAGGTAGTCTTATCAGGGTAGGACAACTTCTTAATTTACAGCTTATGAAGTGAGGCATTAACACTTGCCTCAAACAAACTTTCTATCTCAAGTCAATGTTTGATTCTTCATCAAATGAACATTTATGCCTTTCTTAGTCTACATATTTGTAATTGTCACATTGAATGTGTTGTAATCATCTTTGAAAATCTGTAGTTTATTAAACAAATAGGAGTTAATACAGTTTTATTAGGATTTTTACATAAAGCGCTATTGCCATCTAGTGTTAGAATTTCCATGAATACGTAACCTTCATAATTACACATTTAGACGTGTTATAAAGCATACTCTTTGATATTAGCTATAGAAGGTGTTATTTAAAGACACCAATTTCTTTTCATACTTTATTAATATGTCTTATGCCGACTGTATAACATGGTTTTGTTCACATACAGGCTGGAATTTACTGATCCTCTCCAGCTGATGTGACCCACATCTCGATGTGAATCTGATAGAAATGTATACACTACCGGTCAAAAGTTTTAGAACACCCCAATCTTTACAGTTTTTTTATTGAAATTCAAGCAGTCCAATGAATAGCTTGAAATGGTAACAAAGGTAAATGGTGAACTGCCAGAGGTTTAAAAAAAAAAGGTAAGGTTACCCTAAACTGAAAAATAATGTACATTTCAGAATTATGCAAAAATGCCTTATACAGGGAACATGAAATGGGTTAACAATGGAGGTTGAGCAAGCCTTGAAAGTTGGTGCTACCAATTCCTACATGTGTCCCAACTTCCCTTTATTACTTAACCCCCTCTGTATGCATAAAGAGTGTTGGAACAGACTGTGGTACTATACCCTCGTGAGCATTATTTGAACAGTATTGTTCTTCAGAAAGTTGTGTGTTGCTATAAAAACTGCAAGAAAAATGCAATTAACAATGGAACATAGACAGACCATCATAACACTTAAAAATTTAGGTCTTTCCTACAGAGAAATTACGAAGAAAGTCAAGGTGTCGTGAGTACAGTTTCCTTCAACATCCAGAGGAACGCAGAAACTGGGGGAAACTCTGACAGGAAGAGGTCTGGCAGGAGGAGGAAGTGTGATGGTCTGGGGCTTGTTTGCTGGTTCCAGGGTTGGTAACTTGTACAGAGTGAGAGGCACCCTGAACCAAAACAGCTACCAAAGCATTCTGCAGCACCATGCAGTACCCCCTGGAATGCGCCAAGTTGGTCAGGGCTTCATCCTGAAGCAAGATAATGACCCAAAACATAACTCCAAGCTATGCCAGAACTACCTTAAGAAAAAAGAACAAGATGGTAAGCTTAAAAACATGGAGTGGCCAGCAGAGTCTCCAGATTTAAACCCCATTGAGCTGGTTTGGGATGAACTGGACAGAAGAGTGAAAGCAAAGCAACAACTTCTGCAACAGATTTGGGAAGAACATTCTGAAGAATATCTGATTTCCATTGCTGAAAGAATGCCACGAGTGTGTCCAGCTGTTATACCTGCCAAAGGTGGCTACTTCGATGAGTCAAAAGTTTAGAATATGCTTTGGTTTATAAATCGATTCCATGATTTCTTTTTTAATTTCAATTGTTTATTTGTTCTATCCTTTAATTTCAGAGTAAAATTAGACATTAAACTGCATAATTTTCAATGAAAAACTAGAAAAATTGGGGTGTTCTAAAACTTTTGACCAGTAGTGTATATCTAAATGAATGTATGGTGACATATATATATGTTTAGATTCTTGTTCTTAATCTTTTTAGGAAACTCAGTTTGATTCAAACCATGCCCACCGGAGTAACCATTTGCTCCCCCCCCTCTGCACGTTTGACTGAAACGTGGCTTAACTGTAATATCCCAACACATATGATTGATGTACCAGGTTATGTATGCTTTAGGAAAGATAGATTGATGGGCAGGGGGGGTGGAGCAATGATTTATATAAGAGAGAGTTTTAAATGTGTTGAAATTAATCTGGACACACCTTTAGAGTGTATTGCTATTAATGTAGTGTTGTCAACAAAAATGAAATTCAATATTGTAACCCTATATAATCCTCCCTCACATGGTGCCTCATTTTACCAAGATCTAGACGAACTACTTAAACAACTAAATTGTAGCTGTGAAACTATATTTTTGGGAAACTATAATATAAACCGGTTGGACAAAGCAGCAAGCAAAAATTAAAAAAAATGTATCAAAGCATCATTTTCAGCAAATAATCAAAGAACCAATGAGACTTACTAAAGTCAGCAAAACCCTCATTGACTTGGCCAATAGAACTGAGAGAGTGACAAAGACATACAATTTAATCACAGGCCTGTCTGACAACAAAACAACACAATTTGAAAATTAATTACGGAATATTACTTGGGATGATGTTATACAATCTTACAATGTAAACACCTGTTGTGATACAATGATGAAAACATTTACTGATCTGATGCAGAAATACATTCAGAAATTGAAACAGCCACAACGTTCCAGGACTTTACCGTGGTTAAATAAGGATATTCACCAAATAATGAAGAAAAGAGATCACTTAAACAGTCATTGGTAACAAACTAATTCAGACACACTTATTTTCAAAGGCTTAAGAAATAAGGTAACAAAGGAGTTGCATATAGCAAAAACCTGTTACTTTATGTAACTACGGTAATTGCTGACTCAGAAGGGAAAAGCACAGCACTCTGGAAACATCTAAATACTTTGATTAATTGGGCATCAAATATGAAAAGATCTAATGTGGAATTGAATATAAATGGAACAGTTAGTAATGATGTATTGGAAATTGCAAATTAATTTAATATATTTTTCATTAAATCAGTTGAGGAACTGGTGACTCATTTCCGACCAATTGAGTTTGAAGATATACAGAGAGATCTCTCGACTTCTTTTCATATTAAAGGGGTTAATCAAAGTGAGATTGGTAAAGTTATAATGCAGTTAAGGCAATCTAAATATAAGGATTATTTTAGATTAGATACTTTATTTATTAAAAAACACAGTTCTGTTGTTCAAGTGCCAGTGATTCATGTTGTCAACTGCTCTATCAGAAGTAATGAATTTCCTGAGCCCTGGAAAAAGGCAATTTGAAAAAAGCCTTTGATACTGTTAACCATGAAATTCTCCTTAATAAACTCAAAACATTTCTCAGATGAGGCAATTGCTTGGTTCCATACATATCTTAAACACAGAGAGCAGTGGGTTAGATCCAATTCTACCCTGTCAACTGTCCAGACTTGTTCATTGGGAATTCCACAAGGTTTTATATTAGGCCCTTTACTTTTTAGCTTATATATTAATGATTTACCAGACAGTTGTAAAAGAGCCAGATGCCAAATGTATGCGGACGAAACCGTGGTGTTTGCGTCTGCAAAAACTCCTCAGTTGGCAGCCAAAACTCTATCAGAAGAGATGTCTGGGGTACCCCAGTGGCTCAGAAACAATCATTTGACTTTAAATTATAAAAAGACAGTGTCAATGTGCTTTTCAATTAAAAGAAAAGCCAACGAAAAGAGTAAAGATTGATGAGATAGAGATAGATTAAGTAGATGAGTTCAAATAGGTGTATTTTTAGATTCTCAGCTTAAATTTAATAGACATGTTAAGAAGCTGTGCAAAACTGTCAAGACCAACTTAAATTGCTTTTGCCTAATAAGAAAATATATACCTCTTAAGGCAGCACAACCTGAAAAGGCCTGAACCTTTCACAAGGCCTGAAAAAACAAGTTTCAGGTTACATAATTTACATATTAAGCAATACTACAGGTCTGTTGGGCAGTGGGCAAAAACACATTCGGACAATCACCCTTTGCAGTAATAGGTACCAAACTGAGGAATACATTACCATCAGAAATTAAAACATTGACAGAGCTCAAGGTTTTTAACACACACGTAAAACAATGGTTGAAACTGAATAAACCCTGTGAACATTGACTCATACACACGCACACACACACACGCACGCACGCACGCGCGCGCACACACACACACACACACACACACACACACACACACACACACACACCTTAATCGTTGTC